>NC_083738.1:17028928-17371071 GCF_033458585.1 Syngnathus typhle | reverse complement strand
ATGTTAAACATAAATTAGAACATGTTCCAGTGAATTGAAATTGACATTTTGAATGTCACAGCTATAAACTGGCTGTAATAACGCAGCATGCTGGGACAATAACATGCGCTACATATTAGAATATAACTTTGACACATAATGTTGTGAATGGTTGCCAGATGCCTAGCATAACATTGTGGGCGGTTTTCTTGGTAAGATTTTTTTTAGGTGTGTACGATAATATCTTTATGGTTTGAAACCAGATTTAGCAGTTAACTCAATATCAAGCTTTTGCATCACATCTAAATCAAGGACTCACCGTTTTAAATTCAGAGACTTGCCATTGATCCGGGTGCAGAAGATACCGAAGACAGTGGGTGCAGTAAAATGGCTACGGTGTCTGAGATGAAGATAAATTGCAGCCCCAGATAGGAGCAGAATAGGGTTTCATTTGAAAGGTACTTGTGGTAGTCTTTAATAGGGTTACATTTGTCATTGATTCAAATAGGGTAATGTAGGATACAATGAGATACTCCAGGCAAGGTTAATGCAGAGTGTTCCTCTCTTTCTTATAATCTTCTCAATTAAGTGAATTAAATCATTCAGTCTAATAACGCATACTCAATTAAATGTATTGTGTTAGATTTATTCATGTACAGTATGTTAGACTTGTTGACGTCAGTGCTCAACATTTGATGACGTTTCCTCAACCGAGTGCAGGGAGGATGAAAGGAATGATGGAAAGGTTGAGAGGGTACATGCCATGGCGGAGTTCTGTGTGGATACTTTCTCATATATAACTTCTTGATGCCTTTAAGACTGCGATCTTCAGGCTGAATACTTAATCCCTCTTCTGGTCGCCGGCATGTGGTGCAGCCCATTTTGCCACAATTCCCGCAGGACGCGATTAATCAACAACCGATTCAACTCAAATGACATTCCCTATTCTGTATATCAATCCATCAGTATTCCTGTGAAGAAAACTGACAAATAGATTGATATGTTTGTTGAATGAATAATGGAATCCACAAATTGTAATTCTTTCGGTTTTGTTTTTGTGTAAATCTAACCCGACGTGTCAGTGAGACTGATGATTCCGTCAGCCTCACATAGCAGAGCGGCGAGATGATGATGCCCAAAAGGCAGGTGTTTCAGCGATGTAACAGTGTGGCCCAACACTGCGGAGGCAATATTCAACTAACCCCCATCTCCGTTGGCTCCCCGCGGAATCAAATGTCAGTGTATCTGCCGGTTTAAATTAATACCTGAATCGCCTGTGACGTGGAGATGGGTTTGTTTCAAACACAGGCTCAGGTGGTAGCCAACGTGACATGTGGATAACTATCTGTGGCAGACATAACCTCTGCACTCATCAGGTGACTTTGTTTACTGAAACCGATCCAATCCCGCAAGCAGAGACGGAGCGCATCAGCTGTGGAATGTCCATTTCCAGTAATACACCTTTCAAACTTTGACTCAACCAGTCTGTATTGCACGAATTCTGTATGATAGGGTCAAACCCTCGCAGGCAAGGGATGACTTGAGTTTGACATTGCGTCCATGTTGCTAATGTGAACAAGGGTCAGGACAGTCATTCTCAGTGGTTACAAGCGCCTTGCAAATGCTTCCAAATGCATAGGTACAGTATTTTACAGTGACTATATTTTGTGGTCGTACTTGTTGTGAATACACAACGTTCTCTCCCAAATGTTGTCCTGACTTCTAAGTTGTGATCGCCCGTATCAGGAGCAACTGGGGGTTCTGTAACAATGTGTTTGAGACAGACACCGCCACATTTCTTCACATGCAGAGGGACGGTTGACTTAAGGAGCTCCTTCGAACATGAAAGAGAAAGAGATGTCACAATTTGTCCTTCCTCTCCTGGTATCAATGTCTGTTATTGATCCATCCTCGAGTCTATCAGTTCCTATTACCTGCCCTCAGTAACTTATCTCAATTGTTGTGGCTGTGACGGTTTCCAAAGCCTCGGCTGGCTCTGTGCCTTTCTCAGGTTGTCCTTTATGGACGAGGAGGACCGGGGGATGTCTGGTGAGTCCTAATAAAGATATATCTCATCTGAACAAATCAATAGTGACAGTGTGTTTGCCTAGATTAGGGAATTCTCCCACTCTATGATTTCTCATCAGACACATGATGAGGAGAAGGGAGATAGGCATTTGAGCAGGGGACGTGTCTATGGGCCAGACTGATTTGATTGTGTTTGCATTTCATCTGCCAGCATTGATGGAAATGATTTTGATCCTTGTGCAGTATTGTCAACCCTGCAGAAAAGCCTCTCAGGTGGAAAATTCATGCATTTCATATTCCTATTTCAATAAACCTCTGCCACTGCTTTATAAAGGCCCAGGCCGTTGAGGTGTTCTTTGTTGATTGAACTGGTTGTCAACAAGCCATAGAAGATGCGGAAAATCATAAAGTGGGACGGGTTTGCTGTGTGCCTTATGAAAGAAGAATTTTGGGGACCAAAATGTTTATAACATGCTGTGTAACGTATTCACTTTTGAATTACTTTGCACCTCTGTAAGCATGCCCTATAACCTTAGGGTTTATTGGCACCAGCCCTCATCAATCCTTCTTAAACTAAATACCACCGATGACGTGGTCAGTAAATCTTTTAAAGCCATCCATCACTTTCTCATTAAAACTAATAATGTTTTCATGGCACCCTTACGTATACAAGAGGGCCAGGATTAATCTCTATAAAAGATGTCTTTTGCGATTGACTCGATCCTGAACTGTAACGTGATGACATATTTAATTTATCATCCAAAGGGAAGATAATCTTGGCTTATCCCAAACAATCGCTGACCTTTCTTTTAATATCTGCCAGCTCCCACCCACCTTTGTTTCTCACACCCACACGGATGCTGCTATCGAATTTCCAGAAGATTCCTTTTTGTAAGATCACTGTTTCTCGTTTGAAGCCTACTAGGTCGGAACCACCCTAATGGTTGTGGGGGCACACAGCAGTGATTAAACACAATCTTTAATAGCAGGTTGAATAGAACGCGTGCTGCAATTTAACCAAAATCTGATAATGAACTGGAGGAAATAAGGCAATCACAGTGAAGGGGGCAATATAGTCCTAAATGAGCAAAATGGCCTTTTACCACCTGCTAAGCATCGATCAGTAGCAGAGAGACTAATTGATAATGCATTATTCGTCGCTGCCTCATAATGAGACTTGTATTTCATCCTGTCCTTGACTGTGGGATGGCACAGGAAGGTATTTGGCGATGAATCGCTCAAAACAGATGGTTAGGTGAATTGTTCTCATCACACATCTGCCAATGTGTTCCATTAGGCGTCTCAGACAGGTCAGCTGAGTGTGTACGTGTGTTTCTGCATGTGTGTATGTGCAAGCGAACGGAGAGTCACTTAGCGTGTGAGTGCGTTAGAACTCTTGATTTTGATTGATAGATTCACATAACAAACTGGTCCCTTGGAAATTTAGCAGGAAAAAATCCAAACACCTCAGTGCCATGTGTGCTTTTCATTTGGGAATATTTTCTGTGACAACATGGCAAAACATCATAAGACCACTCATCCAAAAAATGCTGGACATGCTCTGCTAAAAATGTTTTTCTACTTAGACAGTTTGCAAACTTTGAAGAAATATTTGGTCCCAAAATCAAAGGAGAATTCAGAAATGCGGAAATGGAGTAAGACAAATGGGGTTAACAATTAAAGAAATGTTCTCCATGAAAACGTAGCCAGTGAAGTGTGATGCACAAAATCTACATTACATTTAGATCTAACTCCAAGCAGGCCCTCTTCAAAGTTTGTACAGCGCAACAGCCAAAGTAGTCAACAATTTGCCCGGGTCGGCGCGCAATATTGTAAAGATTACAAATATATATATTTTTTGTATTTTATCCTGAGGCGTATCTTTCCAAGTAATGTAGAACCTGTACAACAATTCCACTTTTTGTTGTGATTTCATTGTGTCTGGCTCATCTGTTTTTGAAGTTATTCTCTGCATGCAGGCATAATGAACTGAACATTAGCTGCGATTAGTGGAACAAAGTGAAAGAGTGATAATTCCACTTTGCCAAATAACAACACAGGCGTTCCATTCTCCCACGCGTGGAGTCTTTGTCCTCCCACCAAAAGTAAGCTAGTGTCAGTCCCTCGCTTCTATTTCTCTCGAGCAAATTCACATTTTTTAGCTGGTATTACCTGTAATTTTGTGTACTCTTCAGCAGACATGCATTCATAGTTTCTGTGAAAAACATCAGTGTGCAATAAATGAATTACAGCTCCTGTTCACGTACTTACAATTTTAAAAGTTACCAGCCTCAAACAGAGTAAAAGTCATGTCGATATTTGAACTTTTCTTTCTCGAAGCCTCTGAAGCTTTAATTGCAAAGGAGCTTCGGCAACCTTAAAATAAATGCTCCATGACCTACCCCAATTGTCTGGAAGAAGTAGTGGTTTGTGGGCAGAACATGTACTGTATTATCCAGTCCAACTGCACTACACTGTACTCGTGCTGAGAAAATAGGGGCCAAAGTTGACGATGTGCTCTGAATTGACAACACTATCGCTGCGTCAAGAGGCTGGACAAAGCTAAAAAAAAGATGATAAACTTCCTGCCTGTCTTGCTATTATTATTTTGTGCAATTAAGCTACATTTTCTCCTTTTTATATTCTAACTTTATTGCAACTTCGTCTTTCAAGCTCCATCAACATGGCAACGAAATGGAAGCTGTGACTGTTAGGCTGACAGGCGCGCACCGCGTGGGGCTTTGTGATGTCAATCAGCACCTGTTCTGTTCAAATTGGTTTAGTAATAGTGGAGCTGGGGCGGGGGGGTCGGAAGGAGGGGTGCGCCAGCTGACAGCTAAATAGTCCGTGGAGATTTTTGATAGGCAGAGGAACTGAGTTGGCTGACACTTAATGCTTTGTGTGTTTGGCCCCAAGGAGACTTTTAAAGCATTTGTATTTTACACACTCCTGGAACAAACATCAACTTGCCGGTCGCCTCCTTTTAAACTAGAAGCTGCAGGGTGTCCTGGGTATGGGACATGGTGCAGAAGGGAAAAGTCTATTTGATGGAGCAAGCGGAAGAAAAAAAGCTTCAGTGTCCTGGTGGAGTGCTCTATGAAACACAAAAAGGAGCTCAGACATTTTACTCCAGAAGTGTGCGTGAAACAATGCTTTCATCATGGTAAAAATTGAGAAGATCCACTGTCGAGTTGCTGGTATAAATACACAATCCAGATGCACTGTATTTGTATCTCAAGTAGTATATAAAATCCAAGTGTTGCTATGTTACAGGTCAAATCGAAATACAATCTAGCTACTGTTAGTATGTGTAGCTACTGCCTCAGTCTTCTGTAAAGGAAGTGAAAGCAAATTACTAGGCAACATAGGCACTCTCTCCATCAGAGCGCATGTTCAATGAGGCATGCTGACAGCAAAACGAACAGCAGCGTACTGGTCTGGGACCCATCAGGAAGCATTACCGAGGTTTTTATGCAATCTGCTTCAATAATTAACCACTTCACATCAACTCAAACCATGGATTTGTTTCTGTAAATTGTTTTGCCTCCTGTACCTTTGGTAAAACCTCAATAAGCTGTCTTGGGGGATGTGACTATACAAACCGTTTTTATATTTTGGAACTTATGCAGCACATCATCCTCTTTCACTCTTTGTGTCTATCATGAGAATGTGTCATGTGTAATGTCAAAAGTGGTACAATCATCTCTGTTCTGACTGCCTTGCACAATATGGTGACAGTACAAGTAGTAAATAACAGAAAATGAGCCCCAGTAACTTGGATTCAGTTTCATGTGAAGTGTCTCCCTTTTAGGGCAGCAATTAATTGTTTTGTCCATCCATTCATCCATTTTCAATACTGCTTAGTAATAGTGCAGAACATAGACAAAATGCTTAAGGTTCAGTTCCTGGTTTGGTGTGTAACATGTCAGAAAAGAACTACAAATGTGGAGCATTGTTTTCCAAAGTAAAAGCCAATGATGACCAATGTCTTTTTTTTTTTTTAACACAAAGGTAACACTGGTCAACAGATTCTAAAAAATGTTTTAATCACGGATGCAAGTGGACTCTTCTCAGTTTATTCTTCACTGATTACACATTATGTTTTTCTCTAGCACGTCAGGTTTTCATTAAAAAAAAAATAATAGCATGCTGTTGACCAGTGTAATCACTTTGCTTTTATATAAGGGCCACAGCAATTGGTTATTTATTCTTGAAAGGCTCAAGTTACTCAAACAGTGACTAAATGATTTATCGATTCTCAAAATAGTCGATTAGGGGTAGATTCATCTCTCAATCATTGCACTTCTACTTGCTTCCATGGCAAATTGTCATCTCCCTCTGCTCTGATAATTGTGACAGTTCGACTTGTTTAAAAGGATTGTTTCAATATTATTCATAACAAATATATATTTATAACAAATCAAAGTTCGACAAATGCCCTGGAACGGATTGTATATTGAATAGCGTCAAATGCGACATTTTAGGTTGTGCCATATTGGTTCCAAGGTCACCTCAAGTTCAAGCAGACTCCTGACCAATTTCAAAGGTCCACTCTCCTCTTTCACTGCCTCACCTCAAGTTTCTGCGTCAGTTTATTTATAAAACACACATCCCCTCCGTCTTGCATCTACTTGATAAATAATTTACACAGTTGCATTTGAACAAAGAAATTAATAATTAAAGGCCCAATGCGTGTTCGGTCTACAGCACTTCATCCCCTTATGTCATTATGGTAGATTCAGGCGCCAAGCATGTTGACTCGTGCATATGAACACTGGGGCATTAGGTGCTATAAATGGACCGTGCGTTGTTGTTTTTTCCTCAAGTATCTTCTTTGTACCCAGTTCAGCTGCAGAAAATCTTTCTCAGTTGGTAAAATGCTTACTTTTGTTTTGCGAGGCAAATAACGTGTCACAAGCTAACGAGCTATTGTCATATCCGTCCGTCCATCCATCCATCCATCCATCCATCCATCCATCCATCCATCCATCCATCCATCCATCTGAACTGCTTAGCCTCATCAAGATGGGAAGTAGAGAGACTATATGAAAATATCAAGTGTGCTTTTCAACTCGGTCATAGCCTCTTGGCTAAAATTTTAAACGGAATACACTAATCAAATAATGTTGTTGATACTTTTTGTCACTTCAAAGGTGACGGCTGCTGAGTAGTTGACTGTGCAACCCTTCAATAATTGCCTTTTTTAATGTTCCCAAAGTCAGAGGGACGGGAGCAATTGGCACCTGGTCTATTCAGTGTTTTTGTTTTTAATTTTGAATGAAAATAGTGTTAATGACACTTTGGATTTTCGCCCGAGTATTTTTTTTTCCCAAATGATGCCAGATGTTTGAAAGGACGTGAATTTGACAGTGTCACTAGCTTCTGCTTAATTACAATGCACAGTATAAGGAGATTTCCAGGCGTCTTTTAGACATCGACTGGGCGATGAACAAAAGTATTGTCTATTTGCATCATACACAAAGCATGTGTATTAGACATCACCGTTGCTTTTAGCATTACCGTTTGTAATCTATAGACTGGTTGAACATTTTCATTGTCTGTATATTTTTTCTATTCAACCTGCAATACCAATTTCTAGAACAGCAATGGTCTAAGTGTTCAGTGTATGCATTCAAGTCGTGGCATAGTCGTGTGGTGACCAAAGCTTTCACATCCCCTTACAGTGTGTTAGAACATTTTCTAATGACTGTGCGACACTCAGATACTATGTTGTCCTGTGTCAGAATCACTCAATTTTGAGTATCTGCCTATAAATAAGTAATGCATTAAGAATGCCTCAAAATTGTCTCTTTTTTTACTTTTTTACTGTGCAACACTCAGATACTATGTTGTCCTGTGTCAGACTCACTTAATTTTGAGTATCTGCCTATAAATAATGCATTCAGAATTAAAGAGTGCCTTCAAATTGTCTTGTTTGTTTGTTTGTGTTAAATAATAGTCTCCTAATATGATGTCTCTTTACAACGCACACAGATTAAGTTTAAATATTCTTTGTTGAAAGAACTACAGTCCATGAAAAACATTGCAAATGCCACTTCGTGGTGTAGCTAAAAAAAGATGGTCAATAAATCAATTTCATATATGTAGCACATGTTCAAGGAAAACTAAGGTAAAACAAAATCCCATTTGCGAAGTATTGCAGAAGCTAATCTGGCATTGAAGTAAACAACAGAAATTCAAAAAAAACTTATTGAAAACCCTCTGTACCTTATCAAATACAAACTATATTGAGGTGTAACGTGGGCAGTGGAATTCTGAGAGCAAATATTTTTGTGTGGAAGGAGGCACCTCTCTCCGTTTTATTGAGTCATGGTTTATATTGTTCCTCACCTTATTTAGCGTGTTCCTGAAAAAGCCTCCACCTTTGCGCACCGCCAATCCAAAGGCCCAAGAGAATCCAACCAACAGTGAGTAGGAAGGGAAAAAAAAACTAATGCAATTTGTATGGCGCAGAGCACTCTGCTGCCAGATGGGAGCCTGCTTGACTTACCTCAAGCCTTCCTTATTTACTTCAGAGCCCGGTGCCATGTCAGACAAGGGGGAGAAAAACATGTTGGACAGAGCAAATTATCACAGCTTTCATGTGGCCAACATTCTTTCAGATATCCTACTCAGCCAAATGAAATAGAAGCGGAGGCAAAGTGCTCAGGGCCCTCACCTCGAACGTGTTTTCATTTGAGGTAGGACAAGGTGTGTTTAGGAGATAAAGGAGCGAGTCCCAGTCACTGGCAACGTGAAGACTGTTGTCGGGCTTGCTGGTGTTGCCAGTCATCAGTCGGTTATTGGATGAGAGTAATGACAACGAAGACTTGCAGCACTCATGGTGTGGGTGTGTTATTCCAAAAATGTCAGATGGATTTATTAGGGAAGGACAGTAATAATTGAAAATCCATTTGCATTTAACAAGCAAGGCAAGCCTTTTGAGTTGTCACAGTAACTTGAAGTCTCTCACACATTTTTTTATTCTAACTTGAGCTGACATGTCTTTAGGTGACTGGCTAAGAAATTTGGTGGTGATTCTGGACTGCTTAATCATTCATATACAACTTGGAGCTTATGCGCTCCCACATCAAATCATTCAAACAGGCAATCATACTTTGTAGACTGATCTACCTTTTCCATTGGACATCGCAATTTGCCTGGACAGCAGCTGTAATGTAAACAGTAAGGAGCCTCTTCATGTACTATGTGGTTCTTAACACTTACAAAGACAGCAATGTACAATGTTGCATTTTTCATCCAGGTGTTGATGTTGCTTGGCCCCTAAATATAGTAACTGAGATGTGAGCATTCTGTGACAAAAAAAAAAAAAGCTGCTCTTGAGGTTGAAGCAGCAATTCATTAGCACTTATTCATTAGCAAACCTGAGAACACTTGTACTATTCCACTAGTTTTTCAGTCATTGTATTCTGCATTGTTGTTAAATCCTGTGTTAAATGCAGTTGAACAAATACTGTATGGAAGCGGAAGTTGAGCTTAACTGCTTGCAATGGTGTTCATTCAGACTCGCCTATTTTCAGCTTCCGGGACTTTGACAATAGGGTTTTAACTGCATGATCCACTCTCATCAAGCTGAATCTCCTTGGAGTGGCATTGGACTGAACTCAAAAAGACTGATTGGACCACTACCTGCTCTCCTGTTTGTCAGCTATGAATAATCTGTAATGACATCGGCAGGAGCCTCGCAACATGCATTCATTGTGGGGAACGGACAGCTCAATCAAAAGACGCTCTTGAAAAGCTGGTTGTAACCGGAGGCAGTGCCTTGACCCAGAATACTGTCCCACTGACTTGAGTCACAACCTCACCAACATCCCTGAATGGGAGTGCCTTTTCGCCTCGCGACCTTGCTGCCTCTGCTCAGCTCCTCTTGCAGTTTAATCAAAGCAATGCGTCACTCAGAAGGCCACATTATACTGTACTTTTTAAAGAGCAGACACTTGTGTATGGCACCACCTGCCAACTCATCATCATGCCGCTTTAGGAAGTAACTCAACTTTGCAGACCTAATAAGATTGCAGTAATAGCCTTGGCTGTGTGAAGTGCCATGGACTTTAATCATGGAGAGGTTTTGGAGTGTTGTATACTATTGTGTACATTGGGTCCCTGGGTTTACAATCATCTGGACATACATTTGACATTTGTAGCATAAGAATGATTGTTGCAGTTGCACTTGATGTTTTTCATGTCATCACCAGAAGTATTTTTCAGCCAAGTATTTACTGGATTTATTTTATTTAACTTCTGTTAGTGATGAACGTTGCAGTTTCTGACTAACAAACAAATCTATGTATGTTGCAGCTGTAGGAACAGAACACTATCATACACCAAGAACTCTTTGTGATTACATATCACGGTTATTGAAAACTAACAAGATCTGAACTAAAATTGAGAAGAATTATAATTTTCATCAACAAAATTGAATAAGAACCAAATTACTCTTAAAAAAACAAAAACTTACTGATCTGTATATTATGTTTATAAAAGTAACTAAAACTAACTCTGATTTGACATGTGTCGAAATGTGTTTTGTTTTCATCTTTGTCAATTAATATCTAACATGAGTTCAAATATATTTGGTATTGCTCTGTTTGTACAGAAGAAGCAACAGTCATTTGAGAATTTTGCTTATTACACTACTTTTTTTCTAATCTTGCACTCAACAAATACCCCATATTGAAAAACTAAAAGTCATGTTAAAACGAATAAAAACTGAAACACCATCCCCAATAAAACAACTAGCAAACCTTGCAACAAACTAAACTTGCTGGAAAAGAAAACAAAACTGAATTTCAAGTGCAAACGAAATGAAAGCTATACTGAAAAATCCGAAATTACTTTAACCCTTGGCCAAACTGAAAATAGATTTCACTTTTCAAAAAAAGCCCAAGATTGCTAAAATTTTGTTGAAATTCCAAACTAAATTGTTCTCAGAATAGTGAACTGTAATGTATTTTTGTCCAGTACAAGTACATCTTTGTTACAAACACTTTCTCATACATGACAGCGCAAACGAGGCGATTTCAGTCCATATTTCTCGGGAACAAACAAATGTTTTGATTAGCACGTAAAATTTATAAAGATGGTGATCCGCAAAAATGTTTTCTCAAGGACTTTTAGCATTTATTTTTCTTTTCCGTGCAGCCCTAATACTACTTTATTGTATACCCTGAGGTTCAAGACAAAGTACCTCCATTTTTTTTTTATTTTTTTTTTTAATCTCCTAACTGGTTCTATCTGGCTTTTGGTCTGGGTTTATTTCATGTTAGACAGGTCGTAATTGGTCTGAAGAGGGCTTTTTTTTGTTACGCTCTTGAAAAGAAGCGGCGAGCGCCCAGTGCTTGGGTTGATATTGATGCCACCCTATACAAAGAGGAAGCACAGTAGGAAATGGAACACTTGGAAACATGCTTTTCATTGGTGGCTAGTATCCCTTAAAAGCTTTGTCTGTCATGTCCCCTCTCAGCCATTGTGTACACTTTCTCTTGAAATGGTGCATTGGCCTGATGTAAAGTCACCCAACCCTAATCCCCTTATATCTTCTGATGAATCCCAGGCAGCCACACACAGCAGGCATAGCACCTAATTGAATTTCCTTGTGTTCACGATGAACACACACCCAGGACCTGTAAGTTCCAGTCTGTGCCTTTGATAAGCAAATGACCCCTATGGAATTGAGGTCAGCGCCTGCGAAAACAAGAGTGTGGGAAGGAAAGCTAAAATTCTGCACTCGGCCACGCTCAAAATCGACTCGCCGAAGATTGAGTCCGCTGAGGCTTTGTTGAGCCCTTCTTGACTTAAGGTGAGATTACCTGCAGACAAATATTTCTCGTGTGGTGTTTCCATGTGCACGTTTTCCGTTGATGCGTGAGCATGTAATCATAGTAGAAATCCTATCCCGCTGCCAAATATGCCAGTGGCTCAAAAGCAAAGTTGGATTGTACTCTTTTGGCTGAAGACAGTGCAACATGCAAGGTCAGTGAATTGGAAAACCTCCTTCACTTCCTTTTTATTCCTCCTCCTTAATTTGCTGACTCTTGAGCCTTCAAGTCTGCCGCCAGGATGGACATTCTTTTCTATCTCAAAGTGCCCACAGCCTCATTCTCTGAGTGCCTCTCCTGAGTATTCATTGTTGCCTGGTTACGAAATCTATTTTCTTGCTCTTCCTTATTTCCTCCTTGCAAACTTACAAATCATGGAAGGCCGGAAAACTGACCGTGACAACACACTCACCGGACAGAAATGGCAACATCCCCGCTTCGCGTACACCTCCAGTCGCAGCGGGCTCGCAGATGACGGGTTTTTCCTCCAGCGCTGACAGCGCTGATATCCTAAGGCCCTTCCTGTTTTTGACTTTGATTGCCTGTTGAAAGAGAAGTGACATTGATGAATGTGCCGGTGTTCCCAAAGTTGAACGAGAAGTTGAACTCCCAAATGAGTGCCCTGTGAGCGGAGCAGGTGGAGGAAGCGGAAGAAAAACCTGCACTGAAGAGATTTACCAGTGCTGAATTTATGCATATGTGATGTGTTTGGATAATACATGCTGTCAAATGGATGAAAATATTCAAATCAACATTTTACTTTGGAGTTGAACTCTGAAGTGCATAACGTGACGACTTTTTGTGCTCTGATGTCCGATCCATATAATATTTGGCCTCTTTGTTGGTTATCAAATTTGAACAAAAATTTGCAGAGGCTTGTGGCCTGAGCCAGCAAAAACACTATATAGTTTTGGTCTCAAAGATCCGTGTTTTATATTGTTGCTTTATTGGCCTATTTTCTGTTATTTTGTCAGTGGTCTATGGTATTGTGCCTATTTTAAAGTGACTTTGTGGACATTTTGCATATAAAAAGAGATGGTTTTAAGAAGTTTGGCCTGTTTTTAACTTGAGGCCTTTTTTGCACCATTTTGCTCTTTCACATATGTAACGATTGGCATCAGTTTAATAAGACCAGGCCCTAATGCTTCAGATAGGACTATCAAGCACGAGAATTTTTATGCTGCAAGCAGAAAAATCAACAAGCAATGTCACCGTTGGAATCGTTTATGTTCTGAAACAGCATCAAGATAGAATCGTTCATGTCCGTTTGTCGATGCATCAATGATCTGATTCCTTTCAACGCCCTTACCTTGAAGTATCTAGACGTGTCGGAATGCCCATTCAAAGTTTCGTTTTTAGGAATCTGCTTGCTGAAATGCTGGATGGATCTAATTTTTCTTGGAAGGGGGGCATGTCATTTTACAAAAACATGTTTGCAATGATCACTCATGCAGAGATTTGGCATCTTCTGCTAAATCACTCGGAATTTTTTAAAATAATTCTCAGCATAAGATTCTCTGAGGTTTCAATTCATAGCTAATTTATGAATTCAGCTCCTGGCAGAGATCATGGAAAATGTCACATTTTTAATTCTCACTTTACAGGAATGCCTAGTGAATGCTTTGTAATTGGAGGACATGCAAATTACTGCTTATGTGTTCCATTTTAATAACAATTTGGCGGTAGCTGATTATGAAATACATTTGAAAAAAGTATATTGGGGTTATTATTCAAATTACAAGATATTGAGCTAGTGTCAGTATTAATTGCTATGAACGTGCATTGCTGTTTTCCTCACCAATATTGTGATTATTCTGTGCTATGACTTAATTGGGGAGAAATTCGATGGATTGGTCCACAACAGTGTTTCTTGAAGTTGTCAGACAGTAAGCATGAGGTAATTATGGAGACGGGAAGAGATAAGGAAACAGAACGCTATTACATTGGCAAGCAGAGCTTCAAATTGCTCCTTTTAGGATTTCTCACCTCAGGTTGCTATTGTTCATGCATTGCATCTCCTTTCTGATCTTTTATTCTTTTCACCCTCTGGCTGAAAGACAAGGAGAAGTTTGCATTAATCAGATACATTTTTCCAGTCTTGCTAGGCACTGAATGTGTGCTGTTAGTGAGCATTGGATATACTGTATGTCTTTTGATATATGGCAAAAGATATGCATATACAGTATAAACTGCCCTGCGCTCAGTCTGACTCGGAGCCATTGCATTTTTTTAATGCTGCACTATATTTCATCTCTGCAGCTTTACTGCATCATCTGAATTTGTATTTTACTTTACATGCAGCTTTGATGGGAAAGCTAAAGTCGCGATTGATTGCAGTAGTATTTTTTGCCATAGACTGTTATTTAGCAGTGTTGCATACCAGATATTTGTTTTTCGTAATTTGAGTGGCATGAATGTTTTTTTTGTTTTTTTGTTTTTCAAAAGCATTGAAAAATGACTTGGCCAATTATGCTATGTCGCCGATGATATGTAAAATGTGTGGAATAACGTGTAATTAATTATGTTTGACCTGTATCTTGTAGTTTAAGACCTACAGTATGTGTATGACATGAGCGGTTTTATATCTCCTATGTACTGCACCAATATATATTGAGTTTGCATTTAATTTGATATTTTAAGAGGTATAATTGCTGATTTGAGGGGAGGGCGGTTTGCTCTGCTTCATTTCTTCGCTCCAGGTAATGTCCATTTTGTTACCTAGGTATGTTTTAACTTTAATTGGCTGTCAGTCAGCCACATAGAGGCAGGCAAAAGTACTGAGCTCTAATTACCAGTATTAATTGCAAAGAAACTTCCTGAAATGTACACATTTGGTTGTATGAAGGTTTCTTCAACGTGGATGCCTGTCAGCAAGGCCAATGCATTGCTTCCATTTGTTTGCGGAACACAACAAAATTTCTCGAACCCACGCAAGTGCTTGACATAATTGCTATATAGATTTGATGGTCTGATAGCTGCCACTTAGACAAGATCCCACCAACTTGTGTCTGGAGCTGAAAACGATCACTGCAGACGGCTCAAGTGTGTGCGAAATGCAGGAGTGTCACTAAGTGCTTTTATGCAAATGGCAATTGAAGAGCAACACTCCATTGAGACTTAAATATCCAGCCGGTGTATATGCACTGCTTCACCGGTCTGGCAGATGTGTCCTCTGAGGCTGCCCGGAATGCTTTGTGTTCATAGGAAAGGTTGAAAACCTCTCTGGAAAAGACCCCAGAGAGGAAAGATCAGATGGAGTGAACGGGAAACTAAAGGGAAAATGGGGATATCTCTTCATCAAATGGCGAAAAAGTAGGACACGAGGGCGCCGCTCAAGATGAAGAAAATAGGTCCTGATTGGATTATCAATACAAGGTTAAAGGAAAATGAAAGCTTGTCTCTCCAATATGAACTCAGCACTCTTGACAAGATGGAATTCTATTACAGAGAAGATTTGTTTCAATATTGTTTGGTGTTGTTGTGTATTTTTATTCTGGTATCATGCTATGTTCATCTCACTATTAAGCCTAAGTACGACCAGGGCATGTTCGGGTCAGGTTCGTGTGGTATTGTTTGGGGCTTGGTCCAGGAAGGTAGACTCATTGGCGCCGGACACATCTGGCTTCCATTAACAACTGCTAAGATACACAGGATGTAGAGATGGGGGGGCAACAGCGGGGTCATAGGTCAGCCAACAGCCCCATCTGCGCGCTCCCGCGTGGAGGGAAGCGCAAGAGTATAAGGTTTAGGACGGGAGTAGACAAAGGGACTCGACATCTTGGCTAGGGCGCGAGACACTTCTCTCTGACATCGGTTGAATAAAATCTTTCCCCAATCAGCCATGTGTGACTGAAGTTTTCCTTCCCCAAGCCAGCCACTTTTTCACCATCTTGTTTGGAAGACCAGCTGACCATCGAAGAGAATTCACCACAGTGTCCACCGTGATTGTCTTCTAGCAATGAAGTTAAAAGCTAGATTTAATTACCGGCATTGTAACTTTAGTGAAGCTGGATAGGCAGAGTTATTTATCTGCTTTTTTTCCCTCTTGCATCTCTGTGTTCCATCCCAACTATTGCGGTTTTATCCGCCTTTCAAATAGCACCAGTGATGCCTACAGGCTCTTCTCATTTTCCTCAGTTAACAAGCACTTTGTTTATATCAAATTTTTGCTGCTTGTTTTTTTTTTTCTGCACTGATTTCCAAATAACATGACTAAAATTGTGCAAAATGCATACAGCGTTCTATAAGTTACCTGCTTAAGATTTCATTCTGGCTCGTCTGTTCACCATGTTTCCATGTTTTTGTTTTATGCTTTGCAGCTCTGCCTGTCATGGAAGTGACAATAGAAATCACCAGACAGCAGGTGGAGAAGATCTTCGGCCTCGATGAGTACTGGTGTCAGTGTGTCGCCTGGAGCACCACAGGAACCCAGAAAAGCCAAAAAGCATACATCAGGATTGCTTGTGAGTGCACTCAAAAGTTATTACAGCAAAAGTCCAACACAATCTGTTCCGTGGTGCGGATTGACTTCATAGTTGGTTCAGTTTCAATCCACAACCCCATAGGAAAATAATAATCATCTATTCCATAAGTCAGCGGTGTTAAACATTTTTTTTCCGCAGGCTGTATCGTAGTCATAGGTTCCTTTGGAGGGCCATTAAGACTGTCAACGCCTTATATAATATACAGTATAGGCTACAAAACAAACTGATGAATAACTAGTTTTGAAATCAGAAAATGGTAAAAAAAAATTCAAATATTTTAAAAAGTTGAATGCTAATAAGAATTGATCGCAAAGACAATTTGTCATTTTATTATTGACACATGAAGTTGATGCACAGTTCGTCTTCACGGGCCACATAAAATGATATGGGGGGCCTATCTGACCCCCAGAGCTTGAGTTTGACACTCATGCCATAAGTGAATTCATTTGTTTAAAAAAAAAAAAACGTTAGCCACTGCATAACCAAAATAGAATAAAAATAATCACTCTTTGAAGAAGTACAAGAGAAGTGGCAAGCGCATGTTTGTTAAAATAATAGTGATTGACGCAGACAGTATTGATGGTTGTGAAATAAAATCCACATTTTTAGCTGAGTAAAAATGTGTTTGTTGACAAGCTTCTCTGGGCATCAAATGCTGATCATTAAGCATTATGATTTCAGCTGCAGGCTCTTCATGTTAGCCTCTACTTGGCAAACTTGTAATTGCTATTCAACCATTTTAGTCACGCACTCATCAGGACCCTTCTGTGGTAGCATCCACAAATCAAAGGAACTCAGTTGAAATCCGGCAAGGCAGCATTTGCTGTTCTTTTGCGTGATGGTGTGTTTGATTCTTGAGATTGATTTGACCAGCAATCTTTGGCTGGACTCCAACTTGTGTAACTTTTGGGGCGTTTGACTTTGGAGGTTCCAATGTACCATGAGATTATGCATGAAAATCTGCAGAAGAGGACACTGCATATAACTTAATGGGATGGAATAAGAGCATAATAATCCGCATTGTGTTATTAGTGACCTTTATTTCCTCATGCTTCTCCTTGCAGTGATTCTTCCACCTTGCAGGGAAAGGCGTTTGAAAAAGTGGCACACTAAATTTGAGCATTCATGACCATATTTTTCACGAGACAGACTGTATCAGCGATGATCCAGATGAAAGTAGCTGAGTAAAAACAGATTCCAAATTTATTGCAATGTACCAACCATAAATCTGTCTGGGGAACAGAGGCGCATCCTCTGCTACAGCCTCAAAGCTTGTTCGAGGAAGTCCTTTTCCGTTTGACTATTTTAAAGCACTCTGTCTGTTAATTGCCACATAAATATGCATTGTTCTAGACTCAACCCCCCAAAGAGGACCTTGAGAAAGCATGCTTCTTCATCAAACCTTGTTCGAGGTTTCAGGCAATCATTCGGGCTGGATAATTTTGAAAAATGATGTAATTGTGATTCCCTCTCCACCTCAATATTGCGATTGGGATTGAGTATATTATTTATTACAAGGTCACCTTCTCCTATACGTTATTAACAAATACAAACAAGACATAAATTATTGTATTCCAATAAGTAATTTATTATTTATTCTATCAGATGTTTTCGTCTTAGGCTATGCTGTTTTAGTCTTAGGCTAAACATAAGGCAAATGAACCATAAAATATGACTTTTCACGTCACATATATATATATATATATATATATATATATATATATATATATATATATATATATATATATATATATATATATATATATATATATATATGTCCAAAGTATATATATATATGTATGTGAAAAGTATATATAGTATATATATAGTATAATTATCGAGCCCTAATTTTTACGTAAGGCGATGAATGACGCGTTCTCATAAACTCAGTGTTCATATCGTTTATGTCTCCTATGGGTGCTTATATCTCGCGTCTTGTGTACGGGCTTCATTTCATTTGCGAAAATACTCCATCTTAACGCTCCTCTGAGGACAGGCTCTCCTATTAGTTAAAAGGAATTCACCAGCAGCTCGCAGCCACGCCCTCTGCCCCTCGCGACGCGGCAACACATGGATTCACTCTGAGTGCAAACCTGGGGCGGACGCATCAAATTAGTGCCAAGCTGCTAGCTATCAGTGCCCTGTCTGGCTCATCGGATGCAACCATCCCAACCACCCATAAAAGAATGAGCGGTGCCAGCCATACCTGTGTAACGCTCAGCGTGACTCCTGGGCAAATACTGCATATAGCAAGGCTGAGTGCAAGAGTGAAAGTATTCAATGAGATGAAATGTGAAGCCTCATGCAGTCAGCCAAGCTTGCAGGAGCTCTTGTCCAGGTGCCTCGGGGCTTTGTTTTCGTGTGGCTGCTCCAAGCCCTCTTACAGATGGAGGCTGCGGGCAGGCGGCTGCCGGAGAGAGTGGGTGGCGCGCGAGGGAGGAAGGAAAGAGTGAGCGGTAATGCAATTGCTTTTGCTTGATGTCGGGCCCCTCTGGCTGCAAGACAAGCATCTCTGAAGCAGCCAGGCAGGCTGTAATAAGCAACATGGTTGGTGCCACCAATCCCTGCGTGGCTTCGGGGGCCAACTGGAGTGCGACGCGCCCGTGAACATTTTCGAGATTTAGCTTGGCGGAGCTTTCATTTACACTCCACATGCAGTTACAAATAGCCTAATTGGTTGCCTTTCTTTGTGTTCTCTCATCAGACTTGAGAAAGAACTTTGAAGAGGAGCCTCAGGCGAAAGAGGTGGCATTGGACCAGGAGGTGTCACTGCTCTGCCATCCCCCCGAGGGAGTGCCACAACCTGAGGTGAAAATATATGGACGGTATTTATAGGCCCGCGTCTCGCATCCATTTAGTCTTTCGTCACCAAGAGGACAAAGGGCAAATGGAGGCTCAGTGATCATCTCCCTGGCATCTCTCCGGCTTTCACCGGGGAACAGACATCCCATATGGATAAATTACACCCCTAATTACCCCCTTTTATTGATTTATTATCCCTCCCACATCTCCAAGTCGCCATATATCACATGGGCTCGTCATATCACCCAGGATAAGCTGGGAGGCCTCAACCTGCATTTGGCGTCTCAAAAGACCCATCTATTATAAATGGCTCGATTCGCCTCACTTTTTATCGGTCTCTTTGCTATCTTTCATATATGGTCTGATCCAGTTTATCACGTGGTCAAGCTAATAGTAGTGACACATTCTAAACTATTATCACACTGTTCTAAACAAAAACAAAAATCAAACAATATTCTCTACATGTGCTTCCTTGGGGAGGTGTACGAATGAAATCATTGTGCTTAAAAATGTAACATTTGAAATGTTCAACTGTTTCACATATACATGCTTGGCTGGTCCATTTGTATCAGTTATCCTGCAGTCCCAGCAATTGGCGTGTTATCAAACATACTACATATGTCGTCATTATTTACAATTTTTGCTCATTTTCAGCCATTTGGCCCCAGATTTTTTAAAATATCCAGAATAATAAGTTTTGAGGTCATAACGAGTTAGTAGTGCTCAGGGATTTCCAAAACAATTATGGACATTTGGCAACTCCATACATGGTGAACAGAACTGCAGTTTGGTGACTTTCCTCACGTTCAACAAAGGGAATGTCCAAAATTGATTACTGAACCATACAGCTTGGTGGACACGCAGCTTTGTAGACAGTGGATGCCCTAATGACACAAACAACATAGGTTGTGCGAGCCATTCAGACAGCCCAGGGACCGCAAACAGCCGAGTCAATCACAGTTGGACAGTGTGGGGATAGCTTGCAGAGAAATAGGAAGGGAAGTGCCAGCCCGCTGCTCGACAAAAAAGAGCATCAGAGTAGAAGTTACCACGGGAGAAAATAAGGGGCCTGCAGAAGGAAAAGAAAGGCCAATTATGTGCATCACATGGGGCAATAATACCAACAACAATGCCGCAGCACCCTCAAGAAGGCAAAAGGTCAAGTGAGACCAAGAAAACAAAAAACAAGCAAACCAGAGAGTGCAAAAACAAAATGAAAAAGGCATTCAGTGTTTTTACATTGCCGCGCTGATCTCCAGCTGTTACAAAATGAGAACACAAACTACTTTTACCAGTCAGGTGTATGAATAGATTAATTTTATCCAAATTACTTTTTGGACCACAGCAGGACAAAAGTACCTTGCTGAGCCTCCCATTTACGGCTCTGTGGCTGTTAGTGTGCATGGCTGCTGCTACGACATCTGTTGCGCTTTGGACCAATCAAACTCTCTTTTAGGTGGAGTGGCAGAGGAACGAGGATGTCATCGACCCACAGAGCGACCCCAATTTTTTCATCACGGCCGACCATAATCTCGTCATCAAGAAGGCCCGGCTGGCCGACACAGGCAACTACACGTGTGTGGCCAAGAACATCGTCGCTCGCCGCAAAAGCAACTCTGCCACGGTCTTAATCTATGGTAGGTGAAGGCTTCTTTTAAAACAACAGACTGCATTTGTGTACTGGGTCAGATAATACTGTAAAATTATTGAGTGCACTGGTAGAAAACCTACAGCCTTCATAAAAAAATGTTGCAGCGTTTTGTCTGAATGATCCGATAATAAGAATATACAGTCATATATGCATGCAATACAGTTAATGCTTTACTACTAAGTACTTTTAAGTGGTCTGAAGGGATGCAAATCGCAGTAAATTTTGAACATTGAAAAATTTCCGTGGTAATTAAATCTACCATTGTGTATAAATTGCCCGTCTTTTTATTAATGCAAAGGTTTGTGCACTTCCACAATAGACTTTTCAGTAGATTGGGAGGCATCACGACTAATTGATGGTATGTATGCATTATGTGAACTAACTGCTTATCTTAGCTCTTCTGGATCTTTTGTTTATAGATAAGGCAGTAGTGTCCACATGACCTTTTAGTGGGGTTCTTATAGTGTGATCAATTAAATGGCAAATTCCTAATATTTATGCCAGCCATGTTGTGAACGCAGAGCGCTTTTGCAAAGCTTGCAGGCCCAAAATGGTTGAAGAAATTAAATTAAATGTTAATTATGTCATGTCTGTTTAGCTGACTGAACTTGTTGTTAAAAACCAGTAAAGTTCAGTTTTTTCTGCACAGGGCTGTCTGAAAATATATGGAAATTTCTTGCATTACAGTTTAGTTTGAACTGTGACTCATTATAGTGAATCATTTTTGTATATAGAATAAACAGGTTTCTTCTTTGCATTGTACACGATGTGCTGCAAGTAAAGTAGTTTAGTGGGGAATAGATCAATTTTCTTGTAGCCTTTGATCTGCTATAAAATGCTTCAAATGATTATCTCCGGCTTCCACAATATTTGACTGCTACCATGAGTTTATTTTTGCAAATATGTTTGGGAAAAAAAAGAAGCAGCTACCTTGTTAGTAGTCACATCCCCAGTGAAATGAAGGTGTTGGTGGGAATTTACTCGGCAAAATTGAATATGTTATGCGGTTCTCATACTTGAGTTGTTGAGAATGGAATATCAATTACCATTCACCATTGTGTCTCTGCTGCCTTTTTATGCCAGCAATCTCAGTAGATTGAAGGTTGTTGATATAAAATGGAGGGAAAAAATGTGGGAAGCAGAAAAGGTGTGGGGTATATAGAACCCAGTGAGCTTAGATGGGATAAAAATGTTGGAGTTGAGATTGTGTACAAACACTCGTGAAGATAAGCGCTTAAAATAATGGATGGATAGTTTATTATGTGCATGACACCGTTTGTGTCCAAATGTGTATAGAATGCAAAAAAAACGTGGAAACGTGTACAAAATACACAACATGACTTTTTGTCTTAATCTTGGACATGTACTGTAGCTGTATTGTGTATCTGTGTATGCTCAAGTGTACTGTCAGTCAAAGCGCTGGAGAAATGCTCAGCACTCAGCTAAATGAAACTTTGCGTATCCACTGTTTACATATGAAAAGTGGGGTAAAGGTGTCCCTGGAGATCCATTTCCAAACAATAATTCTCACTTAAGGAGCTGCAAAATTGTGAACTGATTGTTTTGTTGCTTGCACATTTCTTCCCGCTATACTTGAAAATATGAGAAATTAATCACTGGTCGTGTATTGACTAGAGGCTAGATCGAAACAAAAGCGCTCTTGTTTATTTCCGCTGCTCACCTACTGTGCTTTAGAAGAATAAACTGTACGTCCGCCATGCTAGTTGATCTAGCTAGCTGCAGTGGGTCCTAATAACGGCTACTTTTCAAAGGGTTCAACAGGGGGCCAGAAATGCATTATCACAGCCTGGCTGGGGAGGCTGCTTTCTGTGCTAAGAGGTAATCAGGGCTTGTGTTGCCTAGCAATTTACCTCGCTGTGGCGGGCAATCAATCGCATAGAGAGGGCAAGGAAATGATTCAGTCACGACAAGCCCGGGCAAAAGTAAGAGGGGAAATTGGGGGCGGGGTGGGTGGCCAGAGAGCGGAAAAACTGTCCTGTTCAAGTCAATAAATCAGGAATCACAGTATCATGTAAGATGAGACAAGCACGATTAGATGCAAGGAGGTGCAGATTTGAATCTCGTCAAGATGCTTTGATGTAATTACTTGCCGTCAGCGCCGGAGTACCGGTGCAGCGGCGGCTTCAGAACATGGCCGCTCACTGGTTCATCAGGATGAGCTGTAATAACTTGAGCTTGATTGTGCTGCGCTTTGCAGTTGCAATTGGGGGTAAAAAAATTATGGGGCTGCACTCTATAATTCACACAACATAATGCGTGACGTGAAATGGTGCAATCAGAGATTGGATGTGTGATGGGCACAATCCTAATGACTTTTAGTGCCATGACGTATGCTGGGTTCGTTTGCGAGTTGCCAGTTTCCAGTTTGTTTTTAGGCGTCTGCTAAAGAGCCCGCAGTTACTTTGAAAATGTAACTGATGAGTTGATTTTAAAAGTGACTTACTTTCCTCATTAGTTGATTTTTAAAAGTGACTTACTTTACTGACTCCTTGATTTTAAAACTAAGTTTAATTATAAGTAAATAATAATTACATTCAGCATTGGAAGTAATGTATTTTTTAACAATTATCAAGAAATTTTGTTCCTACAATTTAAAATAAAGGCAGCCTTTTTTTATTTTTAAAAATGAGTTTTTCTGGGTTTCATTTAACGTAAATGGGATACTTGTGATAAACAAATGAATTACACTTAAAAGTAAAAAGAGAAATAAAGTGAAAAGACAAATAAAATGTTTCAGATAAATATTAACAATAAAATATCAAATAAAGAGCGGCTCGGTGGCGCACTTGGGTAGCACGTCCGCCTCACAGTTAGGAGGGTGCGGGTTCGATTCCACCTCCGGCCCTCCCTGTGTGGAGTTTGCATGTTCTCCCCGGGCCCGCGTGGGTTTTCTCCGGGCACTCCGGTTTCCTCCCACATCCCAAAAACATGCTTGGTAGGCCAATTGAACACTCCAAATTGTCCCTAGGTGTGAGTGCGAGCGCAAGTGGTTGTTTGTCTCTGTGTGCCCTGCGATTGGCTGGCAACCGGTTCAGGGTGTCCCCCGCCTACTGCCCGATGACGGCTGGGATAGGCTCCAGCACGCCCGCGACCCCAGTGGGGACTAAGTGGTACAGAAAATGGATGGATGGATATCAAATAAAGGGGACTTTTTTTTCTGTTTTTTTTTTCCATTTGACTTATTGTTTTGGGAACTAGTTTTACAGACAGCACAATAACCTTTAATATTTTTAACTTGAACTGACTGGCAAAAAAATAGTGACTGTATTTCCAGCTTCAAACCTTGACTTTCGCTCCTTCTTCCACTGTTTCTGTGGTATGGTATTGACATGTGAGTTGTCCACATTCGGAAAATGTGACAAGGTGCATCCCAGATGCGACAGACGGGAATTGGGAGTTGCAGGCTCCCACAATGCCTCAGTCTGTTTAAGATATAAATACTAGAGTTGCCCTTTTTTACATGTTTCATGAGTGCAGTTGTTTTTTGAGTGCCTTTTAGTGAATAATTGGGTGTGTTTAAATACTCACAGTAAGGTGGTAACTGTAGTCTGATTGTATGACTGGGATAAGTATCGAGTTATATTAGTTGTTAAAAACCTTGCGCATGTTGGAACATTATATTGTTTCTCGTATCCTTTTGGTTAAACAGGTCTGGGTATGGTCACCTTAATGTTGCCGTTGTGTCTGCGCTTCAGGCGGCCATAATTGCTGCTCTAATGCAGAAAGCAGCCCCCCACTCTCAAGCTTGCAGCAGTATTTAGGATTATTCTCGGAACGCAACACGTCTTCTCCTTAGTGCATGTCGGGTAATCCTGGCTGCTCTGTCCCCTCATTCCATCCTCCCTTCCAACCTTCTCCCAACTCCTAACCCCACCAACCCATCCCCTTCCTTGCGCCGGTCTGACAGTCAACGGCGGCTGGTCCACGTGGACCACCTGGTCGTCCTGCAGTGCAGTGTGCGGGCGAGGCTGGCAGAAGAGGACTCGGAGCTGCACCAACCCCACGCCACTGAACGGAGGCACGTCCTGTGAGGGGCAAAACGTCCAGAAAAGTGCCTGTGTGGCCACCTGTCCAGGTAACTCCCAGGCAACCCCCCTGCTTGTCCTGTGGCACTTGGCTTCCCGTGGCTTTCTTTTTGCATTTCTTTGCGTCCAGAAGTCATCTGCTCGTCTTTACTTTGGCCTGCAGCCCTTGCCTCGGATGTTTCCGTTTCTGTTGTCTTCCGCAATTAAACCTACTTTGTCATTTTCCATACCTATTAGTCCTCACAGCCTTGAAAGCGATTTATCACCCCACTTTGTTCACATATCTCATTATCTTTCATGAAGACCCTGCTCTTATTTCATAGACCTCTCTGTTTTAGGAGACATAGTTCCAGCAAGTCTTGCTGCTGTGTCAGACCTGCTACTACATTTGTTATTGTTTGCAGCTAAAGCTGTGTAGTAAATATGGGCAGTAAAAGGGTGAATTATGGCAGCCTGTGTGCTATGTTTACGTCGTAAGTCGGGGGCGTTTCATTTCACTGCCGAGTCTCTCCTGAGAGAATCCAAGAGGCAGGGAGTGCCTTGCCTTGATACTGAGCTACGTATATCGATCCATTGTAGCCTGAGGTGCAGCCCGCTGCATTTGCAGTCCTGCATTAGCCCTGTGACAAAGGGCCAGATATAGCATGACAGCAAGAGCGCTGCATATGAAAAGGAGGTTAAAGGTGAAGGAAGCGAGATGGAAGTGCATACGAGACCAAAACACTGAGTGAACGTGTAGAGTAAGATGTCTGATTAGGTACAAATAAGCAATGGATGTTGTGCTGCCTGTGGATCAAACAGCAGACTGCAGGAGAAATCCTTCATGCTTAAAAAGCACTGAGGGAAATCCTACACCTCTGTTGGCAGCAGCCTCTCCCATGCTAAAACAGAGGTTATTTTCCACCGCGAATCCAGGTATTATGTTACGCATCGCTCATGTAAAGACATCACCAGATGTCAAGCTTGAGTGGAAGTAACCTAAGCCAGCATGTGGATGGAGGCAAACTCTGCTCGTTCACGTTGCTATCTGGATGGATCTGGTACTATTAGCTCTCAAGCAAAATGTAATTAAATTCAATTCAATTGAATGGGTTGTACGGGGATGCTTGACATTCCCCTCTAGCAAAAGCACAAATTCTGACCTCTAAAGAGATTAATGTGAGTCCTGCTATTGTTAGACCAAACCCTGCTCTCGTCTTGCTCCATCAGGAAAACGTGTGTAATTTCAGCTTTACAGAGTTGCAGCAGAAAATGCATTCTACTCCATGAATGTAGTTTATGGAGAAAAACACTTTTTTAGTTGTCAGTGGAATCTCAGAAGTCAAACAAGCCATTTTGGGGCTCTAGTTGACTTTCTAATACTTTATTTTGAACAGATTTTGGGGAAGGGTGCAGTTTTAAGCTTTGCCTTCTTGGCTTGAATCACACAAAAACAAACAACAAATTCATTCAAAAGAAAAATCAAAACATTCGAGTTAATCCTTTAAAAGCTCACTGAATCGAGTGAGCCGTTTTATGTTTGACCTTTGGAGCTTCCACCGTATTGGGAGAAAACAACAAGGTTCGCTGTCACGTCCCTGTCAATCCTGTGGTCTTGCAACAGCAGGTGACCTAGGTGTCCTCCCCACCTCCCATGTTACTTGTCTCAGAAGCTCAGACAAGTCCAGCTGTCAGCACCCGACGCAGGTTCCCCTCAAGGCCAAAGTCCAACACGGCAGAGCCGTGGACATGATGAATTTGTTCTTTTCAATCACAAGTGGCACGGCTGCTCGGCTGCATACTCACGAACGTGCCTCCAGAGTCGCCCGGGATGAAGTGACTACTCCGTCGTTTGTCAGCAAGCTCACGCACAGCCTGGCGGCAAGGAAACCAAATACATCTGAATCCTCACTTTTGATTCATCAAACACGACCAAGGCAAATATGTGAATCGCCTGCCTCAAAGGAGGCATTTCAGAGTCACGTTCAACGACATGGACAGCATGCAAACATCCTTGGATATACTTGGAGAAGGACTTTTTACCATAGCTTTCTCCTTAAAGTCCTCACACAGGAGTGAAGTTTTACAAGAAAGGTCAACATTTTCCAACACATGCACGTTGTCATTAATTTCTACTTAAATGCTCTCTTTTCTCTTGTGCCACTTGAGCGGCATATTCGGGGCCTTCGATTTTGGGTTGGGCTTTTATGCTGTTGTGACTTATTGTCAAGCAGAAGGCTATAGCATAAATACTTAGTTTGTTTTTGAGCTGCTTGTTCTGGCCAATGGGTGGTTACAACTTGCAACTAATATATATATTAGTTGTGGTCAGCATGTCCGCCTCGCAGTGTGGTTGGTTGTGGAGTTTGCATGTTCTCCCCGTGCCTGCATAGGTTTCGTCTGGGTACTCTGGTTTCCTCCCACATCACATTCCAAAAACATACATGATTGATAGAACTGAAATTGTCTGTAGGTGTGATTGTGAGTGTGAATGTTTGTCTGTCTCTGTGTGCCCTTCAATTGGCCGGTGACCAGTTCGAGGTGTACCACGCCTACCGCCTGAAGACTGCTGGGACAAGCTCCAGCACGCCCGCGACCTTTGTGAAGCTAAGCAGGTCAAATGAGGATGAATATATATTTGTGTTCATTAGGAGGAATGGTGGCGTCTTAGGGATGACATCTTCTACAACAGCTTGTTCTGTGACTCTTCCTTGCGAAAGCACGATAACACTTCTCTCCTTGTGAAGCTCGAAAGGTCCAAGTCCCCAAAGTGTTAGAGAGTAGGCGGAGGGGAGGCCAGTCTGTCAGATCAGATGGGCTCCATGCTGGGAGGGGCCCACTGTGCTCACGGAGGAGGAGCACAGAGCACAATTGGATCAACACTTGAGGCTAACCAGACAAGAGTTTACCTCCATCTTTGTTTTTCCATCTTTCCACCAAACCTACAATAGAAATGTGCAGTCAATGACATTCTCACTGACTCCATTCTCGTGCTATTTATCTCGTCGGGGCCAACAATCGGGACAAAATGTCACATCCGGGCAAATATGCCGTACCAGAGGCAACTGTAAATAGTTGGAGCCAAGTTATACAAACATGGTGAGGGACACCTGACCCATACAAATGAATCAACCTGTGAGAGAGGAACGCAAACAACATGAAAAGATTGCTAACTTGGGTGAATTATTCAAATATTGTACAGATCCCTCAGGCTTGCCAGCGGAGTCATGAGAATTGCACTAGATGGAAAATAAACAGACTCGGAGCTAGTGTATTTGTGTGTTTGTTTGCAAGCGCGTGCACGTTCGCACGTGCATCCCGGCACCCATATGCTTGCTTTTTCGGCACTGCAGGCGAGTGTCTAGTTCTCCTTAGCAAGTAAGCTTGATCTGGGGATTTCATTTATGTCCAGAGAACAAATACAAGATGTTGCTAATAGCACAGAAAACGTATTAGTTTGCATCGAAAGGAGCGCGGCCATCTGGTGACAGACTCGGAGCGACGCTGTCATTCGGTGCCATTTGCCTTGGCTCCCTCTCGTCATCTCGCATTCAGTCACCCGTTTTGGCTCACTCCGCTGAATTAGTTAACATAAGGCAGACATGTCTGCTTTATTCAGTTATCCATTAAAACTTGCATTCATCCAGCAATAGGAAGAGTAGCTTCGAAATGTGCAAAGGTTTTTTGAAAATACACATTAGGTGACGTCGCATCAGTCACTTCATTGGACTGAGCTGCAGCCCACCTCCGTGTGGGATCGGAGAGAAGGGGGGGATTACTGTGCGCATGTGTGGTGACAGAACTGAGGGATGACCCTCTGCTCTCATGTTCCCCTCAAGGACACGGCAAACCGCAGGTGTTGGATGAACTCGGACGATGACCGTCAGCGGCCATTGTCATTATGAGGAGCGAACGCCTCAAACAGACCCTCCTTTGACCTGTAAAGAATGACGGGGGTCTTTCTTTTCCTTTCCCCCTTGACAACATGTTCAAATTGAGGCGTGCCACTGGGCTATTGTATTGCTGTCCCTCTTCGGTCGCCAGCCTGACCTCAAACCTGTGGTGTAGTGTGATTGAAAATCAGTTGCACAGCCTTTCACTCTTGTGCTAACAATCTCTTCCTGGGGGTTTTATAGGGAAACCTCTGTGTGGATAATCCAATTTGAGTTACTCTGTGGAAGTAATAAGAACAGGCCAGATTTTGATTTCAAAGTTACATTTTTTAAAGGGGAAATGAATGTTTATAGTGTTTCTTGAGCCTTTGGTCACCTGATCAGTCACCTGATCAGGGAAATAGGCTGCTCCCACTTGGTAGTCAGTCTCAGTTAGACAGAGAAGAAAAATCGTAGTGACATAGTTTTTTACCGCCAAAAGGCCGTTTCAAGCTACTTCTAGTCTGCTCCAAGCTTGTAATTTTTGGAACTTGAAACTTGGAATTTAGAAAACAAACTTTAGTTTACTTCTTGGAACCCTTTATATTGAAACCTTAGTTGGATTACAAACAGTTTGGATTCGTACTTGTGTGCCACCTGTTTGCCTGCCTGCCATTGCCCCTACCCCCTTTCCTTGCTTGGGTTACCACCTTTGCCTGCTGGCATTGCCTCTCTCCCTCGGCCTGCATGCCTGCTTGCCTCCATTTTGGACATTCTACCTACACCTTCAAAAGGGTATGAGCAACAGTGTACACAGTGTTTTAAGATGAGCGTGTGACAAGAACTATACATCTAACCTTTGAAATTTAAACTGAACTGACACTCACACAAATAGTGGCTTGCTTTTGGTCCTTGAGTAAAATATAGATGTTAGACATGATCAAGCTAAATACTACACCTATTTGAACTTTATTGCTCATTCTATTGCTAACTAAAACAGGGGGACCTCCAGTAGTTAGGCACATAAGCTCTTCCACAAATGAATTAGTGTGGAATTGTAAACGTAAACTCCAACCTTGTTTGGTTCTTGCAGTTTCTGGATGTTTCTTGTTAATGCCGTCGTCCTTTTATTTAGTTTTTCTTTATTATTTTACTTGTTATATGATGTTTATAGGAATGGTTGTAACTAGCATAGTTTGGTATTTCAGTGTGCCTTGCGCATACACTGACCCACCAAGCCATTTAAATCCCAATAAATACACTCTTTAAAAAATGAATTTACTTGGCAGAGTTAGGCCGGGTGCATATTTTGTATAACATTTTATGACTTCTGCTTGGTAATCCTACTAAAAGAAACATCTATTGATGTTCTGAGTGTCATGCTATTTTCATTCTCATGAGTGTCATGCTATTTCCACTCCAGTTTCTTTGTTTGAAAATATCATTAGCATGTCCAATATTGTGGTTTTGTTCTGGAAAAAAAATTTCATTGGCTCATCAGGTCAAATTGTGATTCCATCATTTTATTTCTCAGTGGCGTGGATAAACTGAGGGGCGACACTGCGCATTCATTAGGATCTAATTTGCTATTCAATCATTTTCAATCCCAGCTCGGATAATCAGCCCACTGGCCCATGGATGGGTCCACTCAATGCCAAACAAGGACAATTATCTGATTGGTTCCGCTCTCTCTGCCAAACAGATCTGACTGCATAGAGACCCGAGCTGCGTCAGCATCCTGTCACACACGGACACGCACACACACACACATGGTGGACACACAGACCAGCTTATTGCGTTGGCATTAAAAAGGCTTAATTCACACACCTGTGACTCTTCTTTTAGCCACTTTGCAATCTGTGCCAAACCCAAATAACATTATCAGTCAGGGTAGTTATGCTATATTAGTTCCATCCCACCCCGAGTAGCACTCTTGCTTCATAAACCAAGGCCTTTGACCCAATCTGGGTCAGCCTCGTACTCTGGGGTTCAAGCCCCCTGCACTCTTTATTGCCAAGATTAATGAGTGCTACCGTTTCCTTGCCCCAGGGTCAGTCTGGAAGAGGGTTGTTGCTGTCATAGAGGTGTGTGTGTTGTGGTAGTAATTTCGCCAGGTCCTCTCCACCGATACAAGCGGGACATGGAAGAACAAGACGGTGGTGTTGCTCCCCCCACGAGAGCTCATTACGTCTCTTTTTCCTATTAGCCCTGTGGTAACCTTCCCCAGGCTGGGTGCTGCGTCACTCTCAATATCACTCCAAGCCACCAGCACCACACCTTAGTTCCAAAATGGCTGCTCTCTCTACTTTGTGGTAAAACGGATGTACTGTATCGCACAGCAGTGTACTTTTTTCGTATTAAATATTTGGATGTACTCTGTGTTGAAATGTACTGTATTTAGCAGTATGTTCACAGTAATACCATTGCTTCAGGTTCTACAGTGGCGCCTTGAGAAGAGTGTGATTTGTGACCATTTCAAATCATCTTTGTCCCATTGAAATGATAGCTGGTAGCAATATTTTCCAGCCCGGCGGATTTTGTTTTTTTAATACACTGTGCTGTATTGAATGGAAAGACTTAAACAGTGTTCGCAAACACCTTGGCCTCTGTTTCGAATAATTATTCACGTTTTTGCCAAACTGCTACGTGTTGGTAAAATTCACTGAAATTAGACACAGGTTGGGCCACTGATCATTGTACTGTTAACGTTTTTGGCAGTCCAAACATGCATGTCAAGTCATCAGCTGCATACAAAGCTTTATTTTTACTTTTTCACCCAGTCTCTGGGCTCCTGTCAGAAATTAATGAAGCACACTATTCAATTAAACTCCCAACACTATATATTTCTTGTCAGGAATCCGAGAAAATTACAATTTTGACATCTTAAGTTTTATAGAAACTATTTTAATTCCTATGCTGTTGAATTAGGGCGGATGTGATTCTTACAGTGGTGGTGTCACACATGCGCTGTACATTGAATAGCTATGAGGAAGACATTCCCCTCAAAGTGTTGTACAGATTTGGTTAAACCGAGTCACCGAGCAGTAAGGTTTCGCTTAGTTACATCTGATTTCCATGCGCTAAATAAACAGAAAGAGAAAAAGGTAATGGAAAAACAGTCTTCGGCTTCCCTCTACATCTGCTTGGATTTGAGCATTTGCAAGTGGATTGGCATGTCTTTGTACATTCCCAACAGGTTTACATTTTAGAGTCTCGATTTGCACAGGATGGCAACAAAGTTTTCTGCCAGTTGTTCAGGTCGTGCATGCAAATGAACCCGCTACTTTTGCACAAGTGCTACAATGTATATGGTAAATATGTAGAGAGAGAGCGAGAGAGCAAGATTGCATTGAATTTGTTCAGCATGTTTTTCAACCAATAGCCTTTTTTAAAAAGCCTTTTTTTTAAATGTTTTTTGATTCAGAAGTGATATTAAATGCATGTCAGTTTCTTCTCACCTCTCTGTGTTTATTGTTTCTTGAATTCACAGTCGATGGAGGTTGGAGCGAATGGAGCAAATGGTCGCCGTGCGGCGCCGACTGCGCGATGTGGAGGAGCAGGGAGTGCACCCAGCCATCACCTGGCATCGGGGGCAAGGACTGCCAGGGGCTCGACCTCCAGTCTCTTAACTGCACCAGCGAGCAGTGCCCACAGAGTGAGTGTACACCCACCCACATACTTCAACCTGCACTCTCATTGCGCCACTTGGTGAGTTACTGGGAAATGATAGAATGTAACACAATTAGTAGGCTAAAGAAGTTTGCCAAGGCTACTAAGTGCTAAATGAAGTTTGGCCACAACATTGTCAGAATTTTCATGGCCAAAGCTTTGGCTAAAAACTAAAGTCAGGTTTGATGCATGCGTAGGCTAAAAGCCCACTCTCTTTTAATATATGCTCATAATTACCTAAAACATTCATGGAAATATGCTCACTTGAAAGTCAAGTCACTAGTAAACATGTAGTAATTTATTTAATTAGATACACTCATACAGTTTAATGTGATACAACAAATCAAATTCCTCCTTTACAGGAGGTAATGTTTTGTTCAACATTGTTATGAATGTTTTAAAGTGCACCCAAATGCGAGGTGTTGCTAATATTTATATATTTGTGATCAAAGCCTTCCATCGATCTGTGCAATCACAATGCAATGGCAGGTAAACTGGGAATGAGATGTGAGATACCTCAATGCATGTGGCACATGCGTTGAAGAGGCCAACTGCTAACAGAAGTAATTAACACTGGCGCAGTGCTCTCCTCTGCAATGATAAGTTTTCACCCACACTGATGTGATGCCTTCCGACCTAAAAATAGAGCTGAAAATTAAATCATCTCTCTTCAATCAAACACTACCTCGCAAAAGAGTTGCTGCTCGTGGATCCTTCCTTGCGTATGTAATTATTTTGTACATATTTGGGATTTACATAAATGTTGTCATATTGGAAGACATGTTTAAGAAGTAAAAAGATAGACCAAATAACTTGAAATATTTCGGGCGCAAACTCAGTGCTGAGTAAATTACTGTACTTGCCTGCATGATAAGCATTATCAGCAACCAGTTTTTTTTAATAGACGTAGCTCACTTTAAAGGACCTACTATTTGTGCAAAAGCATTTTTTTACACACAGAAGTTTCATAAGCGTTCATAAACTTTGCATTGTGCCCTCCTTTCATTGGCTTTTTGACCTATTTGATGACTCCAGCAGATCCCTGTCGAAGTACCTGTGGATATACTTGATCAATCCTGTGAGAGAAATTAAAGAAATGGCATGTCTCTCGATATCAGTGTACCGACTTGCCAAAATTTTCATGGGACGTTTTGGCCGTTATTTCATTTAATACATTTCAATCGTAAACCTGTCCGGAAGGCTATAGTACAGTTTCCCATCCAGTCAGGCGTCTCAAGGCGCAGAGAGAAATGGTTATAAATTGTCTTTGTTGTTGCTTGGTAAACACCGTCTTTTAATGGGAATTTAATTGACACGGGCCAGCGAATGAGTGCTCTGAATAATTTATCTCCTGCTGATTGGCACCTTCGGATACATGGAAGGCGTGTGTAGGTGGCCACACACTTGCGGACGTGTGCCTCATATGCATGAGCCGCCTGTTTGTGAGTCTTTGCGCATGCATGTGCACGTCTTAACCATGGCCAAGTCTGGCGCAGTGAACCAGAACGCATCAGTCAGCCCATCATCAAAGGTCAGCTGCTCTTCCCAAGAGAGGCAAGACGTGTACGCAAAGACGGCCAGTCATTGTTCCTAACACATGCGCGCAGAGTCTTTCCACTGGCCTCTGAAGAAGGCCAATCTGCTCCCAGCATGTGTTGCCATAGACAATAGGAGTATGAAGTGTGATAATCAGCAAAATAGCAAGATGGTTTTGGTTAGTCAGCAATTCCCATACTCGAACCGTGTCTGCGCTATTAGCTGAGCTGGAAAACTTGCCCCTGAAACAAAAGGCACCCTTCTGGTTTTGTGTACGGCAACAATATAACTGCAGACCCAACAAAGGATCTCCTATGCCAAAGGACCTTGCCTACTTCACTAATCTAGGACAGAAAAGGCATATGTTGCATGTCATAGACAATGTGCTTTAATCAGTTTTGTGTGGCATCTTCCAAAAGCAGATTGACCTCACCTAAGCAGCATACTTTTCATAAACCAAGGGCAAGAAGAACCTTTTAGCACACTCTGCATGATGAAAACATCAGCGCTTGGCGAAATCGCAGGCAGGTGGTGAAGGGCACACAAAGGATAGTGGGAGAAGTGCAGAAGATTAGAAAGCCGTTGAAAAAGAATCCGCTGCATGATTGTGATGACAGTAACAAACTTGATTTGCCGCAGGATCTTGTTTTGGTCGCTAACATCAAACTCAGAATATCCCTTTGCTTTGAGGGTTGATTTGCTGGAGCAACTGATGGTTTTGTCATAATTTTGTTTGTCACTGCGGGGTCAGAGGTGGCATGAAAAATGGATGACCATTTTTTTAGGTCTATACTTCACCAGGGCCTCGCTGAGAGATGAGATGACTGTATTGTGACGAACGTAATGGTCACATTCACTTTGAGACTTTTACTAGCCACAGATCCCTGACCCGAAGAACTCCAGTGTGATTCATCTTCAGGCGGGTGACTGGGAATGGCCATGGGATGAATTATATTCCCAGGGATCATGATAAATACCCTGGGAAGAGGTGCAGCGGGCTGCAAAGTTTTTTATGTAGCAGGCCTTATAGGTGCAACTGCCAATGCCACAAGAGTCCAAAATTTCAACTTTGTGGCCACTGACAAGATGAATCATGCGCCTATCTCAAAAAGGAATCTCTAAGCAGCCTGTCTGAGTCACTGAATTTAAAGTACAATGATTGGCTTGAGGTCTTTTGACACTCCTCGTGGATGGGCATCCATCATAAAGTGAGGTCAGGCACGCTGAATCAAAAGTTCTATAGCAGCAATTAGATAAAGTAGCAATGAACGATGGAGTGACATGATGGAGTGTAAAATGGGTAAAAGGAAGATTGGGGTGGGGCTATGTGTTTGTGTGAGCATCAAGCCCATTCAATTATATAGCCTGATTAACTATGTCAATTAAAGTGTGATAAATGCCTCGTCTGTTATTGACCGGCATCAGCAAAATCCATGCCCGAGGCCGAGCAGCTGAGAGCGGATACCGGTCGCGAATGTAAGTGAGCATCGGGATCATTTGGCGGTGACGCCTGGCACGACAGATAAAACTTTGCTCTGTGATGCTCCGATAAGGGCCCGGAATACTGACGGAATTTGGAAAGAGGACCAGGGAGCCTCACCTGTTTGACATACTGTGTTTGGCTTTGAGAACGGTACGTGCGGGACATGCTGGATCTATATGTCGCACATTTACTCTGTGCCTTTGCTTTGGCCTTAAAAAGTAAACCGCCAAGCAGCCAGTTCAAGGATGTGTTTGTCCAATTAGTCGTTACCTGACAAGCCTTGTATTGTGTCCGCCCGTCTCTCAGTGGTCTGCTGCATCACAAGCCCAAATACCCCGTAGGGCATTGCCCCTTGCCTGGCCTTTGACTCACCCGGACTATTGAATTCGGAGGGTTTGACGAGAGGTCTCGTCTATTTGCTCTTTTTGGACACCTCGCTGTAGGAGGTGAGAGGTTTATCTACTTTTGTTTCGCTTAAAGCGCATTGCTTATTTTCTGAAGGATTATGGAGGCGAGGTGTAATACTGTTGCGACCAGAGATAAGGTATGGGGACAGGATAAGCTAACATGGCATCCATGTTTGTGTTTGTCATTCTAAGCTTTGTATCTTCAAATTAGCCTTATCACTCCAAAATGCTATATCGCCTATTGTTTGTGTATGTTTTGAAACGTGAAGGATTTGATCGGATTGTCTGTTTGAATATGAGCATGTGCTTTAACATCAGCATTTAGCATCTTCCTCGTCAATCTTCTTCCTATGATGAATGGATACTGATGAAACATTTATCTTTCCCTCGGTTTGTCTTGATTAGCCGCAAGCTCATGTAATTTATTTGCAAATGGCTCATGATGCAATTTGAAATCAGCACAATTCATACAATCAATTAATCAATTAGATTCAGTTGAGCAAAAATCAACTTGGAACATGCACAAAACATTATTCATCATCCAAATTGTCTGCACTTGGATCATTTGAATAAAAATGATTGGCATCTTCACAGTCGAGAGTAAATGTTTTCAAGGGCCGTTCTGTTGGTGACATGCTATTATAAAACAGTTTTAGACACAAACTGGAGATGCGAGAGAGCAGGAAGAATTTCGTTATGTCACAAATGTCAAAATTACCACAGAGAGGATATATATACACGATGTGTACTATACAGGAGATTGGTACAAGTCCCCTAACGTCTAGACTTTCATGTCTCAGATTTACACACACCAATTAAAATGTGTCAAATCTGTGTTTCCAGCATGCAGCTTCTAGTTCCTGAGAAACAGTAGGCAAGTACAGTAGTGGAAGAAAAACCACTGTGTCCTTAAAATGTGTCATAATATTTAATGAGGATCTCGCTTGTTCTTATCCCAATTCTTTCAGATCTTTTGGAAAGTAAGTCACGCTATTTATTGTCACATGCCATCTTGTTTTGTTGCCCTTTTATTCTTCTAGTTTTCTTATCTGCTCTGGTTTGAATTGTCCTCCCTCCTCTGTCCTGTAGCTGTCAACTCGACACGCACACCAACTAGCCGTGCTTTAACCTTTGCCGATGTTCTCTGTACTTGAAAAGATTCGGCCTCGGCTGAATGTGTCCCCTTTTTGACTGTGTTCACGTGACGGTAGTACGCCCCCGTGGATCCTTGGGACAATGGCCTCCACAAAGGCCCAGGGAACATCTTCTTCCCCCGCCATGAAAATCCTCCAGTTGTCGAAAGACAACCATAGCAAATCCCATTCAAATATATGAATGTTTGTCTGGGCGCAGTTATCATTTCCACACTGTATGCAGTTACCATGCTTTTGAGACACAAGTATATTTGATAAGAAGGACTTGAATCGCATTGACAAATCCACTTGCTCTCTTTCAGTGGTTTTGTGTTCCGGGAGAAAAAGACAAAGGGAGAAGGAAAACATGTATGAATATTCATCCAGGGTAGAAACGGGGGGATAGAAGAAAGGGAGAACCCATATTCTTTTGAATTGGCAACAAATTCAAATAGAAGCCGATCCATTTATATCAGGATAGTGGTGTAATATTTGCTAATGGATTCTCTTAACTCTGTGTGAAACCTTCGAGGATGTCAAGCAGCGTTTAGGTACCAAATGTCATAACTGATTTTATTCCATTAAAAAATGGAGACGTTTACACAGCAAGTAATAAAAATCCTTGCAGGAGCCCACAGGTATTTCCTTGCTACACCTGAGGGAGCCTTTTTTTGCTTGTAAATATTTCCTGTGCTTTTATTTATTTGATTTTTTTTCTTTTTCTTGTAGCTGTGAGCGGAGCGGAGGACGTGGCGCTCTATGTGGGCATGGTGGCGGTCGCTCTGTGTCTGACCCTGCTTCTCATAATTGTGGTCCTGGTGTACCGCCGCAGGAAGGCAGGCCTGGATGCCGACGTGGCCGACTCGTCCATTCTCACTACTGGCTTCCAGCCGATGGGCATCAAGCCCAGCAAGCCAGGTGTGTGGGCACCGCGGCCTCGCAGGGCCCTCACCCACAGCAGTAGGACACCATTCTTTGTTTTACTCTCCTCTGTGCGTCCATCGGTCTGTCTGCTACGCTGTGGCAATGCCGCATTCATCGATATGTATCGTTAGCCCACGTTTCCGCCAAGGGATATGTTTCGGTTCTGGATTGTGAATAATAGAACAGCGACTTTACGGACTAATGGGGAGTGAGGGCTCGACTGTAAACCCGAGATAATGTATTGCATCTAAGTACTTTTTCCGTGGCCTGAAAACAGTGTCGAATTAATGTATTGTAAATTAATCCCAAAAGGCTTGACATTTTATAAAATGTTTTAGTCGATCCAGCCTTGGATATTGCCGTGTATCTGGTCACGTATATGAGCCACAATGTTAGCACTTCCACAAGTTTTGAAACGTTAACCTTTGATACTTGTTTTTGATTCCCTGGTGTACAAATCAGTGATGCAGAACGGATCTTGACACACTGTTGACTGGTTGACAGAAAATTTAGTCACTTGAAACAAGAAGAATGGAAATAACACAAAACATGCCCTTTTATAAAGGTCTGCGGATAAAGACTTTGCTGCCTTTCTCTTGGTGAATTCAAAATGGGGATTGCGGCATGCATGTTTTCCCGCTTGTTCCTTTTTAGCTTTCCAAATGAGCAGATGATGACTCATTGTTGTCTTAGTGAATTTGTGAACCCGCCTAAGGAATGTCTTCGGAGAGCTTGCAGAATTAGTTAGAGCCATCATTTAACCTGTGCAACATAGATAAATATCTTGCCTTGAGGCTCCATCATTGCACAATCACGATGAAGCGCTTCAATCCGATACGTATCTCTAGATTTACTTTCAAGTGGCCCCCATCTAATATCACTCTGCTGGTATTGACTGAACACTTCAAACAACCAGCATTCACGCACACCCAAAATGCATGTAAACAATAACATGGTCATAATTTGGCCATTGTTCTCTCTATTTTGGTTCACTGTAGGTTCGATTTGCCACCGTACATCATTGATATTCCAAGGACATCCAGTTTGCAATCATGCGTGCACTTCTGTGACTTACCTAGTGTATACAGTATGATAAACACCTGCTTTGAATCTGAGGATATCTGATTCCATGCAGCTATTTATTGATTACGCTCATTATTGTGGGTGGGGAGTGTGGCGGTGTCATTTGAAACATATAATATTGATGCAGCCTCAAGGCAAAGAATTCAGTTTGTCCATGAATAATTGATTGGATGATGTCACGTTTTATTTCACTCATGCAGCTATCGCCATCCTATCCTCACACCCTTAAAATAGATTAGGATTTACCTTGCCAACTGGTAAAGCCACAAACTGACCTCAACGGTATTGCTTGTTGGAAACGTGGCTTTAGTACTCTGTCTTCCCCAGACGTGTGTGTGTGGGCGTGCGTGTGTGTGCGCGTGTGTGTGCGTGCGTGCGTGTGTGTTTATCAGATTGCCTGACACTGCTTGCGTCTACGTTTTCTCACTGCCTGTGTGTGCCCGTTGTTCACAAGTAGTTGAAATATGACTGTCTGATTTGGATGGAGATGCAGGAGTGGGGAGCTGTGTTTGTGATTCACTAGTAAGAAAAAAAAGATATAACAAGCTGAGAGTTGTTTGATATTAATTCTGTGGTTGTTAGAGACAGAGAGGGGAACGGGAGGGCTGTCAACTGGCTTGCCGTGTTTGTGCATTGTCGACAATGTGTGAGTGTCTTTGTCGGTGCCATGTGTCTTTCTTGTTTTTCTGTCACTTTTCTTGGTGTTGTGACAGCATTGGAGTGTGTGAGGTCTGTCTGCGTGAGCAATCAGCTCCCCCCTCGCCACTCATTGTCTCTCCCTTCATGTTTTATCATCCAAACAGAGAATTCTCATTTGCTCACCATCCAGCCCGATCTGACCACCACCACCACCAGTTACCAGGGCACCCTGCGGGCCCGACACGACGCCACCGGCAAGTTTTCCATGACCAACGGGCCTCTGCTGGACCCGCTTCCCAAGGGTTCGCACACACTCCACAATGGAAAGCTCAATTCGGACCCCTCCGACTTTGTGAGCAGGCTGTCCACTCAGAGCTATTTTAAAACGCTGTCCCGCGACATGGCCAACACTTCCTACGGGACGTTCAACTTCTTGGGCGGCAGGCTGACCATACCCAACACTGGTGAGTTTTATTTTTCTCTGGCTGTATCATGCTTCAGATCATAGATCATCAGTGAGATGCACCTAATCTTGGGGATGTATTTTAATAAGTATATGTCAAAGGTCAGTATTGTAGCTCATGACCAAAACTTTACTAAGATGGACTAGCAGGCGATGATGAGATGATTTCACCCCAAATATTTTTGAACAAATGTGCTGTGCAGCCTCCGTGATGACTCCTTAATTGTACTCATCACAACACTAGCATTTAATCAGGCATTCAGAACATTCAATTAGCACCGCCCATCACATTAAGGTTTTTTGAAAATGACTATGAATTAATCAAGGGAATGTAGACAAATATCTGTTGACTAATACATTGAAAAAGTGTAACTGGCATCCATTTGGTGGGGCTTGTGGTTGCACAATTGCAACACTCATGTGGTCTGTTGAGTCCTCTCGCCACCTGGTAACCATGGTGACTTCAATGCACATTAGCAGATGACGTGTCGCCACAGCAACCCCTTTTTCTTCTTGTCTACCTGGAAATTTTCCATCTCACCATTTTCATATCCTTATTGAAGTACATTTTTGCTTTTTGCATTTTTCCCTTTGTAACAGAGCCTTATTCTTGGGCTTGACTCAAGTCTAAATAAGGAGAATGCTATGCAGTTTTTGTCTATTTTGCAAATGACCAGTCCAGGGTGCGTCTCGCCTAATGTCAGCTGGTATAATTTTTCTCTCACAGTTGTACTTTTCCAGCCTCTTTTCTCATTTGCTGCGAAAAACCAAAGGGAGCCAAGAGAGACAACTAAATGGAGCTAATCTTTCCGTATGTGCGTTGCCCACTAGAAAACGACAGTTGCTTAGGTTCAATTGTAGCAAATGTAAGTGTGATTATGCACACTGTGGCCACGTCGTTTATGATCCTGCCGCCCTCACACTGGTCTTTTCAGATTTCCGTCTTTGTCCTCTCTCAGCTTCAAGCAATGCAGAAAAAAGGAATGAAACTGTACCTCCTGTATGCAAAGTGCCAGAGTGAAGGGAGTTGCGGTGTGTTTTGAATGGAAATCATTGCTTGGCCATTTTTTACTGTATGATTATTACTATTCTATTTTTCTATGGACCTTTTTGTGTATTTTTTGTTCATCGTGTACTATGTTTTCATACAGCTCTATATAATTAAAAGTTGAGCTGAGGTGGATAATTGTTTATTTATCTGGTGCTGAAGTTTAAAGGCTGCTGAACTTATTCCTTTTTATATTCCGGCATTTCTTTATCAATCCCAATTGCAACCCTTAAAGGTTTAAGACCACTTTGCAGGCCATGATTAGTCTAGAGTCTGGAGTGAAATTCCACATTAACAGTTGAGTGAATACGTTGTACCAAATGATGAAATGTACTCAGAGAGATTCCAACAATAAAACCGAGAACAAATTATTCCAATTAGGGTTTTCTGTCATGATGACGCTCTGTGAATTACGTGCTGGTCTCTAAGGGTGCACTAAACACAGGCTAGATCCACCAAAAATCTGTCTGAAAATATAATAATACAATGAAAAATAGCGACTTTGCTTTCTTTTATTATTATTATTATTATTATTATCATTATTATGATTTTTATTATTACTATTTTTTCTACTTTGTGAAAGCTAGGGTTTTTTGAATCACTTTTGGTATTTAGCATCAACTTTCAATTTAGCATGGATGATTCCATCACTCCACATTTCTATTGCTTGTAAATAAACTTCTGCCTTTATAGGCCCTTGTATGAAATAACCTGCTCTTCGCTATGAGGATCTTTACTCATTGGTTTAACAGGTGACAAATCTTTAAGCCTCTGTGGACGATTGTGCTCCGAGTGCTCTTGTTTTCACTCGATGTTTTATGCATGGGTTAACTTAGAGCTACGTGAGCTACACAATGCATCATCTATCTCCTTGGGACACAAAAATACAATTTGCACTCGCATGCATTGAGTTGGCGCACAGGCATATAATTTTTTTTTGCCTGGAGCTCATTTAGTTGAGGCGCATGGGAGATAGAGTTTATAGATCCTAACAGGGGCTGTGAGCTTTTCAAGCAGACTCACCTGATTCAACAGATAAGACTTTTTGCAACCCTCACACTTGTCAGACTTTTTGTACAACGCCTTAAGTAGAATTCCAAGTATGTAATTGAGGCTTCGCAATGCCACAATGCTCAAACGACCTCACCGGCCCTTTCCTTTTCCTCTAAGGTGCATTTCTGCTCTCATGGGGGAGTGAGGATTTTCCCAGAGTTTTATGTTCCTTGGTCTCAATTATCTACTTTGAGGCAGGCAGAGCGCATTAAAACTGCAATGCAGCGCACGCTTTTGTCTCTGCTAATTGTCAACCACATGAGACGCGCGTCACCTCGGTTGCCGGTGCAGAGATTTGCATCTACTGTACTCGGTCGGCTCGGGCTGCTCGTGACCTTCACGGTAGATTTGTTTTGCTGTTTGCGAAGCCATACAGTTTTGTCAAGCCCCAGCTGTCTTTGTGCGATGACAAAAGCGCTGTTCAGTCTGAACTAATGAGCCTGCTTCTTCTCTCCGCCACTCTCTCTACCTTTTATTTGCATTAGGAATCAGTCTGCTGATTCCTCCTGAGGCCATCCCCAGAGGCAAGATCTATGAGATTTACCTCACCGTTCAGAAAAAGGAGGATTTAAGGTGGGTCTCTTAACCACTGCCTGTTTGTTTTCATGTACTACTGTTCTATTAAGCAAGTCTTTAGAGTCCTTGCCAGTGCTGTATAAGAGGGATGTCAAAAAACAAATTGTTGGTTAACTCTGCTACTCATCTGTCCTATGGCATATAGCCTGGTAGGGCTTTGAGGTCTGCAGACTGAGTTCTCCGTAGAGGCTTGAGTTCAAAGCAAACATTGTGAAGCAGCATTTAGCTGTTATGCCGCGCGCAAACGGAACAAACTGCCGACACAAGTCAAGCCAACGTGTGAATGTGAAAGTTAAACACTATCCTCTTTTCTCATACACCAGTAAGGTCTTTCAAAGCATTTTGTAAAAGTATGTTCTCCAAAATTTTGCACATTTTTGTGAGCTACTTTTGTTTCTATAGGTTGCGTTTAACTGTCTTTAACTCTTTTTTTTCTGAAAATGCTTTTAGGTGTATCCTAAAAGAAAGACATTAATGCATAATAAACCTGGGTACGATCGAACCCGAGGGGTTCGGTGAGTCGGTCTCAGGGGTTTGGCAGAGCCTCCGCTGCGGAGGTCCGAACACACCTGATTTATTGTGTAAATTTGGGATGACGCATATCTCGCAAAGGCAACAGCAGAAGTCACACTGATTTGCAGTTGTGTAAATTGTTGTGACTTCAACCATTATGTTGGTTTTGTTCTTCGAACAAGGTGATGTCCATGTACGGCTCATTTTGTGCACCGGTAAAAAACATCTGTCTTGAATTTTGAAAAAAAAAAAATTGGGTTAACTAAAGAGTGGTTCGGTGAATGCGCATATGAAACTGATGGGGGTTCGGTACCTCCAACAAGGTTAAGAACCACTGGTTTCCAGAATTATTAAATACTTGGCAAGAGAAACCTTGAAAAAAAAACAATAGCCTGTTAAATAGCAATCGTGAGGGGGAAAAAATCCAATTGAATTATTTTTCCAAATCGTTCAACCCTAGTCACGAGCTTTGCTAGTGTCTGGTATTCCTCTCAACCTGTGATGCGGGCCTTCATTATGCAGCCAGCTCATTTGCAGAGGTGACAGTGTCACATGCTTCCTTGAAGAGAACCCAATTTTCACACTAATAAATCCAGTAAAAGCTCTTCACTATGCTTCATGCCGCCTTTTCTGCTGACGGATGGCTGTAGGTTACCCCTGGCTGGCTGCCAGACCCTGCTCAGCCCGGTTGTGAGCTGCGGGCCTCCGGGGGTGGTCCTGAGCCGGCCCGTCATCCTGAGCATGGACCAGTGCTCTGACGCATGCCTCGATAACTGGGCCGTCCGCCTCAAGAAGCAGACCTACGAGAGCGCTTGGGAGGTGAGATGGCACAACAGCGCCAACCGTTGATCCTTCGAAGAACTACACAGCGCTCTTTAATCTGCTGTGGCGGCATTGGCTGTCCAATCAGGACTAACACTTGACCGCAAGAAAGTTTTCTTGTTGTACCAGAACAAAAGCCTGTAAGCGCTGCTTCTTTCCAGTCCAGTAGTTGCCTAGCAACGTGATTCTCAGAAATGACTTACTCCAAAGTACTTTTCGAGCTTCTTGGCCATTTATGCTTGTAATTACAGTTGGAGGTAGAGTTCCCTCTTCTTGTTTCTGGCCATGAAATTAGAAGTTAGAGGACGAACTTTTAAAAATCGACAAACATGCTTTGTCTTCTGGTTCAAGGCAACACATGGAAAGACTGCCCGTGGGCTTTAGGACATTAGCAGGTCGTCTCTCACGTTCAATATTGCGCATAAATAATTCACCCTCACTGCGTGTGGTGGCAGTGGGCTGTCTACGGAATGGATTGGTCTATCCGAGGCAGGAGTTTGACCTGCTCTTTTCATCATCAATCCGACCAAATTTAGCCCAACCGCATGACCACCATCTGAGAACGTGGAAGGAGAAAGGAGAATGTCGTGTCAGCGTTTTGAAGGAGACATAGAGGAGATGAATCCAGGGGCAGCCGGAAGGGAAATGAATTGCTCCTAGAGTGAGCACTCAGTGGCGTAATTGAGCCGTCCCACACCTCCAGGAAATATTAAGATGATGAAAAAGTGAGACTCTGTTGTGGTTGCATAGCAAATGAACTGTGTCAATACAGATTCCTTTGATGTAGATGGTGTGTGGTCCCATAGATCAGATCGTTTGGCAGCCATAATGCTCGCCTCTGCCTGATGTGGCCAATGGGAAGAGACAGTCAACTGGCATGATGGTGTTCCCACAGAAAACATTGTCACCTCGAGTCCAATTTGTCCTCATCAAATTAGCATCGAAAGCAACGTTGTCTCATAAAGCTAGTACTGATCTCTGGGAGTTTTCTTTTTTTTTTTTTTTTTTTAAAGTTTCCCATCATTATTACTGGTGATCTCTTGTGCCACAGCTGCCGCTCTGACGTTTTAAAATCTGTCCTCTTTCTCATTGGAAAATAAGTAGCAGTTAATTCTTGTACAGATGTTCTTTTTTCTATATTGTTCGGCAGGCCGTCGCCTGTTATGTTGTCCGTGAAATTGAAAAGTATTTTTTTATCTTAAACTCCAAACTGAGAAGAGGTCCCAAATTGTCAGTAATCCAATATTTACCAAACCTCCTCTTGCTAGATCCATCTATTCTTACAAGGAATCCATTACACTCTCTTTTCATACACATAAAACATGCTGCATTGTTTTCCCGATAACCTGCTAACCTATTCCTCCTATTCCATGGTAGCTTTAATTCATCAGTAGGGGAAGCTTTTACTCAGGATGGCTGAGTACTGATACCAGGTATTGATATTGGGTCTCATTTTAAGATATAAAGTATATCAGTGCTTTACTACTAAGTCAATGGTGTTCTAAAACGTACTATGATTCTGTGTAAAAGCTCCGCAAGAGGCATTTGAGGAAACCCAATGCAGAACAAACTATTGTGTGTCGACTTATGTGTTAATATCAACCCAAAGACTTTAAGTTCAGGTCTTTCTATATAATCATCCTCCCTGCCCCCTAACAAAATACCCGCCGGTTATGTAAAGTGGCTGCTTATCCTTTCATTCCCAACTTACTTTTGTACTCCTGGCCTCCTACAGGACGTCCTGCTGATGGGTGAGGAGCTGGCGTCTGATCCTTATTACTGCCAGCTGGAAGCCGAGACGTGCCAGCTATTTTCCGAGCAGCTGGGCACCTTCGCCCTGGTGGGAGAGTCTCTGCACATGGGTGCCGCCAAGCGCTTGAGGCTGGTGCTCTTCGCCGACGCCTACTGCTCCACGCTGGAGTACAACATCAGGGTCTACTGCATGGACGACACGCAGGACGTCTTCAAGGTACATTGTGATGTCACTTGTTTGGTGTTTTTTTTTCTCAACGGAAGAGCACATGGAATTTTTTCAGACTTTGTTTTCATTACATTCTGTAAGGTGAAGGGAGGTTTGAAGGTTTTCAAAGCTGCACAGTCACCTAGTGACGTATATAGATGAAATTGTGGAATTATTATTAAAACACAAGTGTACCTAATGGTGTGGCCGGTATGTGTGTATGTAAGGAAAGAAAATCAAATCAGTCATGCGAGAAAATCAATAGAAAGTGTTGCTGTCCTTATTAATGGAACCAGATTGATTTTCGGTTCATAGCACACGGAGAATCATAAACTATTGCCCGTCGGGATACATTGTGATTGTCTATGACCGTGCACTTCTAGTTATGATAGCCTTTTCTTTTAGCTTGCTTGGACTGACTGCATTAGACATAGCCAGGGGTAATGGAGCAACACGATTAAAGAATAAAGTGTTGCCAGTGTGTGAATTGTGGATGCGGACCCAATGCCAAGTCCTGCTTGATGACAACATACAGTCATCGGTGGCGTACACACTTGGTGCCGCTCAGCTGCCGCAGGCCATGGCGTTTTCCCTCGCTTTGTTCACTGCCGTATTTCCCCTCTCTCTTCTGCCCTCCGCGCGGACATGGTATAATCAAGTGCTAATGCCTTCCTCCCTCCCCAGGGGCTGCCTCTGAGTAGTCGGTTAAGATTTCATTTGCATGGTTAATTAGTAAATTAAAAGGAGAGCCTGTCCCAGTGTTCTCCCAGCAAGCCCCATGCTCGCTCTCACGCCGACCCACTCCTCTTCATCTGACACCACCCACAGTTACAAGTACCATTTCCCACTCAAGTCCACTTCTGCCGGCTGTAATGGTCAACCTCGTTGTCCAGCAAAATCTATGGGCATCAGTGGGGCATAAACAAGAGAGAGAAGGGGAGGGAGGGCTCCTTGTGCTAAAGCTGATGAAAGTCTTCAAAATAAAAGTATACCACCTTTTGCTCTGCCTCTTGCATGAGCCAAAAATAGGTAATGACAAACCAACGGCACTCTTTAAACGTGCCCACTGGCTGCTGCTCTGTTCCACTGTAAATTGCATGTTAACGGACAGCCCCGATTACTGAAAGGTTGGGATGATGTGGACTATATTAATAAAAAATGGCATTCAAGTCATTTGCTAGTCATTTGAACACTGCAAAAAAATCTACACACTTTAAACCTCTACCGTCGAGTGCTAGTTTTTATTTCATTCAGCCAAAGTATATCATCCAAAAAAACATCTAAAAACAATATAAAAACATATAATCTCGAAAAAAACATTGAGATGCACAGCTCATGTTATAGTCTTGTTTCCATTCTGACTCAGTGTAAGATTGTAAAAAATACATCAAGTGCACACACACTCTGAGGGTATGAAGACTCACATATTTTACGCAGTTAGTTTTCAAATAATTGTTGACTTGTTTTATTGAGCAACCAGCACATCCACATCTATAATTCGTTTTCCCCTCATGATCCATGTGTGTCCATTTATTATATATTGCCCAGAAAAAGAAAGAAAACATGATCCATGCTCACTTCCCTGGAAGGTGCTCGACGTTCATGAGTTGACAATGAGGCCGTCACACGGTGAGAATGTTGTCCTATGAGGCCGAAAGTATGACACACACTATATTAAAATCTGGTCTCATCAGACCACAGCACAATAGTTGTACTTTGTTCAGGTCAAAGAAATGATGCCATTTCCAAATGCAGTTGATGTTGTGTCCCCATTTCACGCGATGGGATTCAAAGCACGTACCAAACATTTATGAATGCTGCAACAAAATATGTTTGCTGACATTTTCTAAAGCATTTCTGTGCTCGACTAGTTTGCCGGCCGCAGTGCCGCCACCTGAAATATTGAAGGTCACGGACATTCGAGATATTTTTCGTAGTGTAGTCAAAAGTGAACGGGTTGTTATCATGCTCCATTTTCATTTAGGACAAAGCAACTTTTTGGTGAGTCTGTGTTGCCGCAGACGCTGCCCCTCACAGAGCTTGTTTTGACTTTGCAGACTACTGTATCAAAGCAGCAGTAATAATAAACGTATTGTTACACATTCAGTTCACCACTCTGCCTACAGTCTGACTGTGTGGGAAAAGTGAAGCTGCGCGGAAACTTTTCCCATCTCTTGGTCTCACCGTCCGCACATCTCTCGCTCGCCATCTCCTCTGCTCTCACTCGCCGGGAAAAGGACATGGGAGCTTGTTGACTTGGGCACTTGTGCTGCCATACTCTGCAGCTCCCCCGACGCCTTTGAGTGCATTAGCCTGCCATCTCGCACACAACCTGGCCCTGTGGTAAGCCACAGCATCTCCAGGGTTCTGTACTTTTTAGTGAGTGATTTAGAATGTGGCCCACACTGTTGAGTAATCTCGACTTCACACTGCTTTTGATGCTATTATGGAAGGAGCAGTTCATTTAGCAAGTACATTAACCACTTTGAGTGGAGATTAAAAGTTCCCTGGAGAGTTCAGACTAATCACTAATCACTGTCTTTAAAATGCGCCATTTATGATTACACTTCCACCACGGCTGCTGTTAATTGTTGCGTATATCGGCGCTAGACAAGCAGGGATTCGGTAGGAGCGGCAGGGCAGCCGTTGTGCCGAGGGGGTGTAACGTGCCATCAATACGGGAGTAAAATTGCAGCCTTTGCCTTCTGCTGAAGCTGCGCACCTTGTTTTCCAGACAGGGATGTAACTTCCCAGCCACTAAACAGCGCATACTTGCCATGGCAGATGAGAGCATGTGAGTCTGCTCTGCCTTTCCTGCTGCCTACTCTCTCGGGGGGAAGCGGTGACATTTGCGACCGATGCGCGACGTATGTTAGCGGAGCTCTGCTCAGGCCAATTGAGTTAATATTTAATGTGCATCCCACTCTTGATGGGCCTGGCCAAGGCTGGCACGACAGCGTGAGTGGAGTTTGGGCCCTGCCCTCAGAGCACACTCGGCAGATCCCCGCTCGCCCGGTGGGGGAGCATCACTGATGTCGTGCCATCCCACCACGCGTTGAACACCTGCAGTGCACCTCCTACCTATGCGCTACAGAGCTTAGACCTCTGACTAGCTGGTAATTAGACTGCCACCTGTTTTTTTTTTTTTTTTAATTTAGCTCTGATATTTAGAGGTTGACAGCGATTGTTTTGGCGGAAATAACATGAAAACAGTTTGCCCAGGAAATTAACAGTTCAATGATTTGAACCTGATGGACTTGGATTGGGGTCATATTGGGTGGTGACCGGGGTATTTTCAATCATGACTGTTTTTTTTTTTTTAAATTTTAATCCGAGTTTGAAAGCGGGTTTGTTTTTAGTTTTTGTTTTTTCAGAAAGCAAGGTTTGTTTTGATCAGTTTTACTTTCCTTTTTTATTTTTGTATTTCTGGTGTGATTTCAAATACATGATAGTATTGTGACATCGTAACAAACATTATTTTTGAACAAAATTCTAAATAACCATCTGCAACTTAAATACAGGTACTGTATAACAGACTTTGAGTGTAAAGTAATTGCAATGCAGGATACCGCTTTGAACCTTAGATACATCACACCTTAACGTCTAAACTAGAGTTTGAATGGTCTCACTTTCTATATCCCTTACTTGCTAGGTTAAGTCGATAACTTGGTGGATTTGTGGTTTGAATTCCTGTTAAGTGACAAAAGCACGGAAGCAAGCACGGCTGTTGCCGTATAGCGATACCATGTGTTTCTGCCGCGACATGTCACTTCTTGGCGACATTCAGCAAAAGACCACAACTCCCAGATGACAGTTTTTTTAGTTTGCTATTGTAAAATGTATTTTCCACCTAGTTTTGAAGCATTTTTTATTTTAGTTTTCGTTAAAGTTATACGCATAGGCTCTATGCGTAGCAGTTAATTGGACAGCTGCCATGTAGTGTTGTACAGCTAAATTGAGCCTCAAGAGGAATATTTGCAAACACATTGCGTAATCTGACCTCAGCAAAGAAAAGTTGGGGAAACATAAAAATGAATTAAGTCTTAAACACGGTGCTAGTGTTCCCTGATGTGTGTTCACATTAAACCATACCGTTAAGCTTTATTTTATATCGTTTTGCTTACTTGCAGTATCTTGTGCATTTCATTTTTTCCCCCCAACATCATATTTATGCATCCAACTACACAGAACGGTGTGGTGTGTTATTACCTTCCATTTGATTATGTTTGTAGTAATTATTGCCATAATACAACGTGAACTGTATCCACACTGGGCTACCAAAATCTTTCAAGCTCACAATGGCAAAGAGAGCCTTAGCCACTGATGATTTCGGTATCGGATTTTGTCTTTCGGTATCCTCATTGTAGCTACTGAAGTGATGCATGCTGATAAATGGCCACCAGGCATCTTTCAGTACCGTAAAAGCTCAGCAGTGGATTCCATTTATTTGATTTAATTATAATCATTATTGAATGAAAACCAATTTTTTTTTTTTAATTCATGCTGGCAATATTGCTCAGATGATAAATGTAGTGTTTTTAGAATAAGCACAGCTCTTCATCTGAATGTGTTCTCATGTAGTATTTGCGGGAACTTTCTTTTGTATTAGTGCACAGAATTTACACTTTTATCAATATTCATGTAATGAGTTTAATGTGCTCAGTTCATTGTCTCGTTGTCTTTAGATCGTAAAAATTTAGTGTGCAATGGGTGTTGAACAAATGTCCTCAACCGGTTCTGTACACAGTTTGACCTCCAGCAACATTTTTCAATTTAGCAATAATTCACTCGGTATCTTGGGCATTAATACGTGACCCTCCCACCCCGTGTTAGAGAGGTGCAATTTCTTCAATAGGAATCTATTGGCAAGAAGGTAGAATAAGAACAGCTGAGATATTGTTTTCACGTAATCTTTTAGCGTTCACGCATGCTGTGATTTATCAGGCCGAACGCATGACTCTTTTTGAGCGGAACATTTATAAGCGAGCAGACAAGTCCCTTGTATTTGCAGTTATTAGTCAGAGTTGACTGTGGCGTGCTCAGCCGGCCACTGGAGCTCAGGGTGATGAGAGGAAAAGCCTGTCACATCCCGCTGACAAACGCACAGATTTATGGGGCCCACATCAGGCTTTTTTTGTAGCAACAAATGCATTTGCTATGAAAACTATGAAAATGGATCACCGCGAGGAGTCGGAGAGAGGGGAGGGGCCAGCATTTAAAGTTGAAAGCGTGACTATTTGTGCCCCCCGTCTCTGATGTGTAAGCTTTGCAAACCAACTGATCAAACGCTGCTTCTAATCCGTCTGAGTTTGTTAGGTTAATCACTTTATTACGCACAACAATACAGACAACATTTAAAAATGCTTGCTGTGAGGAGAGCGCCATATTTTAATCCCGAGCTTTCAACCGTTCTCATATATATCGCCTTGATTTGTTTAGAGTTGGCCTTTCCGCATGTGTGCCGCGAGAGCGAGTTTGCCGCAGCCGCTAACCTCTTTCTGTCAGCAGCAGCCTGAAGAGATTAGCTGTATAAGTGTCTCTTGTTCCCCAATGGAGGCAGGCCCCAGTCCATCTCAGTCCCGGCTCTGGTCCGAGCCAAGAGGATGAGGGGGAGACTGAGCGTTAGATGAAGGAAAGGGGGGGAGGGGGGTTGAAGTCATAGAAAACTGTGGCCATGATTGCAGTAATCCCGTTATCTCGCCTGCTAAAGCTGGCCATTCCAGTGACCCGGAGACACAAATGTTAAGCCGCCTGTGTCTCTCTTCTCTTTTCACTCCATCTCCCTCCTTAGCCAACCTCATTGAATGTCAGATGGTGGTCCGGCCTCCGTCGGATTCCAAAATTGGCAGTCCTCGCACACAGTCCGACCCTATCTCCGATTCCGTTAGAACAAAAGGCGGGGTTCTCCTGCAGTATATGAACTGGCTGTCCATCTCACGCATCTTAATGTTGTCACATAATTGTACGGGGTCAGGCGACTTAACCGTGCCCGCCCGGCTTATCTTTGGCGTATTCGAGCTCTATTTGGCTCTGCCTTTGTGATTAATGCATGATTTGATAATCTAATTAAAAACCTTGCATTGTTTTCTTCCCCTGTAGAATGAGCTAATAATACGGTCAGATTTAGCTTCTCATTTATTCGCTCGCTCACACTGTCATTTGTTAACAGGATAATGGGGCGTAAAGAGGGCCATTATTCTCTCAGTCCAGAGCATATGCACACAACATACTATCCCAGCAGGGTTGTTTTAAACCAAGGACACAGTCGCGCATGTAAAGGACGGACGGGGTTGTCCTTCAAAGGGATCACGGTTCAGGGTGCCGTGTTACGGGCCTTGTTTGATCCTAATCCTGCCGCATCAGTCGCGCACCTGACACGCACGCTTAGACAGTATGCATCCTGTGAGCAAGATAACGCCGTCATTGGCATTCCACGCCCTCCTTTTCTTGTCAACAGGCCGATAGATCTCCTACTGTAGGTCAGAGACCTGATCAAAGTCCGCCAGCCGCGATTTGCAATGCTAATTTGGCGCAACAAATAATAGTGCTTAAGAATTAGACTCCTGGTGAAGCCCTCATAATGCGCCTTTTGTCTGTGTAAGACCCATAATAGCAGAGGGCTTTCAATTCTTAGGGGGATATCTGTGCCCCTGCTATTACGCCATTAGACGTCTTAGTCAGCGTTTGACACCCTCTGTCTGCAACTGTCCGAGTTCATAAAGGCGCACCTACATATTTTGGTGTTGTGTGAGAAGAATATCCTGGTACAGATCCTTGCAGGCCGTGCTAACAAGGTGATTGAGTACAAGGCAAACAGTGAAATTAGAAATGCACAAAGCAAACAAGAAAATTCCCCACTCGGGCCGAGCTGAAAAGCGCTTATTGAGGGAGAACACGCATGCAATCACAAAAGCAGGTAGACATTCAGAAAATATAATTAACAGCTTCCTTATTATGATTGCAACGAGGGCAGTTCATCCTGGGGAAAGAGGGCAGCAAATTGAATCAGTGTTCTTCGGAGAGAAATTATTCTCATTCCCCACTTTAATGAAGTCGTTCCCGTCATCGTGGCAGTAGACGACTAAAGGTGGTAAGTACAAGGGCTAAGCGATTTTGAAAAATCATCTAATTGCATTTTTTTTTTCATATGCTCTTATTGTTTTTCAAGGTCCTCTTCCCACAGCTTTCTTTATCAAACACAAGCAATAGGGTAGTTTGTATGATAATTCACAGTATCAGATGGTAGATGAATGTTTTGGCCTTATAGGTTAGTAGTTATATGCTAAAATAAAGGTAAATGAATTCATATCAAAGACAGTTTTTCTCTACTTCAATTTGAGTGTGACTCGTTCACGACTACTACACAGATCAAATGTACTCCTCTGAAAAGCCATGACATTGTCCAATATATTGTCAGTCGAGGGGCAAAAAAAAACCTGACCTGATACCTTATCGTGTAATTGCGGTTAAAAATAACCTAGCGCTGCTTAGATAGCGGATGTCATGATGTCAGAGCGTTCAGACATCACCGGGGGTGACTCAAAATTAGGTAGAGGTGACCACCTCTGAAGTTAAAATTCAATTCTCGTGATACAGCAGTCTCAACATGCTAATCGGATACAAGAGAGACACAAATAAAATATGCCGCTGCACTGTCCAAGTGTAAGATTCTGCTCACTTTTCATAATAGAATCCAATGACAAAGTATTGGATGCTTACTTCAAAGGTTCTGGCTTTGATGTATGAGTCGTAAAAGTCGCAAATTTCATCACCCCGTTTCAGATAATCACTTGGATGGCCTCCCCCCCAAAAGAAGAAATCCCACCGAGATTAAAAGCATGTGTTTACAAATCTCTCTCGGCACACAAATAAAAATTAAATGAAGATGATTTGCCAGAGAAAACAATGAGCAATTGACTAATGGCTTGTACGCTTCCTTCATCACAACCCAGGTATCTCACAATACTGCATGACTGCGGTGTGAGCATGCTAATGTCGGAAAACATCCCCCACACGTATACCGTATGCACACACTGAGGTGGGGGGTGGGGGGGGATCAACCTTGTGGTGACATTAAAGCTTTGTGGAGACAAGCGGGTGTTGCCTGCTGTGGCTACCTGCGGAGCTGCGATCTTCCCGTGTTAGGATGTGCTACGAGCCTTCTTCCCGCTTTGCTTGGGCATGTCTCCGTGGGAATAGACACATCTACGGTGCAGGGTGTCTACTAACTACGTCAAAAGGTACTCTGTGATCCAAAATTTATTGACACACTTCCTCGCTTGTTTTCATAGCCCTCTCGCTGTTTCGTGGTGGATAGTGATCACATTGGGTTACTTTTACCCAAGGTTGGGTTCAGCATACATACGAATCTGTCTGAAGGCACTCAGCTCTACTTAAATGTAAATGCAGCTTAGTGAAGAGCAAGAAGAAGAGGCTGAGAAGGTCCCCTACGAAGCTGCAGTAATAGTTGTTCCTCCAGTGCAGAGAGACGTTACCATGGACTACTAAAGAATACATCAAAAGCTTCCTGACTAAGTCAAAATGCTTTTAATTCATGTGGAGGGGGGGAAACGTTTTATTTGAATGATATGGTCTGGATCGCAGTCACATCATGGTGGGGTCCGGGACATATCCCCCGTCATGAACGTGGATTGTTCTTCCTCTGTGTTAATGAAAATGTTCCCTCTCATCTTTGTCCCATCAGGAGGTTATGCAGATGGAGCGGCAGCTCGGGGGTCGGCTGATTGACGAGCCTCACATCCTGCTCTTCAAAGACAGCTACCACAACCTGCGCCTGTCCATCCATGACATGCCTCAGGCCCACTGGAGGAGCAAGCTGCTCGCCGGCTACCAGGTGCGTATCATGGCGAGCCAGTGGGGACGAGATGAGGCAGGGAGTGGGGTGGGATGGGCTTGCTCAGAATCCCAGCACAAGCAAGGACACGTAATACAAATCTATCCATTGGTTCTTCCAAGGTCAACTCATAAATATTGTTATATGTTTTTCCTGTGTCTGTAGAGAAATGAAAGAGAAACAACAAAAGCTCATCAGAGCCCTTTTGTGATTGTTAATGAGGGCTCACGGTCAACTTGTTTGTCTGAACTTATACATGAATAAAACAAACATAGTATAAAGCAACATCCGTGGAATGCATGTAATTGTTTTAATGGTCTGTTTGGAGGCTCAAACTTGAGCTCCTGCTGGATTCAATGCCTTGTACTGAGATATTGTTCAAAAAATGTTGAATTTAAATCACCTCTAAATGGTTATTCTTATGAGCGGCACACAAGATTCATGGTGAGCACAAATTCAGCCGAGACAGGCTCCAGCGCACTCGTGGCCTTAAAGAGACTAGACGCAGTACTTTAAAGAAAAAAAAAAAATCCAAAACAACCCAATCTAGATTAATTCAACCCAACTTCCTTGATTGTTTTGCACAAAACCCCCTAAATTGGGTCAGACACAGACAAATATGTGATTGTCCACAGACTCGTCATTATAAATACATTACATTATAGTTGTACTAGGTTCATCTTGTTTTTTCTTTTTCAATTACTTCTCTGGTTCTTCTATATCAAACAAATTTGTTTTAGGTTCATTTACCTGACATGTTTCGGCGGAATCTTCCGCCTTCATCAGAGTGTCACTGATGTGTTTGTGACGCGTCTTTATCAGCTGATGGATGAAGGCGTGGCTCACCTGTCAGATTTGACAGGTGAGTCACGCCCTCTGCTGTCAGTTCACCTCTCCAAAACACTGTTCCAGGTTGTAGAGAGCATGTATGCTCCCTCGTCCCTGTTGATGGTCCTCGGGCCCCGCTTGCGGATCTCAATGGCCTCCCTGATCCAACGCTGATGTTTGTTTTCTTCAGTGCGGATGACTCTGGCCTTCTCCCAGTCCATGATGTGGTTTTCCCTTTTACAGTGGTCGGTGATGGCTGACTTGTAGTGTTCCTGTTCTGCTTGTAGTTTTATTGCTCTTGTTTGTCTTGTTGCTGTCTCCTTCTCACATTCCTTCTTGTGTTCCATTTTTCTTGTGATGAAGTTCCTCCCTGTCTCCCCGATGTATGATTTATTACATGATTTGCATGGAATCTCGTATATGGAATTGCATTTATTTTCCGGATTTACTCTGTCCTTTGGGTGGACCAGTATCTGACGGAGTGTTATATGTGGTTTGATAGGTGTGCTTATGTTGTATTTTTTCATGGTTCTTTTGATGCGTTCCGTAATTCCTCTCACATACGGCAACGTCACCATTCCGCTGGGTTCCTGTTTCCTTGTTTGTTTCTTTCTTTGCTCCTGTGTTTTGTATTTTTTGTTTTTTACCTGTTCTGCACCTTTGGTTATTGCCCATTGTGGATACTGACATTTTTTGAGTGCGTGTTGTATGTATTTTTCTTCCTGTGTTATGTCGTCCGGATCTGTGATTGTTGTTGTACGTTCGTATAGTGTTCTGACTACTGACAGTTTGTGTATAGTGGGATGTTCTGATGTCCAGAGGAGGTATTGGTCGGTGTGTGTGGGTTTTCTGTGTACTTTTGTTCTTATGTCACCATTGTCTGTGTGGTGTATGTTAATGTCTAAAAAGGCTATGGATCGAGCTGTTTCCTCTTCATGGGTGAATTTGATGTTACCCGTGGTGTCTATGGTGTTGAGATGGTCTGTGAGGTGTTGTGTATGTCCTGTTTTTACTTTTTCCAGAATGTCGTCGACGTAACGTTTCCATAGAGTGGGTTTGTATGTGTCCGGGGCTGTTAAGAGTGCCTTCTGTTCTAAATCTTCCATAAAAAATTACATTACATTATAGCTCAGTCAGTGCAGTAACCCAGAGGCGCAAGTCGATTGATCATCTCACAACCTGGAAGCTGCGAGCCGTCCACATGCACTGGCCACACTGTGGCCCGGTGAGGGTAGTTCAAAGAGGACTGGAAAATAGTCTGGCTGCAAGTTGAAGCTGCACAAGGTCCCTGTAGAGAAAAGGCCAGGTTGTGCCAAGCAAGCACAGCGGTAACATTGTACCCTGCACAAAATCTTCCTCAGGACTGAGCCTGCTTATTTGGAAGTGCTTCCCTCACAGCAGTGCGGTGGGGGTGAAAAAGGTCTTTAGTCCCCCCTGGGGCCCCAACAGGACTTTTGTGTTTTTCACCTGTCTTGCTGCAACATCTGTCCGCTTGGGTAACAGTGCCCCTCGTTGGTCACTTGCATTTACTGCGGCCCCTCTCAAACACAGTTCTTGACAGTTGTTAAAGGAATGAGTTAGTATTCCCTGCTTTCCCCGCCCTCCCCCCCTCTTTCTTTCTCTTCATTCCCTGTGATCTCCGGGGATATGCGGATGAGGCATGAATATGGAGCAACAGAGAGAAAGATGTCGGAATCATCAGCTTTGAATACATTGCAGGAAGCGCATCCTTTTTTTGTTCGACAATAGCAAGGACTTACTTTGCATGCATACACTAGAGGGGAGTCTTGGGAGACACCTCTTGATCGAACGATTAATTAATGTCCCGAGTATGAGGTTTTGTGCCAAATTGAAAATTAATGTTTAAGAGAGGCGTTTAGATGTATCTCCTATATGTTACATTGTATGAGCCCATTTAAGGTCTTCCTGGTAAAAACTGCATTCACACCATTTTTATAAAGTGTGTCTTAATTAAGACGCATAATGACTCAATGCAGTTGGTGGCCGAGTGCTTGACTCTGTTAATCTAATAACAACACTACTGATTAATTGACTCCTCAAATGCAACCAGTGGGGCACAAATTTGCATGTCATAGAATAATTCACAGTGGTTAGACTTCTATTTGAAAGTGCTGGATGGAAATTTGTTCCCTCTGGTTTGTGCTTTGCAGACTTTTGCTTTACCTTGAGAAGCTGTGCAAGCAAAATGTAGCCACATCTCCGTGTCTCCTTTGTGCTCTCCGTACTGCGGATGGGTGCAAAACCTTGAGGCCATTTCTTTTCCACTCAAAATACACTCTGTAGGAAGTGATGCTTTTTGGGAGGCGTGGTTCACTATGTTGCTGCCTGATCCTTGCTGTATTCCCAATCAAAACAAAAATGACTAAAAAACAAATGGTATCGTTTGTTTAACAGTGTGGTATCGCAGTACTTTTGTAATACTTGCAAAATTCACAACCCGTTGAATATCAAATGAACACTAGAACAACATCCCTAGAAAATCAGAATGTGAAGAATGCACTCCTGCTTTTCTTTGGAATAAATACGATACAATACAGTACATCTTTATTTACTGTATATAGTGCTTTCAAAATGTTGCGGTATCCTGTCAGAACTGGAAAAGTCGACACACCCCTAGTAAACACTCGCTTTCCATGAGTCTGAATCATTGTTGCTTGCTACAGGAGATCCCATTCTACCACATCTGGAACGGTTCCCAACGGTACCTGCACTGCACCTTCACTCTGGAGCGCCTCAGCCTCAGCACCTGCGAGCTCACCTGCCAGCTGTGCGTGTGGCAGGTGGAGGGAGAAGGGCAGAGCTTAAGCCTTGACTTTAACATCGCCAAGGTAACATTGAACCGCTTATCCTCGCCCGTTTTGGATGCCTTTTGAAGTTGGAGAGTTTTTCACGAGGACTCGTCGTCACAAACAGGACACCCGAGCCGTGGACTCCGAGTTCCTGTTAATGGACACTAACGCCACCGCCCTCGCAGGGCCCAGCGCTTTTCAGATCCCATACCTCATAAGGCAAAAGATCTGCAGCAGCCTGGACGCCCCGTGTCCCAACGGAGCCGACTGGAGAATGCTGGCACAAAGACTCAAGCTCGAGAGGTAAAGAGCGAGCCAAAACAAATTGTTAGCTGATCAATCATCAGGACTGCGCATTGGAACAAGCAGTCTCGCAAATAATGCCGTGCAGCCCCTATTATACTCGGTGAGCGGAGCAAACATCGCAGTCATCGCGCCCTCTACACTAACTAAATAGAATAAGTAACTGAAAGTGAACCCAAACACACGGAAGTGAAGAATACAATTACAAATTAGACAAAACAATTAACATAGCACTTCATTTATTTTGTAATCGCAAACACCACTGCTGGTCAGTAACTTGGCAATCAATACTTATACTACAACTAACGCCAAGTAAAGTAGAATAACTGGACAACCGCTCGCTTATTTTATCGTAACTTCGATTTAGCAAACTCTTCTCCTTGTGTGACAGGTTAGATAAACACGCAACACATTTCGTGTCGCATTCCACAACTGGCCACAATCACGGAGTGCTTGGCTCAGGCCTACTCTGCAAATAGGACAATTTACAGATTTACGATTGTCGACCCCAACCGTTTTCCAAGCCAATCGGGAAGAAACTCACTCTTAACAAGCTTAGAGACATCAATGTTACCACATTCCATTTTTCGAAATTCATGGAGCTCTTCTATAGCCAACTTTATCGTAATGGGTTGTATTGTAATAATTTGTGCCATGAATTTTTCGGAAAATGCAATCAAACCGAAGGTTTTTCCGTATGTGTGCCTTGCATCGTGGTACATGTTTGGTTTTCTTGTGACCACCATTGCATGCTACTTTTCAAGATTGAGGAGACCACCTAGGAAATAAGCTCCACTTACTACAGTTGAACAGCACTGCAAAACAGCAACACATAGGGAATGATTCCAAACACAGCCCAAGCTACTAGATAACTTGATTTGAGCAGTTTAAACATAAAAGACTTGTTTTCTTCAGGTAAACTCTCAAATGTATACAGCTTTTCTCTGTCAGTTTGACATTCCCTTTTAGTAGGAATGGAAAGGTAACGTGCAAAGAATCCATCAGCGGCAAATCTTGAAACTAGTGGCTCGGAGCCTCTTTGTTTTTTTAAAGTTTCACAACTGGCGTATTTCAAAAGAGTTGCAGCCATTGATCCATTTTACACAAATTTAATTTCTACCCGGCTAATGAAACCAAATAAGTAAAGTTAATTTGTCTGATCAACTTTATTTGCCCCGATTAATCACCCGGCGAATTGATGCAGTACAGGTTTAATTAGCAATGCTGTGCTCAGCAGAATCAATTCTCAATTAGGCCTGAAGATCGCACGACAATAACTTCTCGCTTTGTTTGATGCGTCCTCAACGACACGGGTTACTGAGGAATAAAATGCACCAGATGATTTGCTTCTTTTCCATTCTCTCACTGTATGTTTCATTTATTTACTACCACATTTCTGATAATTATCTCTGGTAGTATCCATTAAAACTTATAAAACTAAAACTAATAATCTAAAAATCCATTATTATTTTTGTAAAGGAAGAAATTCTGGTCCTGTGTTAGATATCATTTCCCAGCTGCTGTAGGCTATATGTCATGTGTTTGTTTGATATTATTATGTTACCATTGGCGATTAAAATGAGTAAACGTAACAAAAGCTTTGAAAAAGTAGCTTAATTGCCCTTCAAAATCCATCACTGTGCTCTCTATTCTACACTACAGCAAACGCTGCAAAGTAATACACCGGCTGTGACCCTTGTCAAGGTGAAAAGTATTTGGTGGTGTGTTCAAGTCCCAGCGCAGCGCCTCAGAGGTGCTCAAGCGTTTCTACTGCGTTGTGTGTTCTCCTCCAGAGTTAAGGTTGTATCGACGCAAAGCGAACAGAAAACGAGCATTAAATCTAATCAGCGTGTGCAAGTACATTGGCAAGCGGGCAACACTCAACATCAAATATACAGCCGACCGGGACGGCCACTTTGTTGTCATTGATTGGGCTTGATGGCCAAAGGTTGTGCACCTAAAATGGGGAAAGGTCACTTCCGACTGTGTGAACTGCGAGAAGTCCGTGGAGGCTTTCCTAAGTGGGATTTAGGACCTGCTTCTACATCAAATAGAGACGAATGATGCTTTTGCTTTTAAGCCTCTGTTGGGCTTCAAATGAAAATTGCTTTTTAGTGGTGTTTTATGGCCGTTGCAAGAGCCTGATCTAAGTTGTCTGTAAACAATGTGCTGCACGCCAAGACTGAAAGTTGGTGGAACACATGACAAAATTCAAGTATGGAAAAGCTCCGGTGTGTCAAGGGGCAGTCATGAATTGAATTCATGAACCCTCATTTGACTTTTTAGTCAATTGTATTTGGCCAAATATTTAGGAGACTTTTTTTCTGTCCCCCGTGCTCAAAGGCATGATTGGGTGTGGCAAAATGTCAGTTCTGACCTCAACCCAAACACCTTTAAAATAAGCCAAAACAAACCCAAAGATATGGACATACATCTTGTATTGTCATATCATGCGCACATATTTATTTCATAAAACAAATAGACTTAGAATATTACACTTTATAAAACCATAGAGTAATAATAATAAGGATATATTTTTAATATGTTGTTACCAATTTATTTTCTCATCAATCAAAAGCTATTGTGTATATCAGTCAAAAAAATTGTGATTCATATTTTTATTTGCTCTATGATAGCATCACTTACTGCATCACTTTTTTGTACCTAATAACTTGTCAATTAGTTTAGGGGAAAAGTGTATGCACAACATCCACTGAACAAACATAACATGTGTCCAGAATATAAATAACTTTTTGGAATCTGAAACTAATTCATTGCAACTGTTTTTTTCTAATCGCTGTTGTGCGTGCAGACACATGAGCTTCTTTGCGTCCAAAGCGAGCCCAACCTCGGCCATCCTGGACCTGTGGGAGGCGCAACATTTCCACAGCGGCAACATCAACCAGCTGGCCACCGTCATGGCGGACATCGGCAAGCAGGAAGCCATGATCTTCCTGGTGTCGGACGGCGAGTGCTAACAGGCTGAACTCAGAAGACAAGCGGAGTGGAAGAGTACAATAGACCTTCGGGGCTGTCTGTTTTTTGTCAATCAATGTAGGAGGATGCAGTTTTAACTCGTTACACTGAGAGAATCACATTCAAGCGGCACAGTTGAAAACGCCGCTGCAAAGATGATATGCCCCACCCCCTCCCGCGCCCAATTTTCCTCATACATAATTCCAGGCCTCATGCAGCACTTAATGTAATCCGATCAATAACGGCCAGTCATTTAATTCCATTGAAAACTAACATCTGGAAAGTCCTTTGAGCTGTCATTCAATATCCTTGATATCTATTTTAAGGTCCATGTACTCGTATATTCTTTGTCCTCCAACTGAGTCCACTAGTAAAACAACTTACATTTTTTCCCCGCTACTGTTATTTCTGCACACGAAGACGACAGTTTTGGCATAGTAGTGAAGCGACATTTGAGTACGTCTATGAAAACGCTAGATGTTAACTAGTTGAATTTTATAATGTACTAGTGCGTGACGATATTAGTAGAACGTTTCCCTAACGTGTATGACAGTAAGGACAAAAACCTGAAGCGGATATCAAGGTTATCAGCTATTTAAAGCAAGCACTTTGTGCAATTAGGATGGAAGGTTCATCTGAGGACCACAACCCCTACACCCCCCCACCCCCAACACCACACACACACACACACACACACACTTTGTTTCAATGTTCCATGTGTTTTGTTCAGGGAGGACTCATTCATTTCTTCACTTTAGCTCACACGCCATTGCTAATGAAGACGCCGCGGGGCCTGGAAACACTTGGGAAGCAACACGTCGTCACTACCCTAAGTGACGTGTCCTCTAATTGTTGTAATGGCGAGGCACACGTGATGTTTGTCGACCAAATGACGTGCAGTGGCTTGCGTCCACTTAAGGGCCCGTTTTTTTGTTTTTTTTTGTGCTTTTTCTGAAGCCACGTTTGTTGCTGTTTTTTTGAGTAGCACATTCTCGCAACTGCCGAGTAGCACATTCTCGCAACTGCCGTGTACTCAAAGAGAACATCCGCAGGTTTGATTCCCAGTTCAGCCATAGTGTATGTGTGTGCGCAAGCGAGTATGGTCCTCCTCAGGGTAGCATGTGATGTGTATAAAGTTGTCAGGAGAGGCCCCCCGCCCTCCCTCCCTCATTAAAGACACACTCAGTCAAACAGCTGGCGTTTGCTCCGAAGCCCCTTGACACACCGGAGCTTCTTTTTTACGATTGTCACGATTTTTGGAATGTACTTTTATGTTTCTGCGGACTTTGCAAAGAGGACGCTTTGTTTTAAATGGGGCATCTTAACACTATTCTGACAAAGCTACAGCAGCAGCTCCTTCTACCGACGACAGTACTGGCCACACTGTATAGAAAACAAAATATTTCCAAAGTGACACAACCAGAATATTGCTAGAATATAGTCAGACTTTTAAAGAAAAAGTATTATGTCCTAATGGGCCGAGAATATTTTTCAGAGGGAGGGGGGGGTGGGGGGTTAGGGTTCTCATTTGCACCTAATAAATTTCACATTTTAATGTGATAGCTTTCATGTTAAAACTTGACATTCGTGTTCGGCAAAACAAATCATCCTTATAATAGTTCCAATTCTTGTCACTTGCAGAGTCCGTTTTGTGTCTTGTAAATCAAAGTTATTAACTAGCTTAGTTTATAACACTTGAAAAAAATAACAAAATAAAAAACGTAAGGCCAAGCGTTTGAAAAGATTTAAGATTTTAAATTAAGACGCGCATGCCTATATATAGGGCTTAGCCACCGACTCAAACTGGAATGAAGTGTTTTGGTTTGTTTTGCCAAATGCAAACGTCAAACATGTCACGTTTTAATGACTTCATAATGTTAAAACATGAAATGTAACATGTTATAAGGTGAAACTTATCTCTTCATAAATTGCAACGTACAATGTTTGTATGGCAAACATATCTCCCACATAATGTGAAGTTTATCACATTAAAATGTGAAATTTATCACAATATATTTCATGTTTAAAGATGAAAGATTTTTCAAGTGGACATGTGCCCAGTAAAAGTGTAAAATGTTAACTTTTTCATGGAGTTCCCATAAGTGCAATGTTCTCATAACTAGAACTTTTTATATGATTGTGAAGTAATGCATATTTTTTCCCTAATACCTCTTCATTCTTTTCCCACTTGAGCTTTTTTTTCCCCTCCAAGGGCCAGCGAGCATTTGGTGCAAAAATGCCCCAACAAATTTGTCCTTTAGTTTCAATCCCTTCTGACACAAAAGGTTGAGCCCACCAAATATATCTTATTAAAAAGGATTACATCCACGTCATGTAATATAATACTTTTTCTATCGCAGTCGAGTGTTGTCAATTTGCATACAGTTAAGTGGTGTGTGTGCGCGAGCTAAATTGGTAACCAAAGTTTTCATCCTTTTCATTCCGATGTTTTTCTTTTTTCTGTGCGGCGAGCATTCACATCTGTTTTTTAAGTCGTAATGTTGACTGTGTGTGTTTGTGCTATCACTTTGTATAGAAATGTAAATTATATTTTAATATGAAGCCAAATGATAATAACAAAAAAGAAAAAAAAGACAATTAAGTTGCGCGGCATTTGTCAAGTCTAAACCGTGACGTGTTTGCCTATTTAACTGTTGTTTGGCGATCTAGCAGTGGAGAATTTCTGCAGTGTTATAAGGCTTTAGAGAGGCTCTTTACGAGAAGCTTCAGTGTTTGTTTGTGGTTTGTTTCTCATCACTTCTGTGCGTACGTACGACTGTCGGCATTTAAACACGAGCTGCAACCGAGTCAATCACCAACTTGGGGCGGCTGGAGGAAGACGTGGCCTTGTTGGATAAGCCATGCCAGTTGTTCAGTCGGTCCAAGTGTGTGTGTGTGGGTGGTAGTTTTGATCGTGTGATAATGCGTGTGTCTGTGTGGGTGTGCGTGTTGCTCGTGATGTGTGCGTACATCCCACTAATGTAATTCACGGGATGTCGGCATATCCAAAGTTTGCTTACATCACAACTGTACATTTTGTATCACTCATTCCTATTTGAAGTCGAGTCGCGCGTGTGCGCATTACATGCCATGTTGCTCTTGTTTTCTCCAAATAGACTTTTGTACTTGTGAACCGTTTCTGTTCTTGAGTCAATGTTTCTTGCCTTTCTGCATTCAAAAATGCTGTACTTGCTACATATGCCACTGCGCTTATGCAATTGTATAATCCCAATTTTGAGTTGTTTTTAGTTGGGTTTTCATCTTTTGCGTTTTTACTGTCGATGTAAATTGTCGTGGAGATTTTTTTGTGGCAAAGGAAAAAGTTCGGCAAAGGGAGATTTTCTGTACTTTTTGGACAATGATGGATTTGTTGGTAGAATTTTGGAAATTCGTTTCTAAGTGCTTTCAAGTATTTACTTGGCCTTATGTACATATATATAAATATATATATCTCGAACTATGACATTTCAGAAAGGTATGTATAGGAATTGAACCTAAAATCTCTGTAAATAAATTATATATTGTTAATTCAAGGACTAGGTGTTTTACTTGCAGTTGGCATATTTGTTGTTAGTTACATTTTAGTGCAGATCTGGATAGGCAAAGTTCAGGAAGTAGACAATAACTGATCGCAAAATGAGATCTAATTAATCCCATTGGGTCCCATTAAATGTTACTGAGCACGTAGTGTTGCAACATCACAAGAAAGATGTTTATTGAATCAATCCAGCAGTAACTTAAAAAAAAGAGATTTTCTGAAGCAATATAAAAACATTCAGCAAAAGTCTAAATTTAAACAAAAAGTAACTGCAGGTTGAGAGCGACATTTGCTTTTGTTATAAATTGTACTATCTTTGGGGACATAAAATACAGGTTTTTAAAAACATCTTGTCATCTATGGAAAAAAAAAACAAAATTGTTATTTTTTTTTGTCTGTAATGCAGTTAAAAAAGGGTTAAATAACACTTACAGGTTACAGATTTCCATACATCTGCACCAATTCTAAAACAAAGTTCCAAAAACATTTCTGTAAATTAAAATGAGTCCAAATGTTTTCCACTGTCATTGAACTGAAGGTAAACAATGTAATGGTGTGGTTGAACGTGTCGACCCGATCCGTTTGAGTGACACGCTGGCTATTTGGTACGAGGGGCAGTAGCGAAGCTTCTGACATCCGAATGAACGGAGACAAAGTTTTCGGACGTGGGCAACTCACACTGGGGCAAAGGCGTGGCCTTTGCACAAGGGCTTGTCCTTCTTGGAGTAGAACGTCTTCCCCTCCAGGTTGATCTGGCACAGCTTTGCACATGCAGGACAAAAAACAAAAACTTGTTTAGAGCAAGCGAAAAGGAAAAATGTACCTCATTGAATTGAATGTGTTACAACATGGGAAATCACATAGGAAGATTAGCAGCGAGAGGAGAAGACATGAGAAAGGGACACTCACAGCACAGACGAAGCACGTATCGTGCCAGCTGTAGCCCAGCGCCTCCAGGAAGCGATCCCCGGCGTCGATCTTAAAGTCGCAGCCGTGACATTTGGTACCAAACATTTTCTCGTAATCTGAAAAAACAGAGATCTTAAAAACCGTGTTCTCTGAAGGGGACATATTATGGATAAATGTGACTTTTAATGTCTACTACGGCTCCTGGTGGTGAGACATTAAATCTGGCCAAGCACCTGGCTGACCGGCATCCAGAGTTATACCAGCCGTTTTATACGCACTACATTATATTTCCTCCAAAATTGTTGAATTTGTTTTGTTTCAAATTTGTAGAATTTGGCGGGGCGAGTAAAATGAGCAAAATCTTCAACATCCCGAGCTTACAATATGATTGACCTAAAATGGCTTTAGGCTATTGTAAAAATTGCACTTGCAGCTTTCTTTTGTCTAACCCATTCGAGTCAAATTGTAAAGATTTTTATTTTCAGCGTGGCCCTTCACATTGTGGTTTAATAAAGGTAATGTCATGTATTATCTCTCTACTTGGGATGATAAATCAGAATGGAGTGTGCATTTGCCAGTGTGGTCACGTTTCCAGACATCCTACGAACAAATGAAACGCTCATGGCAAGCCTTCCCATAGCATCTGTCGACTTTGTTGCTTTAATGAGTGTGAGTTGTCACCTCTCTCGCAGTAAGGCTCTCCCTCCTCCATGTAAAAGGCTTGATTCCTGACAGGAGTCTTGCAGGCTGCACACTTAAAACACTGAACGTGGTAGGTCATCTTCAGGGCATGCATGATTTCCTGATGAAACGAGAAAAGCTTGTAAATGTTTTATTTTCACCTCAGCTACAGCATGCATTTACATCCATTAAGTCCTGTTTGAAACAGCAGACGAGATCGGATGCTTACTCTCGTCAGAGTCATCCTCTTACCCCAGTGATCTTCTTTTTGCACTTTGCACAGTTGGGTGCGTAGCGGTTATCGTGGCACTTAGTACAGAAGACGGCACCTCTCTCCTCAAAGAAGCCCCCCTCCTCCAGGACAACCTTGCACTGTGAACACGTGAACTCCTCGGGGTGCCATGAGCGTCCCAATGCAACTAGGTAGCGACCCCTGAAGAACAGCATGGCGCAGCAGTCACTTCAATTGGGTGGATATTTCACAAGTGCATTTTACGGCATTTGATTGCACACAAATAAATGTATAGCCAATGAGAGAGAATACACGCGTTAAAGAGCCTTTAACAATTGTATCACAAATCTAAAAAAAATCATTTTTGCCAGGCCTGATGTGTGTGAAAAATGTGTTCGTTTTCAAGGCAAACAGCGTTCAATGAAGTAAAAATGTGTGTGTTTTCATTCGTTCACGGAAAAGTTATGAAAGGAACATGAAAAATCTATGTACCTCACCTTTTGGAACATTTACCCCGAGTTCAGATATTTATGCTTTGCTCACAATTCTCACCTGATGATTTTGTTGCAGGCGCCGCACACCGGGGTCCTCTCGCTGTTTTGGGGCGCCTGCTGCGCCGCCTGCAGGATGGAGCTGCGGTTCTCCATCGGCGTGGGCTGAACTGGCTGCTGGTGGTGCGTCACCACCGTGCTCGTTTTGTCCGGACGAAAACGATCGGCGAAATTAGGGTCGGTGACCCACGGAGGTCGCGAGGAAGGAGCAGAGACGCCCGCGGCCGCTGATGCCGTCTTGGATCCTGCGTTTGGGGAAAACAAGCAATCGGTGTAATTTGTTGGATAGTTTCTCCAAATTTGAAGTCGGGAGGGGGGGGGTACATAAGCTCGCTCTCCAGATGTTGTTGACACTTGAATGCAGTTGTTGATCGTTTATAGATTGACATTTAATAAAAATGTATTAGCACATCCTACATGTTGCTTCAATGCATCAGCAAGAGCAGGAGGACAAACTCACCATCTGGTTTATTGGCTGTCTGGGGTTTGGCAGGTGATGGAGTTGGCTCAACGCTGTAGAGAGAAAATGACTAATTAGAGGAAAAAGGTACACAGCTCGCAATAACACAACATGTCATCTTTGTGTTGATAGCAGCAGGCACAGTTGCCTCATATTACCTTTAGAGTTTACGATCTAAACGTTAAATATGAACAATCGGATGGCTCCGCAGTGCGGGAACTTGACTGAAAAGCAAAACGAGTGCTGTGGGCAGAAAGTATGTACATCCAACCTAAAAATGGACAAAAATAATGCAGTCTACCATCTAGTGTTAAGCAAGTGTTTTATTTCCTTTGTGTAATTTTGTAAACTTTGTCGTCAGATCCTGGGATCAATCAAACTGATAGTTTATTGTGGGCTGTGTGCTGTATTTAGTGTAGAGTTCAAGTACATATACGATCTGTTCACATTCACATTTGTCTTATTTTACAATGTGTTTCCACTGCATCGCCACGGTGTATACATTGGCTAACCCTTTTGTCAAATCAATTTAAAATTAACAGTTTTTAATCTGACGAATGTGATTCGGAGGGAAGTTGAGTTTTATTTGGATCACTTTTAGCAATGGAAGTAAACCAATGAGTTGATGTTTTACTCTCCCTCTGGCAAATACATGAAGGGACCCAGAAGCCAAATCAAAGTTGACATCACACATTACACGGTATGTAGGGGTAAAGAATAACAGCAATACCTTTCAAACACCTCAAATGCTTTCCGTAACTCAAAGTTCACAAACGAGAAACTCATCAGACATGTTTGGTGCTGTTTTGTCAGATTTAGGGTTCAGATGAATTTTCCTTCCAGCCCGAGTGAGCAGAGTTGAGGAAATGAGGACTTGTTTCTGCATCTACAGCGAACCCCACTATATTCAGAAAATGTTCAAACTAAATCTTACAAAACAAGTTGTAAGTGAAGACAGCGTGCTCTGGAGATGCGTCATACTGGGGGGAAATTGGAAAACATCGCCTTAAGCAACAATCGTGTTTACAACATCAACAGTGCCATCCACAATCAGCCGCTGTGAGATGATGAAATCGCAGCTCATTTGCAAAGAAAAGAATCTGGCAAATGATTACCATGCATCAACTTTGCTCTTCAACCTCGATCGCCATCGGCATGGTGTCTCAGTGTGCCCGACAATTAATTGACGGATGTATCCAAAACAACACGGAATAAAAATGAATCCCTCTGGTCTGTTGTCGCAATGGAAAATAAATGGAACACAGCTAAGACAATGGAGTGGAACTCGGGGTCAAATAAAAGAAAGCATCCAAAATGGGTTTGACTGGCTGACCCAGAATCAGCTCCCCTCCGCTCTCACTGAACCTAACGAAAGTCTGATTCTTCCATCAGCAGACGAGCAGCGGCGGCTCCTCTGAGATGTGTTGTTGTTGTTTGCCTGCTCCTCACACTACTGAAGCGTACAGGTGCATCCTCAACCATGTCTATTCCCAGCTGGATTGGCCTGCAGCGTGTTTTCTTGACATTTTCCCCGCTTTCAACATAGGGACCAAGGGGGCTGCAGCTGCAGAGTAACAAGCCATGGACACCTTGACATTTGCAGTTCATTTTTTACACCTGTGATTTTCTTATTGAGCTCAGTTGTTCTTATTTTGGGGCCCGTCCCCAAAGGGAAGTGTTGACTCCAGCGCAGACATGTTTGAATATACAGGAGAGAACAGAAAGGCTTTCCATTTTCTTTTTCCACAGAGAAAGACTGCGCGTGTCATCTTCCAGGCAAAAAGTGAAGTCGATTGACAAACAGACGTGACCACACTTTCCGAAATAGACTGTGTTAGGGTTTGCAGAATATCTTCATCGTATGATTATGTTGGAATATAACCTGTAATAATTTAACTAGTTTGTCCTGTCTAGACAAAATTAGTTTACCAAAGTGCTAAGATCATTTCAACTTATTGACTAGCTGCAGAGGAAGCAATCAAAGTTGCTTTGTTTACAGAACGTCGTAAAAGGTCCCTTGCTATGCTTTGATCAGCAGGGGACCCCTCTTCACCCAACCTGTGTGTTCCCAAACCCCCACTTTCAACCCCACTTTGTTTCTCTCAATAAATAAGCGCCTGACGAGGCCTGAGTCAGATTTCATTCGACTATCGCTGAGAGCACAGCGACGAGTGAACTCTCCGCCTGCAGGTGTCTAAAACGACTAACTTGTCTCCAGTGTGGTCCTTGCAAAATAAGTTAGAGTGAACACCACCCTAACAGACTGCATGTTTAATGGCTGCTCCATTCATTCTGCATATTTCTATCCATGCAAAAACATTTTCGAAGTGGAATTGAGAAAATTGGACCAACACGCCTTTTGCTCAATTTCAACAGCATCGTTCTTTGTTATGAATGTTGAATTATGCAAATCTCGTCTGCAGAAGGATCGACTCAGTAGGTCCATGCCCTGCTGATGTTTGACGAAGGTAAAGTTGCCGCTACACTATCAAATTTGACTCTTTAACTCATGATGGCTCACAAATATGCTCCTTATAATTTGGTGCGGTTATGGATCAAAATGTAGCTGTTCAAAGATATTGTGCCTTATAATTTGGTGTACTTTACAGTCCCAAAATATAGTATTTTATTTAGGTGGTTAGCGAATACTTTGAACTGAACAAATTAAACGGATTTAAATAGATTTGGAGCATTACCAGCTTTTATATTCCACTTCTTTATTTATGTCTTGAAAGTTAATGTTGCGGTTTCTTACCAAGACGTTGTTCAATGACGCATGTTCTTGCATGTTTGTTTGAGTTTTCATGAGTAATTGCACAACTATTTTCTCAATGAGGCAATAAAAGTGTAAAGTGTGAACAGACGCCCTATCAAGTCAAGCCTGGACAAGGTGAGCTCACCGTGAGGCTGCACTCAACGCCAACAAATGAGATGCAAAGATGTCAGTTTGCATAAAGAAAGATGGAAACTTGAAAGAAAGGCAAAGCAAGAAATAAGAGAACTGCAAGATGATGTTTTTGTTAGATGTTTTGTATTTCTTATGGCAGCAAAAGGGGGGGGGGGGAGGAGTCAGATACAGCTTTGTGGTTTTGTTCTTAATGTTTAGAGACACATACAAGATGAGATGATCAGAAATGAAAACTCAGTGAGAAGTAACAAGAGTGAATGCGGGAGAGAATCAAACAGGTACGATACTTCCCACTCAAAGACCCCCCCCGCCCCTGCTCCACAAGTTTCTCCCAGCTAGCTCAGTCAGATTGACTGATCTTCACACTTGGCTCAGTTTGCAACGCTCCACTTAAAACTATATGCTGGCTAAGTTATGTCTAGTTATGGACCCCCCGTCACTCACCAAAAAACACCCTGTCTGTGTCTTAAAGTTATCTGCCACCGATGATTGGCTATCTTTGTCGTCTTCGTCGTCTTGAAGGTGCAGCTATGTCTAGCAAGCTCGGCATGCCGTGTCGTTCAGGATTTGATATTTAGGGCGCGAGCCGACCTGTCGTGGTGACAATCTCTCAGACGGGTATAGCGGGGGCTCTGAATCTCAGAGAGGAACTTTTCCCTGGCCGCAAGGAAGAGAGGAACAAATGGACAGAAGCAGATATCTTATATGAGAAGAAGTAAGAGACAAGATGGGTGAAATGCACAAACACACTTAGATGGGCTGCAGTCTCATGCACAATCAATTACAAATTGATGCTGTTGGTCCAACAAAAAGGTCAAACCAAAAGCCTGCACACATGCAGAAAGGTGCTTACTAAACTAGTCTACAATCAAAGAAACGCTCAACCACTATGAACCACACCCAGGCTTTACCTGGCCCTCTTCATGGTTTCATCATCCGGGTCCTGCACTGCGAGATCCAAGAAACACACACTTTAGTAAAAGTGACACACACCTACTATTAAAAAAGTGGATGAGTCAATAGTAAATAAGATGGTGGTGTTCTTGGAAATGACTAGGTTCCTCATGTAAAGTGTTTGATATGATAGCTTGCATTGTGCTTAAGACTTGGGCCACTTAGATTGGGGTTTGCTATGTTTTTAAAGAACCCAAATCAAGAGAATATCACTCAGTGAGGTACAGAAGTGCACCAGATTTGAATGGCCTCTCTCAATTGTCTCATGCACGAGTGTATCTGTCCAAACAGTTGCTGTTTATATTACAATGACCACTGTGACAAAAATACACAGACAGTGGAAGTTTAGATGAAAATGAATTTCATAACATTTTCAAAGTTCCAAGCTATATACCAAATATTGGAGTACTTGAGTATTTCAGTACTAGACTATTTGACAGTAATATGGGAGAGAATCCTAGAGTGACAATATCAAAACGCAGTGTGCGTAGCTGTTATTTGCCTCCTGTTTTCCAGGCATGGAATGAAATCTATTGTTCCTTTTTAGTTTGCTCTCACTGAGTGCCAACATAATCTAATCACAATGTACTCAGTTAAACGCTCAAACGAGTAGTCCATCACTATTCAATGTAGACATGCCAGGCCTGCTCCCGGACTTACTGAAGTCAGTGCCAGTGAGCTGGGCCAGGATGCGGAAGGAGCGTGACTGGGTGGTACCAGTGCGAGGCTGCCAATCCTCTGTGTCCTGGATCAACCTCTTTTTGCTGCGGTCGTTGGGGATAAAACAGGGCATGTTCTCCATCCTGAGGTCGTGCCTAACATAAGCATAACCGGTGGCACACAGCGGGCATCGTCAAACAAACGCCCCAAAACTACGAACCGCCTATTCACAAATACCACAAAATCAGGTCATCTTGAACCAAGGTCATCCAGCACCGATCATGCGTCAACTCACGGGAATGTTAGGAAGGTGAGCCAAAAAGCTTTTAATTCAAACATATCTGACCCAACTAACAGACTTAAATATAAATCTAGCCTGGTTTAAAGCCACTCTTACACTAACAAAACAATTGGCATGCAGAGGCCCCTTACTTGGATGATTGGCACATATCAAAGAAGTTAGGTTCAACCCTACAGAACAAACCAAAACAAAAGAAAGTGATTAACAGTGGACAGATGGCAATGATAATAGCAGAATATGGTGTTGAGAAACAATTCTCACAGTCAGAGAGCACATTGGGACTTTAAAACAGTGTTTCCCAACCAGTGTGCTGGTGTGCCGTGAGAGATGTTCAGCTGCGCCGTGGGAAATTGTCCAACATTAAATACAGAGTGCATTGTAAACAGGATCGCCAAACCACAGGTCAGTTAGCGCAAGGCCTGGTCAGCCACTTGCTAATCGTGCATGCGTGGCAAATCTCTATTGGAGAATCTTGAGATGTTATGTTGTGGCATCGGCACATACCTAGTTTATGTGTGTTGCTGTTAGTGTTGGCTCGTGAGTGAACGATTCGTTCGAAAGAACAAAAATTTTTCAGTGAACAAGAGTGAACGTGATTTGTTCTCTTTTCAGTTCAATTTAGTATTTGTTGGGTTATAGTTGATGGTGTTATTATTCCGAATGTGTTTCGTTCTTTTTTCAGTTCATATGACTGCAACCAGTAGGAGCCGGTAATGCGCATTGAAGCTGGTGCCACCTCGCCGTAAATCAAAACAAAGAAGAAAATGACGTGACTTCCCGTTCACGAACGAGTCGTGAATTGCATTTCCCGTTCATCGACTGAACGGATCTGTGAGTGAACCAGTCAGTGAGGGAGTGATTTTATTTTTATTCAATTATTCGACTCCCCATACATGTATAGGAATAGAACTTTATGTCTTTTGTTGTAATGTAACTGATTTTAATACAGAAGCTGGTGTAACACTTAACAGATTTTTGTTGGTGGTGTGCCTCGAGATTTTGTGTGCCGTGAATGAAAAAAGGTTGGGAAACACTGCTTTAAAAAGTATCACAGCTTCACAGCAGTAATACCTCTTAGACAGCAGCAAGACTCAGCATTTTTATATTTGAAATGGCAGAAGTTTTGTATTGGAGGTCAGGCACACCTAATATTGTGGCCAATGTGTATATGTCATGATTTTAAACAAGGAAGAGAGAAAGAAGAAAATGCACTAACTTTTCAAGAATCTCCATCTGCACAGTCAAGAGAAATGAGGAAAAAACAAAAAGAGAAAAGAAATTGTCATCAGAGTGGCATTTTGAGGGAGTGGGGTAAAGAGAGTTTGTGCATAACCACAACCATCATCAGAAAGCAGCAAACATGCAAAGAGTTAAGCAGAGGCATGCTTTTATTGTCAGTGGGCTCTGTGAGAGAAAGACGGCATTGTGCTGTCAGGCCTACCTATTGTTACACTGAGCCTTAATGATTTGGCACAAAAACATTCGTCATTCCGATCCACTCAGCCACGTAGGCAAATGTTTTTCCAGAGTTATGTAGATGGCTTTGGCGCTGGCTCAAACACAGGATTTCTGCAGTGTCGCAGTCACTCTTATGTGCTGTGATTCTGTCTGGAACAGCAATTGAGTGCTCTATACACAAAGTGAACATGTTTGAATAACAGGACGGTTCGAGATTAAGCAGAACCGGTGACGTCTTCATCAAAACTAGTCAAGTTGTTATCGTTATGCGCCAATGCCGCAGGAATGCAATTCCGCCACACTTCAACTATGAGGAGCAATCCAGTGAGACAGACTACTTAAATAATCCAGCACCAAAGTTCTAAAGTGGTGTATGGCTGCTAACACGGAGCGTCACGGCACATCTGCCACTGGTGGCTGAAGTCGCATTACTGTGACCCGAATTATTCCAACTAGTTAGGGGTCACCAAGGACACGCTATGATGATTTATAGCCCTGTTCCACATCATTAAAAATTAAAGGGACATTGTGTAGAGTTTTTAAATTTGTCGATGTTGATTTTAAACCCCCACTATAAATTTCAATAATGTGCAAATCAAATTGTATGTTCTATGACATAAATGTACATGTTTTTTGTATAATTGTAGGTCTAGTAATTTTACTTTAAACTTAGGTCGTTCATTCTATTACTTCACAACTAGATGGGGAAAAACTCTACACACTTTCCCTTTAAGGGTGGCCATGAAAACTGATTCACCGATTGCCGAGAAGCATTGTGATTGTGTGGAACTGACTGATGATTAATTTCATCTTGAAGCAGTTCAGGCAAAATGAGCTCCAGCAACTACAGTTGATAGTGGTGTAAAGAAAATCACCGTCCATACAGCCCTGGATGAACTTCTCTTGGCAGCATTATTCTACTTAATACAAAACTAACATTGAAAAGGGAATTCAGAACACACAAAGGAGATTGACCCATATCATCATTGATTGATGAGATTCATCCATCTCATCATTGATTGATTGATTGATTGATTGATTGATTGATTGATTGATTGATTGATTGATTTTGTCCACAGTATCAAAAAAGTATAGTTAAATGTCCATTCTTATTAAAGACATGACTGGATCCAGTGCCTCTCTATTATTTTGACATGGCTGCGGTTGGATGACATAATTTCAGTTGTCCCCAAGTTATTTAGTACATATCCATAAGTTTATGACTTTAAAAAAAAATGTAAAGAAAGTATTAAAAAAGCCTGACAGAATGGAAACTTTTGATAATGTCACACTTGAGTTGAGATCTATGTGAAGAGAGGATACTTAAAATTCAAAGACACATCAGAGGCCCATAAAAGTGGTTTATGTTACATTTCTTTACCGATTCCTGGAAATAAGTTCCATGTAAAGCCAAGACAGGCAAACCCTAACTGAGATAGAATTTGCCTTAGATCAAAGTTTGCAGCAATTGGGTGTGAGGTTAGAGGGGAAAAATAAGTACTTGATGTACGTATCGTGGTCATTTTGACGAGAACTGCAAGCTGTTTAGTTGTTTACTGCACCTACCCGTTCTGTGGTTGCAGCACACCGGCGCGGCCCTGAGAGCGAGGCGTATTAAGTTTAGGTGAGTAGGCCACGGGCTTTATGACAGGTCCTGCGCTAGCGCCCCCTGCTGAGAAAGGCCTCGCCATCTTGTTAATGGTGGTGCTCGGGGCAAAGGAGTACGTTGGCAGTACGCTAGCCTTGGCGCGTGGGTCCTACGTAGTGGTAAGAGAGGAAGACAATGCAGCACAGCACACAACATGCAGTTAGACATTTGAGGCACACAAAAAAGTCATTTCTTTGACTGAACTTTAAGCAAAGCCTCATAGCTTCTCCACACAAATGACTAACTTACACAAACCCTGCAGCCGTTTTCCTGCACAACGAAGACGTGCTCAAGAGCCATGCAATTTATTTGTGTAGTGCAAACGATAAAATGAAAGTGTTCAACATGAGGAATTGTCACACATAAAATAGATTTTGCAATTACTGTTCTACACAAACTGAAAAGGACAGCCGCTAAAATGCAGCATTGACTTTGTGGTATCACGTCCCAGCTGCTGCTCTAATAACAGAGCACAGCACAAGGTAGTTCACGACACCACTGTGCTTTTCAAACTGCAATCAGGAAGCCAAGTGGCTCTTAAGAGACGTGAGAGCAAAACTAAATGTGTCACAGTCACTTTTAGTCTGGTATCAGGGAGTAATGTAAGGCATTGCGCAACAAATAAAAGACAGGAAATTCCAAAGCATCATTCATGCCGCTCCGTCCGGCGAAGTGATTCAGTCGCGCGCTGATGCTTTGCTAATGTGCAGCCTCTGGACGTTGTCAGAACCTGACAGGTGACTCGGGCGAATCGCATTAGTTTAAAGCCAAAGTGACACCAGGTCAAATGTGAGCACCAATTACAGAAAGTCTCAATCAAGGCCGTTTAGTATGTAACAAACTGCTTCTGCTCATGTGGTGAGTAGAAACGACGGACAAATAAAGGCTTACCTTCTGCTCGCTGTCGACTTTAACATTTCTGTGGGGAAACCATGGGAACATAAATTAGGTCCAACCTCCGTGCCGTGCGCCAACATAAAACACATCAATTGTGTTCATTGTGAAAAGAAATACAAAGAAATTATGACACAAAGTTTTAAGATTAAATATATATTGATAAAGTCAAAATGATTAATGGTATGAAGATAACACATCCTATAGTGACTAAATAGAGCAACAGATAGAATCAAGGGTGCAGTGATTAATCGATAACTAATCAATAGTCAAATCTTGATAATCAATTCGATGTTTAAAGACCTGGTTTAACTACTTAAAACTGTTGAAATTCCCAGAAGTTCAGTCTTTCAAAAGCAGATTTTTTTTTTTTATTCCTGTAGTCCTCCATTAAATCCATTAAACAACTTTTTCACTTCTGATACAATGCCAATATTGCATCCTAGCGTACACTCCAATACCATGGTAGATATCTGCAGGAGTGATACGTAGAGGTTTTTATTTATTTTCTACGATGAAATGTTAAACATTGCTGTCAGCATCATCACCCACTCAACTCAAATGCTCCACAAGTTTTAACTTTAACCCCAGGCTGCATATTTCTGCCTTGCCTTCACCGAGTGGAGTGCCAAAGTTCATCTAAACGTCTTATCTCATTCTAAAGCACCACTGACACAAAGCTATAAAAGGTTACAATGTGAATCAACTTGCATGTTGCAACATTGTGAGGGGCTGCAAATACAAACAATGGCTTCTTCCTGTAGGAAGGAGGGATGAATAACCGCTTATGTTAGGCCTGTCCAAGCCCTGATTAGAAGGTGCTAAAGACTGGATGACAGCAGATACAGTGAGCAGCCAGCAGAGCATAGCCACATGTCGACAAATCAACGTGACGTCCACAATGCTGGAGCACCCCGGCTGTCCTAGAACTGAACCAAAATTTGATGAGCCACGCGTTATTTGTGGAGAAAATGTGTCATCACTGTCTTGAGATTTTTATTCAACACAGGTGAGGAAAATATGTGGAGATGATTTGTGTTTTTTAGGGGGGAATGACTTTGCTTGGGTTGAGTTTGACCCATGAGACTGGAAAAAAAGGAGTTTGAGCTCCATGAGATCATTTGACCTCATTTCACAAATCAATTAATGGCTTAGCTCATGGAAAACTTGGATGTTTTTAAAATGAGACCCCCACTGCTACAAGTATATAATTTTCACAATCATACTGTGTTTACTGTTACACATAGATACTATACAAATATATATATTTGGATCCATTCATGAAAATATGTTAACGGAATAAATATTAATTATTCAAATAAAAATTGGGGATTGACCCAAAACCACAAAAAAGGTCATGTGACATTAAACAAAGAAAAGAAAAGCTACCGTCACTCATCGGGTGGCCTCCTCTCCAAGCACAAAAGATCGGATGTATTTGTGAGCAAACACAACTGGCAACTATTTCTCTCTGGGAAGTGTTTGCCCGTCTTCCTCTTTAATAATGACAATAGTGGAGGGCAACATGTTGATTTAAAAGCCAGTGTTGTTGAATTCTTTTGGTCCTCCATGAACATCCATTACCCTAAAACCTTTTAGGCAGGAGTAATTCTGACCCTCAGATGGATTTGTTCAATTTTCGCTGTTGATCCTTTGGGGGAATAGATTCTATGTTTGAATTGTATGCACGAGAATGGAAGGCTGAAACTATTTGAAATTCTGGCTCCGCTATCTAGAAAATCAAAGGGAATCATAGTGAAAGATTTGTCAGTACATATCAGCCCCAGTGTGTTGGCAGACAAACCCAAAGAGAGATTGGGAGGAGGAGGTGAGGGGTGCAGGCAGAGCAACAGCTGTGATCACAGCTTCTGAACTTTTAGGGGATCACAAAATCTAAATGAGTCTCCTGACAGTACGCCAGCTCATGTTTATGACTTGACAAGTCAATACTTTCTCATTTTATCCAGACCTCAAAACACTCTGTTTTCCTTTGGGCGGTCTTGTGTTTTTCCCTTTTTAATTAAGCAGCCTGTGAATCTTTTTTGCTTAGCACTCTGAAGACATACTCTATCAGTCAGTAATTCTTGGCAGACTCTAGATGGGCAATTCTTAAGTGCTGCTCATATGAAGGTCAACTACTTTTCATTAAAACAACTGAAAACAAAAGCATTTTCTGGCTCTGGCTCTTCAACAAAGTGCATTAATCTATATACTGTGTACTTTTACTAATCAGGACTCAGTGGGACAAGTGCCACTGCATGCACTTGGCGATGACTTGTGAACTATATTGTTAAATGAATACCTCTCTATTAATTGCAATTCAAACCAAACACTTATACTTTGTAAAACGAAATTTTTGGTGTACCCTTGACTTGTATCACACTATCATCTGTGGGTTTAATGTTGCAATTGGTGAGTTTATCTTACATACTACTACACATTTTAAGGGCATAGTGATATCTAGAAGAGTATAAAGTGGATATGAATGTGTAGTAGTGAGGTGCGATGTACTTGATGTAGAAAGAGTCGAATGAATTCCTTGTTGCATCTCTTTGCAAACTGACTTGCCTGTTGAGAGTGAGAGTGAGTGAATTGGATGCTGCTCTGATCTTGTTTTGGGCCTCCACATGGGTCAAGTCCTCGGCATTGAGGTCATCAATAGAGACGACAGAGTCTCCGACCCCGACACCAGCCTGAGCTGCCTTCCCGCCTGGGGTCAGCTGGAAGAAAGAATACAGGACAGAAAAGGTTTTGAGCAATGTCAACATCACTTATTTAACTCAACTAACTAACTAACTAATTAACTAAGGGACTGCGCACTATACATTCACTTCACTCTAATAGTAAGTGGCATTGTGTGGCTTTAGATTTGAAGTCCATGACTCTGGAATCCATTAATATTATACAAAGTGTAGTATATTTTACAGAAAAATAAAAAAACGCTACAAAAGCCCTGCTGTTTTGCTTGTGACATCCCCCCACAGTCCTGTCTTGAATACTCCTGTATTCACAGACACATTTTTGGAAGAAAATAAGCCTGCTGCTTGAAAAAAAAATCTACATCCAGATCCAAGCATCTCAATGAGTGTTTTGATTTTCATCTGAAAATAGCATACACAACCCCTAAATTACAAACCATTATCTCATTTCATTATGACAGGCTCAATGTGGGGGGATGCCAAAAACAAAAAATATGAATCCAAAAGTCATGTTGGGGTGACAGTGTTTGTTAATGACACCTAATAAGCAACTCAGGGAGCGTGTATGTACAGTCAGACAAGGCAGGAGAGATATTTCTTTCACTCAGCACAATGAGGGGAAAAGGCCACCGTGATGTCATCAGTCATCCCATGATTCAGCGCAGATGTGACAACCGATGATGAAAGCAGCCCCTGAAAGCCTCAGACAGCCACCACATGCCTCATGCGATGGCATAATTTACTGGAACAGCCATGTCGTTATTTCCATGCAGACAGGTAAGTCTCTGACCAGTTTAACTGACAAAACGGTGACATCATCGTCTCGGGGCAGACGTTTTGTCAACGAGGTCTCGTTACAAACAGGAAGAAAAGACACAATCTATAATCTGCCGTCTCCACTGAAACAGCGGCTACAAAGGGGAGAGACGTCAAATCAGGTTTAGTAAGGCCCCTGTCAGCTTGGCCGTGTGGCTTAATGAAACACGATCCCTGTGTCAAATGCACTGATAAGTGAAGTACAAAGTGGCATCAGATAAGAGAGCCTGCACCAGGATTTAAGGCAAAACCCCATTAGGATTACTCGCTGGTGTCACGGATCCCTGCAGATGTTGGCTCGTCGGGAGCTCAGAGGACTCAGCAGTTCAATCAATAGTTTTCTGCTATGTTCAGCTAAGCTATCACGCTCGCTGCTTTGATTCTGCACATTAAACATAAACACTTGTGCGAGCAAGGAGGTAATGCCGTCAGTAAACCCATGACAGCTCCACAGTGCGCCCCGCAAAGACTGCCTGACTTAAATCAAAGCATGATAAGGCTAAAAATAAGAAGGAATGCTTTCCTCTGAGGCAATTCTTTTTTTTACAATTAAGTTAAAACATCACTTTAACTGCCTTTGATTGGCCTCATCTGGAAGTCATGAGCTAGACTATTGAAAGAAACTGCTTGTCGAGTTCTTAATCAAACATTTATGAATCGTCTATGGCAAAAAATAACAATGACTGACAGTTGTGACATATTCTAAAAGGAGGCACCGATTTTTGAAGCACTGAGGTTCCCTGCTGACAGACACAGTCTGGCCCTTCCGTTTACTGCCACAATAGGTCGTAAAAGTAATTTGATGTAAATTAAATCATTAGCAACATATTCTGTAAACCCTGGTCGGAACTGTTACAAATGCAAACCTCTTGACTGAGCCCATAAAAACTCCCTGCATCAAAACCACATTACTGCAATTTTCCTTCACCAGCTCGTGCATTCCTGAGCACCTATTAGACTGCAATGTGCTGGTACCACCTGCATAATGTCATGAGAGCAAGTACAGGTACTTTTTGCATTATTTTGCCTTGTAAGGATACAGCTTAATTTGTACTAACAGGGCATGTTGTCTTTATTATCGTGGTTACAGCAGTCTGGAACTGCACTGCACTATGCTGAGAAGTGCTTGTAAAAGTCACATTTGTGCTACAGTGTCCTCCATGTGATCTCATTGCATCACCTAATATTGTGCCCAATGTCAAGTCAAAGTCAAAGTCAGCTTTATTGTCAATCCCTTCATATGTCAAGACACACAAAGAAACCGAAATTCCGTTTCCTCCATCCCACGGTGACGAGACACAGTACACGATAAACATACAAGTAGACGACACAAAATAAAAACAAGAAGGCACAAATGTGGCAATGTGTGTATAATGTGCCTAAATTAAGTCGCAACTGGCCTAAAAATCATAAAAGTCTCAAGTGGATGTTTGGGATATTACAGGTAAAAAAATACTAAATAGTTGTACATTTCCAAAGATTTATGTTTATCATCTTATTTTGCATATTGGTCATTTTCATTAACAGTAAGGACATTGTCAGTGACACAGAAGGATCGATTATTTATTTCATTTGTTTATTTGACAGGGGCAGTATACATCAATGAACATTTCTGTAGATGCATCAGAATTAGCCAAGGGGCTAGTTTTCATCTGTAGTCCCTGAGGCAAGGTGTGTAAAGTGTCTTGCTCAAGGACACAATAACACGTGGCACGGACAGAGGTGTGTTCCAATTGCCAACCCTCTGGTTTCTGAATGACCTGCTTTACTGCCTGAGCTACAGCTGCCACAAATTTGTATCAAAACCAAAAATTTAAAAAAAAATTAAAAAGGAAATTTGGGAACCATGACGGTAAATTCACAAAATGTGTCAAAATTAATACTTGATAATATTTTTATTCTGAGAAAAAAAACTATTATTTGATAACTGCCATGAATTCAAATACTCATCAGTAAAGGAACTGATTTTCAAGACTAAATTCAGTGCAGCATATCTTTACTGATTATTGATCAAATAATAATGGCCCAGTTATTTTATCATTTTATTTGTGCTCAAATTATATAATAATAAAAGCTGATATTCTAAATATTAACAAATATGTTAAAATTTCAAAGCAAATAATGTCACTAACTAAAAAGTTGCTGGACTAGAGTTTGGTCGGTTGGTGAGCGAATAAAATATTGACGCTGTAAAGTCAGCAAAGGTTGTTTTCATGTATGGCGGCATCGGTGATGGACACAGACACCTGTGCTGCTGGCTCAGGTTTAGAATGCAGCTGCTCCCCCACTTAAGATGGCAGCACCTAAAGTTGCTGTCCTCAGGACTTTGGTTGGTTGGGGCGGGCGGAAACACTATCTCCCCAGCAGTTTGTAAATATGGCGACGGACAGTGGAAACCATGTTTTAGAATGTAACTTGCACTGTGATAGCTGGTCACGAGAAAGCGAGGAGCTTAAATAACGATGCAAGCGTGTCGCATGCATGGCAGATCCACCGCGTTGAAATTAGCGGAGCGACATGTGCAAAACCGATGCCATAACTATCAAATAGCGGTTCGCGTCAAATAAATGACGTTATTATTGTAAGGCTTTTATTCAATGATCATTTTTGCCTTTCAAAAGAGCAAGGTGTTTTGCAAGGAGATCAAATTTCAAGGCCTCTGGAGCCTTTCTAGGCACAAGGTCTAAAATATGCAATTCAAGTGCTTCTGTTGACTGATGCTGAAAACTATCCTTTGGCTTGTTCTTTCCACACTGAACTTTTATTTGCAACTGTAGGTATATTGGCCGGGTAACTTGTCCCCTGCTCATTTTTATTATTTCCATAGCTATTTGCGGGCCGAGAGGCTGTCTGTCCTGACATAATTCACACAGCGCAGCTGATACAAATCCATAAATAGTCCTCTGAGATAGGAGTAACCAAACCTTTAAGTACAAGACCGCATTGCGCAGTGGAAACACCTCGCACTAACTCACCTTAAAACACCGCTGCACCCCTCACAATGCAATCTAATTCACAGTCAACTTTGCTAAAGGAGACGCGCCCCCCCGTGTAGGTAGTGGAATATTCATTCAGCCCTCCAACGGGCTGCTTTTGCACAAGTGTACGAGAGAGGCTTTAAGGCTACTGATCCAAAAACAGATGCTTTACATGTCAGACACCGAAGCAAAGCGAAAGAATCCAGACACATCCAGCTGCGCAAGTGAGACATTCGACGCGTTCTTAGTGTTTATTGGCATGACATCATCTGTAATTTTCTCCAGACATGTGATTTCCGATGACGGGACGTGTTCACTGATAAAAAAAAAAAAAAAAAAAGCAGATGGTGCGCAGCAGGACGCATATCATCTTATCAAAATGTTTATACAGCTACAGTGGTTTAATATCTAGGGCAGAAACTCCCGAGGCGTTGCCCCCAACTGTGACTTGACTTGGACAGAAACTGCAATTTTCGTATTATGCTTCTTTATTGGATAGTTTTCTGGTTAGCAATAAAGTGGAGGATATGCTGTATGTAAGTAACTTCACCAAATGTCCATTTTCTCAAGGTCAAATGAAATTGAGAGGTAACTCGACATATGCTGTTTAAGAAAATCGCTCCAGAAACCAATCAGATTATGGTCATCAGTTCAGACATTGACCAGACATCAGATGGTTTATCTCAACAGTTTGCTCCACAAATTCATCTGGAAAGGGTTCCACAAAAACTGGATGGAAAATGACCACATTCATCAGCAGCCACATTGGTATTGAAGTTTATAATGATTACATGTCTGAATTTTTGTGAACGTAGTTGCTTTGCTCAATTGTTTCGCAAAAACCTTTAGTGACTACACATTACCAAGAGAAAACATTAGCTACCTCCCCAAATCTTGAAACATCACCAAATCAAACTACTATACAAAAATGTCAGCTTGAGACAATGATAGCTTCTTTTCTGCCACCGAGAATCACTAGGCTACCCTAGAATAGAGAAAGCCCTCTTGTGTTCATTTTCGAACAATTTATGCCATCCTCGTGAACTAGCACAAAGGCTGCTAACAACAAGCTGATGGCCTAACACAAACATGACCCTCAACTAATGTTTTTTTCACTTTATCAGTTAGCGACTGAGTGCTACTGCTTTCCTTATACCAATTGCTTTGGCCACAGGACCACATTCTAAAGTGGCAAATTCACTTCCAGGGTCTGTAAACGAATGGTGTGTGATGGTGATTTCAACAGCTCGAGGAGAAAACTGTTAAATGGGTCAAAATTACATTTAAATGACATCATGGTGAGTTCAGTGTGTACCCTGCCTCCCGCCTTGAGTCAGCTGGGTTAGACTTGAGTTTCCCTGTAACCCTCAACAGGATTAGGCGATATATTAAATGATAAATGGAATGATCTCATTTTGGCTTGGACACTCACAGGAAATCGACATCGCTTATTTGAGGAGTTTACGGGGAAATAGTTGTGAAATGATATTGAAATATTGTAGAAGCTACTATAAGACATAATAAATCAATCTTTACTGGAAACTGCTTCCACTTATATTTAAATAATGAGGCCAAGAACAAAAAAGTGCTGAGAGGAACTCAAAGGGTGTAGTGAGAAGACGACTAGGATGTAAAGGAAATATTTTTAAGAAGGGAGAGGAAGGTTTTGTTTTTTTTTAGCTTTTCCTCTCCTTTGTTTTTTCTTTTAGTGTTAGAGTAGGAAGCACAAGCGCGTTGTGTTGCTTTGTATTGTTTAAGGTGAGGAGTCAACTTGGTCCCAAGCTGTTAAAGTGCAATGGAACCTCCATTAATAAGAACAAAATTAAAGGTCACGCAACCAAGTATTTTTCTTTTTCCTGACAAAGATTAATGTGTACCATATTCTTCTCTTATTGTGTGACACGGAGCAAATATTTATGGTCTAATATTGCAGTTTTTTTTCTCTTTTTCTTTCCAATTCTATTGTCAAAGAAAGTTACGAGAATTGACTAATGAAGAATGATGAACTAATGAGTTGTTAATAATTTAATATATGCCTTGAAAAGATGGCTGGACTTAAACAATTCACATTTGTTGTTTAAATCATTCAATCTAGTAATTTTACATTTTGGAAAGCTGTCAACAGTCAAAATATGAACTGCTATTGTGCCAAATATTTGTTAATATATGGTAAAAATGAGTGTGGGAGACGTATTGGATACAAAAAAGGAGGCAGGGATTGTCTACTGGCAGCGCGACGGGGCGGATGCAAGAAAAATGTAAGGAATGCTGAGAAAGCATAGTGTCCCGGGCTCACAAACAAGAGGGGGAAGGAAAGCAAGGCGGCACACAAACCTCCAAGTTTACTCTAAAATGTATAGAGTAGCACGGAATTATCAAAACACGGGCCCATCACACAAGCAAACTAGGCATATAAGTTAGCTGTGCAGTCACAAATTGCCATCTCACCTTTACTGCAACAACAACATTTCAACCCATTGATCTGTCAGGAGCTGACACTTTCAATCATTTTCGGCATTTTGCAGAACCTTTGGTCCTGTCACTCTGCGTCTGCTTCATTGTTTTCTCTTTCTGAACTCCCTGTCTGGCTTCAAATACTCATCTCAGCAGCAACCAGCCAGTACAAATTTTGACACCACCCACTTGAATTCATCCAACTTGAATTCAGTGCCAGAAGAAGAAAGCCGTTACCATCCTTCGTCCACGTCGAGTGATTCACCGTCCACTTGAGGAGAGCAAACAGTGCCAGGGAGGAAATGAGAGAAACCATGTCACCGCTTTATAACTCCTGAGCCAGAGGCCCTGGAAAACTACTGGCTAACAAAGATATCAACTACTGACTACTCACACTTTTGAGAACATCTACAAGCCTGCAGGTAGATTGCTCGCACCTTTCTGCACTGAAATTACTTCAAGCGTCCCTACATCTTGGTTTGAAATCATCTTTCTCATTGGTTTAGCAAGAAGCGAATCAATCTTGTCATGAGTCCGGGGGGGAAAGATGGTGTTTCTGATAGTGATGCCAACCAGCAAGCGGAGCAGATTGGAAACGTGTCCCGACAAGACTGATGACGTTCCACCTCAATGGCATCCCACTTACAAAATAGTGTGACTCATGCAAAGAGCATTGTGTGTGTCCCTTCACAAGCACTCGGCTTTCTGGCAACCACTCAAAAATTGGGAGCGCAAGCGAGCCCTTGTGCACTTATAAGGCCTGGAAAGTGGCTGCCGTGCTCTTCGACAGTACAGTATTTGCAAGAAGGTCACTCAAGGGGAGCTTGCAAACAAATGACAGCATGTTCTTGTGACTACTGAAAACTAACAATTATCATCCTCCAATCAAAATAACACCTGCTGCATGCCAAATATTAACACTTTATATAAGAGGCGAGTAAATCGAAAAATGGGAAAGGATGGAAGTTTGTCAACAAAGGAGCTGGCATACTGCCACAGTGCTAATGTTAACAAGAACAGTGTCAACAAGCAGTTGAAATGATTGATTTGGGTCAGGTCGACACAGATAACGCTCTTGAGAGTACACGCTAATAAACGTGCAGCAGTTACGCCTCTACATACAGTATAGTATATGGTAGATAGCGGTGAGTTAAGTCTTTAGCACGACTGTAGACGATAATATGTTTTTAGCACACGACGGGCCAGACATTACGAAGAATCTCATTGAAATAAGAATTTGAATACTTCCAAAAATTCTTACCCTTGACACAGTGAGGGGCATGCTGAAGTCTTTCCCACCCTGCAGCCTGAAGCCCCATGGCGCTGGGCCGCTGAGGGTTACAGAGTACACGTTCATAGCCTTTAGGAAAAACAAAGAAGCAAACATATACATATTAAGGCCTCCGAGGTTTTGTGTTCTTGGGTGCTGTGCATTTCATTCCATAGCATGTTTGAACTAAAGATGGGCATTTCCTCGGTTGGCTACGGGACCAAGTGAAAGTCGGATGGGTTGTTATTTTTCTAGATTGTTTTTTTAAAAAAAAATAAAGCTCGTAACTCCTGTTCCGTACCATATGTGCATTGAGCAGATTAATATCACATAGAGAGGTTTCCATAGCATCGACGTTCGTTCAATCGACAACTAATCGATTACTAAAATAATTGACAAGTATTTTGATGATTAAATTGTCATTTAGAGCCACTATTCAACCTAAATTGTCTAAAACCTCTACCTCTCAACGGTAATGATAATGATTTATCTAGTCCTTCAGGAAAACAGACTGACATCTTTTGTGTTCAATCAAAGTGAAATATTTATATTCTCTGCAGAAATGCTGATGATATTATAGAATTTGGCCACATGACCTCAGTTGTTTACATAGCATACCATATACAATATTAGAACAGCCCCTGCGCAGACAGACCATTTTGCCTGGCTGTCCCTTTTGCCAGGACCTAAGGTGAACATTCTCATATTGAGCGTGATATTACAAATTGCCACCAGACACACCATCATCATAAATCTTCTGTGTAAAAAGAACAGCGGTGACATTCAACAATAAGCTCCAATTTCAATATAACGTGGAGTGGAGGGCAAACACATTTCATTGAAAGATAACCCACGTAAAAATCGTGAAACACTGGCCCGCTTGCAAAGTGCAAAACTCCTTTTGGCATTTAGAGATGGTTCACATAATCTGCCTCGCTGTTATTAGACAAGAACAGCTGTGTCAAAACTAGTCCTGGACATTGGCTGACATGCTACTAAATAACTAACGCAATTTGGAGAGCGCAACTTGAGACGCAGGGCTACGTCACTTGGCGCCGGCTTACAGCTGCGCGACTAACCTCACCTCTGTACCTTCTCTTTGTCGCGTTAAGTCACCCGGACGGCACTACTGGACCTACCTTGTCCTCACGGGCCGGCCCGTAGCCCGAAACTGGGAGAAAGCTATAGAGAATCGCAAAAGCTCGGGCAAGCGAGCAGAGCCTCACTCTTGCTGGCAAAGCCTACCCCCTAAACTTTGTAGCTGCAACTCACTCGGCAGAGGCTATATAAGGAATGTAAAACTACACCAAACTATTTCAGCCCAACACCCACATGAGTCACAGGGAGGGAAAAGCAGGGGGGGGGGGGGGGTAAAATGAACTGCCACTAAATTCTAACAAATGACTGCTAGGTTTAACAAAGTGGATTTTTTTTTTTTTCAAAAGGTCTGTGTGCTGTGGAGAAGCCAAAGAGCCACAAGCGAAGAGAGGGCAAGGGAATATAACATTCCTTCTGCACGACGACATAAGGCACACTGCAACCAAACCGGCAATTATGACATGACATCGAGCCTTTAAAGCAACAGATGGACTCACTTGGAGAGGAATCATAAACTAAATCCAAAGGGGAATTGTGAATATATATGAGAAGTCTTTTTGCTTAGAGCTGCAGTTACCAACCACAAAAATTAGGTTCACTGCGGGAGGCGTTATTTGGCTCTAATGGTGGCTAATTCCAATACAGTAATTTCTCAAATAGTGGCCTAAATTCTAATAAGCTGCACTATCCATGTCGATAAATAAACGTACTCCTTGTTTCCCTTGGAGAAAAAAAAAAACATCTTCTAGTTGCATGCATTTATCTTTTGTATGTCTCATGCAACACATGCATACTGCTAGCAAAACAGACTTTGTAAAGCGAAAGTTTTCAGCGCATAACATTTGGAAGCAAAATATGCTAGAGATTTATCCATTTTCCATATACTAGCTTCATTTTATTTTTAACACAGAGAATACTTGCTGTAACAAATCACAAGTCCAATATAGATTTTGAGTTGAGGGCTGTCGTCATTGAAATTTTGCAAACATGTAATCCAATTTTCGCATCGCATCAGCCTTTACTTTGTGACGGGCTGTTGCCAGCTGGCCTAAATCATGTCTTCTGTGGAATTAACATTTGTAATTTAATGGAAGTTTTATTCCTCCGTTTAAACGGAGTCAAGTAAGCTAAATTCCAGGTTTTACTATAATACTAATGTATCGATAACCTTGTCTGTTTTGGTCTTTCTTTTAATCCATGAATGTTTATTTTGATCAAATGTTAATTATGTAAATCAAAGTATCGCCACATGAAATGATGTTGATTATATGTTGGTTATGCAAACTATGGTATCACCACCTCAAGTGATTAGAGACTCAAGAACTTTTAAGATCCCAAAGAAGACAGCAATTGGGGTCGGAGAAAAAAGTTCAACAAAAGAACCTCGTTAGCTGACTAAAATAAATAAAATAAATATTATTATGACTTTTTATTGTATTGTTATAATTTTATAATTCTCAAAATACAATACAATACAGTCAAACCTCGGTTTTCGAACGTCCCGGTTCTCGAACAAATCGGAATTCTAACATTCGATTTTTTTTGCTTCGGTTGTCGAACAAAGAAAGCAAGGGGGAGCAGTATAGCCATCCTAAAACACAAAGACGCTCTTACAGCAATGCGACAGTGAGCGCCCAGCGCTCTTCGGTTGCACGATCGGACAAAATTAAGATCCCTGCGCACTGAGGTCCACTTAAATTTTGGAAAGTATATCAGGACTTTAAAAATATTTTCTAAATTTCAGCGACGGCTCTGTCACAATAATGCGACCAGCGCGGTGCAATTGTGCGGTCGGCGGCGCGCTACGGTTGCGCGTTTGGCGGTGCGCTGCAGTTGCGCGATCGGACAGAATTAAGCTCCCTCCGCACTTAGGGCCACTTAAATTATGGACTTTAAAAATATTTTCTAAATTTCAGCGACGGCTCTGTCACAATAATGCGACCAGCGCTACGGTTGCGCCTTCGGCGGTGCGCTGTAGTTGCGCGATCGGACAAAAATGCGCAAATGAAAAAATGCTTAAAAAAAGGCGGGGTTTTTTTGTCTTGGAAAGGATTGATTTTTTTTCCCCATTATTTTTATTGGGAAAAATAGATTCGGAATTCGACCGATTCGCTTCTCGAACCGCCTTCTGGAACGGATTGTGGTTGAAAACCGAGGCTTGACTAGTATTTATGAAATAAGGATTAGGTTCAGAATAAGGTGGATTTTTCTTTTTAACTCAGCTCTAATTTATAAGGCATGTTAAAATCCTTAATATGCAAAAAAAAAAAAAAGAAGAAATACCTTAAAAACCTGATGTGTCAAAAAAAGTCGAATCGACGTCAAAAAGCTCAAAATAAATTTAGAGATACACTTTTAAGTATACTTTTCTCGTCACAATACACAACATTATCATTCAAGTTTTCTGTTTTAGTGTTTGTAACCCATGTTAATAAGCGTTTACTCACCGCAACTACACAAACTTTGACTTTTACTGGGAGGGCAATTACGACATCTCAAGGTTTAATACCACTGAAGTTGCTTTCCAAGTGAATGATCGCCAAATTGCAAAGAGAATAATATCTTGATCAAGTAAAACACTGCAACACACACGCTTGTGACAAAGTTGTCACTGACTAAGGTGGTATTTCGTAAGGTAAGTGGCTGCACAAAAAGTTGTCGCGCAAGACAACTAAGACCAAAACTACATGCAGAGAACAGTCGGTTCAAAGCCCTACGAGAGAAAACAAAAATAAGTCCTAGTTTGTCTTAACTCCCTTACCTCGAATTCCTCTGTGTGTTTACCAGCAGCAGACGACAAGATAGCGCCCGTGAAAAGCTGCCCGACAGCGTCAGACTTCCTCTAGGCGGATGCGAGGAAGCCGCCGTGGAAGTCTCATTGGCTGCCGTCGTTACAGTACGCCAAGACGTCAGAGGTCACATGGCCCGCTGCCTGGACTTGCGCTCCGGATGGGACCAACGGAACCGACGTCTGTGGGTCAAATCCACTTGTCGTGGTCCTTTCACTTTCAGATCCAATTTATAGTAAAGTTTGTTATAAAAATACAAACCAATATGTCATTTTTATTGATATTGTCGTTAAAACTTCAACCAGATGCGAAAACACACAATCGAATTTTTGTTGTTTTTCCAAGAGTATTGAGTGTCAAGAAAAGTGCAATATGTCTAAAAGCAGTCGTAGCAGTAGTAGTAGTAACTATAGCAGTAGTAGTAGTAGCAGCAGCAGCAGTAGTATGCAGTAGTAGTAGTAGTAGTAGTAGTAGTAGTAGTAGTAGTAGTAGCAGGAGCAGCAGTAGTGGTAATAGTAGTAGTAGTAACAGCAGCAGCAGTAGTAGTAGTAGTAGCAGTAGTAGTAATAGTCATAGTAGTAGTAGTACTGGTCGTGGTAGTAGTCACCGTCGTCGTCGTAGCATAGAGGAGGAAGGTTTGTAATAACATAAAGGTGATATGTGTATCAAACTGAGGTTTGGCATTTACGAGTACTGTCAAGTAACTTTCCGTTCCAAAAAGGTTGATGACAAATTAAAGCACAAAAATCGGCTGCAATACAAATGGTGGCCAGCAGATGGGACTACGTATCAGGATATGGTAGCCTATGTGACTGGACGGTTCCATCGTCGATTATTGAATCAAGTGGAGAAAACATGAATCATCATCAGTGAGGGCATAAAGTTGCTGGTTGCTTCATCGAATGTCGATTTGACTTTCAGCGCTGTCTCTGCTATTACGAGTTAAACATCCATCAGTCGCTCGGTTGCTGGGCCACTAGTGATTAAACAAAGGTTTGTTTGCCTTTCTAACACACATTGCGCTTAGTTCAACTTCAAGGCAACATTTTAGTTAAAGATGGCTGACAACGGAGTACATCTGACAGAAGAGGACCCGGCCGCCGCGTTTTTAGCCCAGCAGGAGAGTGAGATCGCGGGTATAGAGAACGACGACGAAGGTTTTGGGGTGCTGGACGAGGTGGAAAGCCAAGAAGAGCCCCCGGTGCCACCGACGAGCAACTACGGCAAGTTTCCATAAGCTCAGCTAACAGCTAGGAGCTAACGAAAGCTAACATAGCCCTGCTGGCTCACTGAGCTAACATGAAAGCTCCACTTTGATAGAAAATTAAACTGCTTCCCGAAATGGCAAGCAATCGTAGCAGTCATGTTTACTACTGTAACGTTAACAAGCTACGGTGATAATCTAGACATTTTTAATACTATAGCCGGTTAGCCTAATAGCATCAATGCTAGTTTTAATAGCTCCATTAAAAATCGATACCGTCTACTCAAATCGTGTAAGCTTCATATCGTTCACCCCCCCCCCTTTTTTTTTTTTTAATCGTACACAATCTAAAGAATTTTAGTTGAGTACGTCAACTCAACCCGGAAGTCTTCAACAGACCTAACAGGTGCTGCAGCATTTTTTTGCATGACTTGTCACTATAACAAGAGAGACTGGGCCAGTGCAGCAATTAAGTCACACCGAACACTCTTCAAAAAGTGTCATTTTAATGTTTGATTTTGTTTTGTCATGATGTTAGACCCTTTTGGAGAGGAACCCGCGACAGTGAACGGAGATCTGTATCAGGTGAGTTAAGCAAGAGGAATAACGGCGTACGTGTTTATGAGTCGAAGTAAAGGGACTGTCTTTAATCTAAAAATGCTTCTAAAGTTGGATTTAGTTGGGGTGGAGTTGCCCTTGAATGACATCAATTATTATTAATTATTCACAATCACCATGTAGCGTAGTTGTTTCACCAGCTATCGGTAAGGTAAACTGTCAAATAAACAAGACGTGTCTTTTGGGGTGTTCTAGTGGTGGATGAATTTGGTTATCTTTGAATTCAAATTCAATAAGATTGCTAGCACTCTTGGAATTGTCTAGGAAATTTTCCCAAACGGGCCCCAAATCTACGCAGGGTTCAATAACAGGTGATTATTTATTTTTAAAACCAGAGCAAATTTTTTTCATGTGACAGCTCTCATAACCGACACATTTCCTGTCATTTGAAAGGAGTCAAACGGTCCCACGGACAACTACGCAGCCATCGCACAGGTGGATATTCAGAGGCAAGAGCCAGAAAGTCTACGCAAGTGGCGGGAGGAACAGAAAGCACGCCTCGAAGCTTTAGGTGAGTCTGCCACTCACTGATCACGTCACGCTACACACTTGAGTCAGTATGTAGCAAATTGGGGTTTCTTTGGTTGTGGTGCGACTGAAAGACTCAGCATCCAAGGAGGCAGAAGCAGAGTGGAGAGAGAAGGCCAAGAAAGAGCTGGAAGACTGGCACGTGCACCAAAGCGAGCAGATGGAGAAGAACAAGACCAACAACAGGTTAGTAGTATCCGGCATGTCCGGCCACCTGTCGGCATGCCGACGACACCGGATGTAGGCATCAATAATAAAAATGTCTTTTGCATAATTAAGTTAAAATATGTCACCTCACTCTGTGGCCAAGACACTCTCACAGCAACTATTAGCGCTGCTCAGTTATAATAATGAAAAGAGAATTAACTAAGCATTAAATGTAAAAGAGCTAGCTGTCATGGAAATTTACCAGAACACATGAGCGCTGACTCTACAGTCGTGAGGTTGCTTTGCATTTTAAACAATTGGCTGTTGTGATCACTACGACATGGCAAGTTGTTCCCACGCTGCTAGTCTAAAGAAACTTCTCCATCCAGCCTCTCCGCTTCCATTCATGAAAGAAAATCACACAAAAAATACTACTGGTGTTTTGTTTTTAAATTGTAAAATGGAAAATACAGCCATAACTCCAGCAAAGGTTCGGCAGGTCCCACAATGAAGAACAATACAATCCAATTCAAATTGACATTGCAATGTTGTTGAATGCAATGTTAAATTGCAAAGGCTGCAACTTGGAGGGGGAACAAAACGTTTATTTCGGTCAGTAGGCTTATTTTCTTCTACTTCTATAGATTTAGTGTCTAGATAGGTTTAGTACTTAAGAAGTGCAGTTCTTGAAACGTGAAAAGTCGATGTGATGGAGCAATGTTTGCAAAATCATTCACCCCTGTTTAAAATATACACCGCAGTATGAGTTAGACACACACTGCCGTCATTCTGTCAAAAGGTTAGTAACATAACTGCTTGTTTTTGTTATTATAGTACATGCATATCATTATCAATTTTACCACCACCACCACACACTTGTGACGTGAACATGTCTTTCTTTCACACGTTCCTACACTCTGCCCAAGTCTAACACAGTATTGCTTGTGTTTTCCACACTTGTGTCCGTTCACTACTTCATTGTCATTTGCTTGACCGTCCCTCTCTTAGTAGTAGTTGAGTTTTAACATGTTTATCTGTTGTGTGACTGACACTCTTCTCCCTGTCTCCTTCTCTTTCCTGCTTACTTGGCCTTGCCTGTCTACTAAGGATTGCCGACAAGGCTTTCTACAAACAGCCCGACTCTGATCTAATAGGCTTCGTGTAGGTTTAGAATTCTTATGCCTTTCAATGTTGGATGCCTCTTTAGTCCCTCTCACACGGAGCACCCCCTCCAAACACACACACACACACACACGCTGCCCCCCAATTTTAGAAATGTACCAGTCATCTATAACACAAATGTCGAGCTAATGACCGCTGTTTCTGAAAGAAATCCAAATTTTCAGTTGCGAGGTTTGGGTTTTACATGTTTGTCCTGCAAGTGTGGCATGACGTGAGCTGCATGTTAAATGTTACGTGTTAACACGGAGCCTCCCGCCCACAGAGCATCGGAGGAGGCTCTCCTGGCCGAGAGCGAGGGTGATGGCCCCGCATCAGCATGGGAGCGCGTGGCCCACCTGTGCGACTTCAACCCCAAGACCAACAAGCAGGCAAAGGACGTGTCTCGGATGCGCTCAGTACTCATCTCGCTCAAACAGAGCCCTCTTGTCCGCTAGTAGGCTCTTATCGCTCGCACAACTTTTACTTTTTCACTTGTCACACCACAAAATGTTTGTAAACCTCTTTTTGCAGAAAACTCCCATGACACAGGATAGAACCTTACCACTTTTCTTGATGCCTACATGTTTGAACTCTCACACTTGTGGGAACATGAACCGTTCAATTGTTAATTTGTTTGATCAGGACATTGTTACAGTAGGTTAGCCATTTAAGTTAAGCTTTTTAAGTTATGATTATTTTTTTGACATTTTTAACGCATGCCTCTGCCAACATTTTGAGTGTGCATATATATATATATGCACACATGTAGATTGTAACCACATATGCCTGAGTAATGTAGAATCAACAACTTCAGAATGATTGTTTTAAGCCAATACGGTTTAGATGTCATCTTTGACACTGAAAAGCATTTCTAAGCAGCAACAAATATAATCCCCAACCAAGAAACGTTACTGCATCCAAATGGAGAATTTGAAGGCTTCAGTTGCTTTCTCATTTCACCCACATTTTATATACTGCAATCGACTGTCACTTAAACATTATTTCACATGTTGCCTATTTGGATATGATGAAACCCAAGGAAAGAGAATGTTTAGAATTGGTCAATAAAAAAAATGAATCACTTGTAGTTGCTTCCTTCCATTTTGTCACAGCTTTGTCGCATGTAGAGTAAATGATTCCTACTGTATGGCCGTATAGAAATACATTCAAAGTTAATCTTACATGAGACATATTTCCAAAGTTACCTGTTGGATCATTTTAATAACATAACATCAAAGCGTGAGTAATGTAGCAGTTTGTAAGCCTCATTTGAAATGCCCAAATAACGCTGTCCTGATTGACACCAGGATATTATATATACACATCGCATTTTGAGCTTCCTTCAAACCGTCTTATTTTTCTCTGCGGACAGAATATTGTGCATTTGCGGTGCCGCCTCTTCCTCACTCCCTGGGTTTGAGTGCAGCGGCAACAACACCGACGACAATGGCAACGACGGTGAAGCCTTGGGCAAAGATGCGGCCCCGCATCAACAACTGCGACTGCCTGGTTTTGCCCTGGTGGAACGCTCGCAGGCCATACATCAGCGCTCCCGCTGTCGCCAAACAACCTGGGCGACGCACAGAAAAGTGGCATTGGCTCAACATGTATTAATTACGTCCGTAGATATCAGTGAACAGGACATTAGAATGATGCAGCATGCCTTACTGATTTTGCACACAAGTCTCGTGCCGGTGTTACATGTCAAATTGCTTCCATGTTGTCTTGCTCCCCGTCTCGAGTTACGACTCTTATTGTAAGGCGAGTTGCGCAGTTTTGTGTTTCGCGACTGCAGATTCGTCACAGCGACTTGGAACTTCCCTGATTCCAAAACTGTTCAAATTCTCAATAAAAACGCTGAACGAAACGTGTTACCATTGCCTGATGAGAGCTCAGCATCAGCTGTCATGCGATGTTTGGATGCTTTAAAGGTAAGGAACAAAAAGGTCAAAACTGCATAAAAGATTTACATTTACAACGTCGCCCTCCAGCGTCATTACCGATGCTTTGCGCCTACAGACATTAAAGATGATAATGAAACATAAACAGCGATATAAACCCAAATTTGTATCTAATTCATACTATGACTAACGCAGTAGTTTCCTCAGAATGGCAGTTTATAAAATTATAGAAACACTTACGACAAAAATATGAAATAAATGAAAAACAAGTTCCGCTCTGAGAAAACGTTCCATCATGCCATGCCAGGGTGACCCCTGGTGGCTAAGATTAGCAACAGAGTCGTCGCATACATTAACTGCGGTAGAAGCTTTCAATTTAACAGAAAAACGAGTAATTTGATCGACTTTGGAAGAGCAAGGTTCTACGTCTAGATTAATGGCTTGATCGTTGCGCTTGACGCCGAGTATAATTAACCAAAAAGACAAATTATTTCGATGATACATGGCTGAGCTTGTGTAACTCACCTATTGGGACGAACGGGTTGTCCTTGGTTTTCCTCAAGAACTTTTCCTTAAAAGTTTCATCTTTGACCCTTGGCAAAGGGTTGAAACCCTCTATGATGGGAGGCTGCGAGAAGTCAAACGGGATGTTACCTCTTCCCGACGCCGAAGTTGTTGGCGCTTGGTCGGCTATTACTGGAGTTGCGGACGCCGCCATGTTTGCTTATCTTGGAAGCGGAAGTTTGCAAGTTAAACAACCACCTTTCCGCTCTGACTTCCGCATCGCGCTTCACAATAATAGTCTCGAATGTGGGCGACATGTCAAACAAGACGAACATTTTACGACTGAGGCAAAAATGTGCAGGGCATGACAATTGCGTGCTACTATGACTATTAGATAAGTATACCAGTTAAGGTGTAGAACTTCACTAGTTGTCTGACTAGTGAGGATAAAGTGCGTGCTAGTCACATGGGAGTGGTAGGCGGATTGATCCAAATACTGATGACGACGCTATTGAAACGATACAGTATGTGGACCTTGTATGCACGAGACATGACAATGTAGTATGGTTAAAAAGTGATATAATTAGCGCTTGCCATGAAACTTTGTCCTTTAGTAATTAAAAAGAAAAGAGAAAAATTACTTGAATGTTATAAAAATTGAGACGTAGCATTCAGAATTTTTTGTGCCAACACTTATTTTTAACTATTCTCAATTCCACCTTGTCTTATGCCCCAGTTCTGTTTCACTATAAACACGCTGGTTGGGTGGACTCAAAACAGACAGCATTCAAAAGACAACAACTTTTCAACCTTTTTATTGAATATTAAGGTAAATATTTCACATTAATACAGGCTACATAAAGTAGAGCCACTATACGACATGAAATTTACTCTCATTTTAACCCTTTTTAGTATGTAAACAATTATACATGTATTTACCACTCTAAAAGGTTCCGATTTCTCTTTAGGTAATCATCAACTAGGTCTGGGCCGAGTTTAAATAGCTACTTCATGTCCAGCCTTTTGCAGCCAAAAAACGGTGAATGCGGGTTTAAGTCAAAATCGCTATACTATGCAGAGCGGTTTCTGTTGAACAGGCCATCGAACATTGTTTGAACCATTAGAATACTCAACTTCTCGCCTCCTTCCTCCTTTCAAATAGGCACGTCAAGAATGGGCTTGGGAGTACTGCCAATTCTTCATCCTCTGCTCTGCAACTCTCTAGTCGTGTTAATATGTTTGTTCTTCGTCATTATCGGTCAGAATTGGTAAGACGTGTTTTTCTGTTGGGTTTTTTTTGTCTTTTTTTTTTTTTTTTATTGCGGAGGACGTCTAGTTGACGTGATTCAGGTGCACGTTGCCCACATGGGGCGCCCAGGTGCCGGGCCACATCTGAAGTTGGGAGACAATAAATTAGTCATACGTCTAACGTGACAAGACAAGATGGGGACCTTACCTGCTGTTGTGGGTCAGTGTTGTCTGCGTTGTTTGGGACCACTTTGATAATGGGGCTCCACGCAGGGTCGCCAGCATGCAAACCATTGTACATGGGTCCCCCAGGCCCCTCCGCCATTGGTGGATGAGGGGGCAACATGGTCCCTCCATACATTGACATGGGCATTCCCTGATGCAGAACACATAATTTATATGTACCCTGGATTTTGTTTTCACGAAGGGCTTAATTCAAGATTTAGGAATGTATTATGTTCTTACACAGATGACTTAACCTGAATTTGTAAGTAAAGGACATCAAACTGCACAAAAACAGAGTGTCAATGCCCGGTCTGTTTTGGTCCACACCGTGCCCATAGATCACATCATAAACAAGTCAAGCAATACAAAAGGTCATCTATAGGATCTAATGTCAGTTTTAAAACAAGACTGCCATGATCTGTTGTCTAATATCTGCCAATTCATATCAGCCAGTTGATTTATCAATTGGGTGCTAGTTAAGGGGTTCTCTAAGTTTAAATTTAACTGAAGTACGTGGAGGGGTAAATCTATACGAGACAAAAACATTGCAGATTTTGGGTGGGTCTGGACCATGTCTTCCAGGATTAACGGTTTACTGCGCGTCAGCTTCAAAATGCCAATACAGACGTTAAACCGTGGATCCCAGTCATTTCTTTGCGTTACCTTTGGGAAGTCCATGTAGGTGTTTGGCATGTGCTGAGGCTGGTGGAAGTTATTAGCGGGATTGGCGATGCCCGTGTCATCCTGCTCCATGGGCTGGTGCTGAGAGAAAGCCGACTGCTCCGCTTGCATCTGAGGATGCATCATGTGGCTACTCATCAGGGGCTGGGACCAACCAGACATGCCCTCTGTAACAACAGGTTACAGCTTCAGCAAGAGGACACAAAAAAACCTTGGTGTTGACTTTTCCAAAAGTGGACTAGTTTAAATAAGAAAGGTTGATGAAGTGAAGATAGTAATATTTTTTCTCATTTATAAATGGCATTTACACTTTTCAACAGTAGCGTAATTAAAATGATTGGTCGAACCTGAAGCACTGCCAACACCAAATGACCAAATGCCTCCCTGTCCAACAGAGGCCGTGTAGCTGGTGGTGAGAAGAGGGGGGTTCACCGAGCCCGTCTGTCTGATTCTTGCCAGCCTTTCTGTGCCGATGGGGGGAGGAACTTTCCGATCTTGCTGCGAGGAGGTGCCTTGCTTCTGCTGGGGTGGCGGCGCCACAGCCGAGGTGGAGAGGCTGGAAGTTGACGCTGTGGGTGGAGGCGGAACAGGAGAATCGCCTATTGGAGGATGAGGCCAAATTGAGAGATTGAAAGTGGACTTCAGCAGAAAACTGTCTGACTGAAGTCTTTTAAGTGTTAAGTGTGAAAGAAAAGCCATTTTGTGGCTCCTACCAGATGTGGATGCACTCCAAGGGTGAGGGGAAAAGTGCTGCCTGCTGAATGAGGGTGTGCCGACTCCCGTGTGGCCATGCAGATACACCGGACTCCCAGAGATACTGGTGGCATAACTGGTCAATGCTGTGGGTGCAGACAGTATACATTTGGAGTTTTCATACACATCGTGGTTGACAGTTCATTTGAAGTGCATAACAACTGAGGTTCTCCAAAATTTAAAAACACGCATAGTGGCTTATTCAGACATACGGCTGTTGTGGATGGCTGTCACACTTGCTTAAATAAAATGAAATTGGATACATTCCGTCAACTAGTCCATACCGATGGGGCTGTTGACCATCCTCTGAGAGGCAGAGCGGTAACCTGGAGCTTTGGAATTGTCTGGAGGAGGCGGAGGAATCATGCTCTCCATCTGGCCCACATTCACGTAGGCCGGCGGGGCGGAGTACGAAGGTTCTGGAGGCGAGCGAGCAGGAAGATGGCCCCACACCTGATTGTTTCCCACCTGCACGATGAAAATTGAACAAATGACTAAGTACTGTACTGACATAAATATCACATTTCTAGGACAGAGTTGATGCAAAATCCTAGTTACAAAAATGGCCTCAAGAACCTCAAAACCTGTTAATCCCACTATCCCACAGTCTCAGTCAATTTGCTGTACCTGGTTATTATTCTCAAAGATGCTGCTGAAATTGAAGAGGCCTGCAGGACCAAAGTTGGGTGGCATTTGTTTGCCAGCGTTTGCCACATGCTGAATCTGGGAACCATTCATCATGCCAAGATTGGCTGAGACCTGAAGAGAGCCTTGGGCCTGACTTTGAGCCTGCAGAGGCAAACTTGTAGGCTGGGAGGTCTGGTTTTGTGTCTGTTTTACAGGTTCTTGCTGCGGATTGAAGGGCACGAACACAGACTGCGACTGCTGCTGCGTCTGCACCTGCTGCTGCTCGGGAAGAGAATAGTAAGGCCCAGGTGGCTGCATACGGTGGGAGACTCTTGGCGCGGGGGCTGAGAAGTGTGGCAGTGTGTTGTTAGGGTGCGCAACGTTGTGCGAGAGGACAGGAGGAGCAACTGCGGTGAGGTGGGGGTTTGGCTGGGAGTTCAGGAGTGCCGGGGGAGGGTCTGTGGCTGAAATGGAGGACGGTGGGGTAGGCAACTGCTGCCGAGGTTCTGCTTTGGGAGGCAAAGCCACAGAGGTTGCAGCGAAGCTCGCCGAAGCGACGCCGTCGCTGGTGGGAACGGGCTGACTCTCAGCATGTTGAGGGGGTTTCTCTTTTCCGGGCGTCACAACAGCATTGGGCTCCGTTTTAAATTGCTGGAAGGGAGGCTGTGAGATATTTCCCACCGGCTGCTGGGAAGCATTAACTGGAGCCGTGGAGGAACTGTGCTGTGCCGAAGACCCTGCACCTCGTACCGCGCTGCCGCTGCTGGTCGCAGGGGTGGCGACGGACGCGGAGGTGACGGCAGCAGACCTGGGATCAGGGGCGAAGAGTTGTTTTCTGGCTGAGGAGGGGGTCGGGATGCTTGGCTGAAGGTTGTATGGCGTAGGATTGTGGGCAGGGGTCATCGCCGACGCTGGCGATGAGCTGGGAGCACTCGTGGTGGTGGTGTTGGTGGTCGTGGTGACTGCAGAGCTGGCGGTGTTGCCATGCTCACTGTTGGTCGAGTTAGGTCTGGCCGAGCCGGCTGCGCCTCCTCCGTTGTGTTTGGGGGAGCTATTAGCGCTGCCGGGGCTCACAGGTCGCACAGGGAAGGGTCCCCAGGTGCTGGCGGTGGGAGGAAAAGTACCGCCAAACTGCGCCATGGGCAGCCGAGGGTGTCTGATCTGGTGCATGGTCTGAGCTGCCAGTAGGGCCAGCTGGGGATGAGCGTAGGCAAGTGGCAGCGATACGGGGAAAGGCTGTCTGACATTTGATGACAGCCCTTTCCCCATCTTTCCTCCTGCCTGAGAAGAGGACGATGAAGAGGATGAAGAGGGTTGGAACGATACGCCTGTGGCGGTAACCAGTGAGCTGAGGGACTTTGGTCCCGAATTTGAACCACTGCCCCCCCCTGTGCTGTTGCCAAAGGACGACGAGGATGATTTGGAGCCCGGTACTCTAATGTGATTGCGAGGAATCAGATCCTCAAGTTCTTTGGCTGGGTCTTGGATTAGCGCATTGATCAACTGGACTGCATATCGTGTCGACTCTGTGCCCCCTCTGCAACAACAAAGTACACCTAATTACGCCGACGAGCAAATGCGAATACACAGCAGAAATCTGGTTCAAACTGCAAGAAAGAAATAAGAAATGACTCAGCATGGCCCTAGTTACCATCCTATCTATCTTTCTAGCTAGACACTATTCAGTTCACAAGCGAGTACCAAAACTACTAGGGCCACATGATTTTGGGGGGAAATAAATCTGTCATTTTTATCCTTAAATGTTGCTATTTGATATGCAATAAACAATATCAGATTGATTATACATAAATGTTTTGGTCCTTTAAGTTAGGTTTACAGTAAAGTCAAATGATGGGAGGCAGGCAGACTGATGAGAAAATTGCATTCAACTACATTGTAGTGTCTGAATTCTCTCAATTGTTCTGATGCAATACCTACCTTATGGTGATCATCCTTTCGCCGTTTTTGTCCTTCTGTTTGTCTACGTCGATGTGGGCTCCTGTCACATCTTGAATGGCCGTGATGTTGCAACCCCCGCGGCCCATGATACGTGACACAACAGAAGCTGGCACAGAAAGCTTTTTTGATCTGCAAAAGAAGCAAATAGCCAGATTGAGCAAAGTATAATCAATCAAATGTATTATTGGTTTAAAACACACACACACACACTTACCGCCTGACAACCTCTTTCCAACCATCTTCTCTCTTCTGGCCCCTCTTGGGGCTTGTAAGGCTAAGCTTACTGTTGGGTGAGGTAACTGGAAGAGCCATGGTCTTGTACGGTGAGGGCAGCGAGTTTGTGCTGGAGTCGTGCATGTCTGGAGCTCTGTGGAGAAATAAGCAGTTAAAACTACCATTCTAATGAATGTAAATATGTCTCTATTAGAATAGAAAAAGTACAAATCAAAACACAGCTATTGTTACTCCGCTACACAGCCCCGCCCCCCAACATATGGCATCCATACATCCAAAAACACTTAACTCACTTTTGTGTTGGTTTTGAGATAGACACAGTGACCTTGTCCATCTTGGCTTCTACTGAAGGCTGAGGACAGTGTCTTTTTTCTGGGCCAACCAGAATGGTCTGGGCTTGGGCGACCCCTGACGATGGGGCAGAGGAGGATGAGGAGGAGGATGAGGAGGACGTAGATGAGGTGAGGTCAGGGAGATAATTAAGCTCCTGACTCTTTCCACCACTGCTGCTGCTTTCGCTGGCGCAGTCGGTGCTGTCCAGAGGGTCTGAGTCGCTGTTGCCACCCGTCACGCCTCCGCTTCCACCTCGGGGCTCCCCGTGGATTTTGTTCTTGTCAGCCTTGTGCTGTGCTAGTGCAACCTATCAGAACAAGAAATGGTGTAATATGGAAATAAAAAAGGAAGTATATCGGTTGTATTAAGTACAAACTACTAAGAGCTACTCACCTGCGGATCCTGTAATATTATAGGTTCATTTGGCGAGTCCTTAGTCTTGTTCTTTTTGTTCTTGCGGTTGGTACTCGGGGTTGTAGCTACACTTGCTCTCTTCTTCCCAAAAGCTGTGGAGAAAGTGGCTGAGGTGGCAGATATCCCAATGGTGGTGGTGGTCGTTGCACTGGGTGGTTCAATAGGAACCTCTGATTCTGAGAACGTACATAGTGAATGAGAGAAATTAGTATATTGCCCACATACAGTACTTGTATGTTCTTGTCATCACTTATTTTAATGATCCGGCGATGCAGTGGATGCCCACTTATGTGCAACTCCGCATTTGAAACAGTTCCCAAAATGGCTCAAGGGAGCTTCAAATAGTGATGGGCTAGGCCTTGGCAATTTTAATTTAAGGGTCATGAGTATTAACACTGGTGAAATACAACTCGTCACACTGTTGCACTTGGTATTACGCGCCCAAGATTGAGGCAGAAAATTACTGATGTCAGTAAAATCACCTTCAGCAGAATCTTCCTTCAGCTCCTGCATATCCGATGAATCCTCTTTGATTTTTTGCCCCTCCTCCTCCTCCATCTTCCTCTTCTGTTCCTCCTTCTTCTTCTTGCGCTTCTCTTTGCGCTTCTCTCGCTTGGCAGCCAGAGCCTGCTTCTTGCTCTCCTCTCGAGACTGAAGAACACACAGCCGTTTAAATGACACATTGGCTTGTTTATTTGGAAGCTGCCAATTCCCAGAGCGCAGCAACTGGCGGGCATTACCTTCTCCAGATCTAGCTCTTTGAGGAGAATGCTTGCGTTTTTGTTGGCCTCAGCTGCCTGCTGGTCTTTGGCTTTGACAATAGTCTCCATGCACTGGTGGCACTTCTTCAAAAGCTCCTAGATAGAGAGGGGGGGGGGGGGGGGGGTGAAGTTATAAATTGGCTTGAATTGTATTTTGGTCTGGCAAAAACCCATCTAATGATCTGCTGTCACAAATTAATTAAATGCCTACCTTGTCAGCGATGGTGGCTATATATCTCATGCACTCAATATCTGATGGAAATTGGTTGACTTCCTTGACAAGGTATTGCACCACTTTTACATGACCCTAGAATATAACATAATTTCATAAAGACCCAAACTCAATTACCAAAGCCATAGATATAATCCTAACTAGTGACCGTACTGCACCTTGCGATAAGCAGCCATGAGAGGGGTAATTTTGCGGTTGTCGGCTGCATCCACATCAGCACTTGCATGCACTAAGAGCTGGACCACGTCAAAATGGCCGCCATTTGCTGCCAGCCAGAGCGGTGTGTTTCCTTTCTTGTTCCGTACATCAATATGAGCACCCCTGCAAAATTGCGGAGCATTACTAATTACAGAATAGTACTTTCAAACTGCTTCAGAAGCTAATTTCATAAGACATGAGAAAAAGCATGAACTTCATAGCATTTCGAATATCAAACACTGTTTGAGGAAGAACTGTTAATTCTGAAAGCTCTATAATGCTGAACACGAGCAACAAAAGCTACAGAGCTGTTCACCATCCGCCATTTTTTTAAATAATGAATATTTGCTAAATGTTCCTGGCAGAATATTTTACTTACAGTTTACAAACACACGCTATCTAGATTTCAACTTATCCCAACACTGAATAGGCTTGACACAATGAGTCAGTACTGTTAAATTGTGCAAAACGATACTTCTGATATTCCTAAATGGCTGACAAACACTGAACGCCACCCAACAAAATGATCTTCGCACACAAAAATTCAAAGTACTCGCCTATTGATGAGCAGCTCACAAAACTTGTAGTGACCCTTGTCAGCAGCGATGGTGAGAGCAGTGTCCCTGGATGACGGAACGGGTGGAGCATTTACATCAGCACCTTTATCCAACAGCACGCGCCCCACCTCAGCATAGCCCCCTGAGGCAGCTTCCATCAGAGGAGTGAGCCCAGTCTGCAAAAGTGAGACATCCAATAGTTTATTGGAACAAGCACAATCTCACTTAATCTATGATAAACACATGGATGTGGCTCTACTTAAAGTAATCAAAGAATATTAAGAAATACTGAGAACCTTTCATGACGAAGAAATAAGATTTGTCACCTTTGCGCGATGTTCAACATTGGCCTTGCGATCCAGCAACAGACTAACAACCTCAGCGCGCCCCTGGAAGCAGGCTAGGGTCAAAGCTGTGTTTCTGTTGGTCTCAATTTGGGCATTGATGTCTGAGCCCATATCCAGCAACAACTTGACTGCCGGTACATGACCATTCATTGCTGCCAGCATCAGAGGAGAGATTCCTAGTTTGCTGCCAGTCCTGGTGGGAAAGTTATTAAACACACTGTTATAGACCCATTATGGGGTCCAATGTGATATTAACACTTATTCCAAACAATACTTGAAATATGCAGCACTTATTTAATATATTTAATTGTATCACTGTCACCCATTAACTAGACATTATTAACAAGTCTATATTTATCTATGGTGTGAACAACTGTGTTTATGTGAAAAGCTAAGGGCTTTTGATTTGCTTATTTTACTATTTAGTTACTCGGGGTAGAAATTGTATATCAGTATCAAGAGCAAATTAGTTAATCATCAAATACATGACTCATTGGTCATTAACATCTCATGGAGTAGTTGCCCTCACCTGGAGTTGATTTCAGCTACAGCATTGAGGAGTATCTTGATGATGTTAACATAACCACCAGAGGCCGCAAGGCTCAAAGGCGTGTAGTCAGAAACATTGCGGTGCTCCTTATTTGCGCCTCGTAGCAGCAGCAATTCAACAACCTGATTAAACAATGATGAATATGGAAACAAGTTTTAAGACTGCCAGTACAATAAAGTGTGATCAAAATACACGATTACTGTACCTCCTGTCGTCCCCCCGAGCAGGCCAAAGAGAGAGGTGTGTCTTTGGTTCTCTCAGACTGCGCCTCAATGTCACCACCTTTGTCGAGTAAAACTTCCACAACTCCAACATGGCCGGCAGTAGCAGCCAGGATGAGAGGAGTAAAACCTAGGCAAAACAGTTTACTGCTTATTGTTGTTTTTGTTTTGTTTTTACTTAAAGGAACCTTTGATCATTCTAAATAAGCAGCTCAGGTTCAATATCTTCAATATTAAATCCGCACAGAACCAGGTAAACATATCTTGGTCCTGGGGCCAGGGGGCTAATTTCATTTTCTTTCAATGAGAAACATTGTTTTGCAAACGCACGTTTGTGAAACAAAGTTACGCTGTACCTTTTTTGTCACGGTGTTCAATGTTGGCTCCTCGTGCAATGAGGACAGATACCAGTTCCTCGTGTCCTCCGGCGCAGGCTAATGTCAGCGCGGTGTCATGGTTACTCTCCGTCTGTGGAGAAGACAATTTCCATCATTCATTATTTGAACATTCTCATTTACATTTGTTAGGTCTCAGTACATTGGCAAATGTCAAAGTGCCTTACGTGGGCATCAATGTCAACAGAGGGGTAGAGGGGTAGCACAGATGGTGGCGAGGAGATGTTGGCAGACGTCTGTGGGGGTGGTTGGGACAAGGGAGTGGGTGAGGTGTTCGTGTTCAGCATGGGCACACGGCTGCTCACAGCTGAAATACCAAAATGGAGAAAGTTAGGAGAAGCATAAAATTGTGAGGTAACATTGGCTTTGAGCCATGCCTACACGTCCTTGCCTTCGGCTCTGAGTGGGACAACTTGTCAAAGTTGATCACAGAAACTTAGAGCATCATGCACTGACCTGCAATCAAGTCATCCAGCGTATCTGTGAGCATCTGTGCCGGTGTAGCAACCATCAGTCCATCTGGGGCCTGCTGCGGTATCATTCCAGGAGCTAACCCAGTCAACTGTTGGCCTTGTCCCGACTGCTGTTGGCCCAACATCTGCTGTCCTACCAGCACCCTTTGGAGGTCGGGACTGGTACTTCCTGGGTATTCTGCGGAGTTGTAATCTGGCAGAGGCTGGACAGGAACGAAGGCAGTTGGGAGAGGAGGAGGTGGTGGCTGAGGATGGGGTTGGGCCTGTGGTGAAAGGGGCAGCGGGGGCTGTTGTGGGGTCTGTGACCCATCTCTGTAAAGGATGGTGCCCACTTGGGGAAGTTTGGTGTAATCTTCTCGATCTACCTCATCTTCTGAGCCTTCTTCCTCTTCTTCTTCTTCTTCTTCCTCCTCCTCCTCCTCTTCCTCTTCTTCCTCCTCCTCCTCCTCCTCCTCCTCTTCTTCCTCCTCGTCATCATCATCATCTTCATCATCTTCCTCCTCCTGACAAGGATACGAAAAAAAGATGCTTTATGTAGCCACAAACATCCAATAGCAATAATGAGATGTACTAATTCAAAAGTATTAAGAATGAAAACTAACGTCTTCTTCATCCTCCCCAGGGAGCTCGTCTTGCTCCCCGTCCTTGTTAGCCTCTTCATCCGTGTCAGAGCTGGAGCGTATAAGGGCAGCTGGCGTGAGAGGAAGGGACCCAGGAACAGACAAAGTACTTCCAGGACCTGGGCCTGGCCCTTGACTCAGTCCGGCCTCCTGCTCTTCCTTTAAGCCCTTCGCTTCCATGTATTCTTTGGTGAACTGTTGTTGTGTTTTTAGCTGCAACTGGCGTTCCACCTTCTGCAGCTCCTTTAAGATTTTCTTTTTCTTCTGAACCTAAAAAGACGACAAATATCTTTGTTTGACCAACTTAACCTGCGATGCCAAATTGCATGTGAAGGCAAAATTAAGTTGAGAGTGAAGTCTAATAACTAGTACTAAAATACTTGAGACAGATGAAGACCTGGACTCGATAGTGGACAACGGGTTACCTGCTCTTCTCGGCTCTTCTTCAGCTCCTCAATTTTGTCTTTGGTGAGTGGCTCCCCTTGGATGAGTTCTAGCGACTGAAGCTGGGCTTTTTCAATAGCGCTAATGCGTTGGCCTAGCTCATTCAACTTTCCCTCAGTTTCTTCCACAATGCACTCCAGCGGCTGGCACAGGTGGAAAGGCGGCAGAGGCTCTGGTTCCGGTCCCCGGCCAACTGAGCTGGGAATGCCAGGCTGAAGTGCTGCCTGTCTCTGCTTGGACGCACCTGGATTGGAATAGAAAAGTTGTGATTTTGGATTGATTAGCACTAATCAGACATTAAAGGTGTAGCTGTGAGGTTCCCTCGCCTCTGGATTTACGCTAGCTCATGTAATCATATCCTCCATTTACTAATTAAAACACTTGCTTTCTAGGACTGGAAGGCAATTTCTAAACTGTACAAAGTACATGATAATTTACCGTGTCACAGTATTAAGAGAGTAAAACAGAGACTATCTATCCGGTTTTCTCTTCTTTAATGACTTAATTTCACTCAATGATGGAATAAAATTCTTGTTGGCGTATAGATATTTTCATGGTTGGAATACATTTGACTTGTTAAAACAACAACAGGCGTAGTCTTGATTAACTGAGCTTTCGCCTACGGCTTTTCGGTTGGCTTTTTTGTAAGGTTTAGAGCAGTGGTTCCCAAACTTTTGCAGGCTGGCGCCCCCTTTGGCTCCCCAGTGAATTCCTAGCGCCCCCCTCCTACCCCCCCCCCCCCCAAAACAAAAACAAAAAAATAAAACCATGTAAAATACAGCATTTTATCGCATTTCATAAATAGGCCTACTTAAGGACAAAAATGACAACATTGAAGGTATGAAAAGCAAGTTTACCCTCTCATGTATTCATTTTCTTCCATTTATTCACAGAAAATGGTGGCGGACGTGATCTAAGGCAGTGGTCCCCAACCTTTTTTGCGCCACGGACCGGTTACATGTCAGAAATATTTTCGCGGACCGGCATTTATATAAATAAATAATACATTTATATAAATAAATAAATAAATAATACATTTATAATATCATTACCATTACGTTGAATTAGTGGGAGCACTGAGTTTGTTTCTCAGAAACGAGCCGGTCCCATCTAGACGTAATCGGAGACAATGACACCCGAAGTGATTTAAGGTTTGTCTTTTATTGCAGGATGCTTGGTCTCCATGTGTTGAAGCAGTTTTGAATGCTTCACTGCCTGGTTAGTTAGCCTGTCGCCACATATTAGCTTTGCGGGCTCGACTGGGGAAACATGTCACGTGACCGGGACGAGCGTCTTGACCTGAATTAATTGATCGTCGATAAAAAAAAAAATTCTGTGCGGCTTGGCGGCCCGGTACCAAGTGACCCACGGACCGGTACCGGGCCGCGGCCCGGTGGTTGGGGACCATTGCCCTAACCAGCTCAACACAACACAACACGGCGCGTTCTGGCGAGTCCCCAATTTCATGTTGACTTGAACTCAAGATGATGTTGACCGCCAGAATGCGGTTTTTATTATAAGATAAAATTCTGAACATTACAAGCTTGAAATTACAAACCTGAGCTTTTGCTTTTGTAGCTATGCTGTCGTATCTGACTGGGCCAGAGCGGCGTGCGTGTTGTGTACAAATCGACTGCCGCCCCCCTACCGCCCCCCTACCGCCCCTTTCTTCCTCACCGCCCCCCCAGAGCTTTCCACCGCCCCCAGGGGGGCGGTACCGCCCACTTTGGGAACCACTGGTTTAGAGTCACACATGCATACCTTTGTTCGAGACAGGTGGGGGTGTTGCGATGTTTGATGGCGCTCTGTCAGGCTCCTGAGGGGGAACTACCATAGCAAGTGCTTGGAATGGGACGCGAGGAACCTGTGAGAATTTTTATCATTGTACAGTAAAACTGATGAAAAATTATTCAGACTACATGCACAACATTGTTGGTCTATTTACCTGAGAAGCATCTTGCGAGGGGGGAGTAAGCTGGGAGAGATCAGGCGCTGGTACAGAAAGGATGTTGTTGGGATAGTCCAACAGGTAGGACACGACATTGGTGTGGCCACCCTTAGCAGCTTCAATCAACATGGTCGAGCCATCCTATGAATAGAGAAAGATAGACTGTTAATACTTGACAGAATTATATTTAACATGCTTTCTCTGATGTATGAAAATGCACAATACTTTGAGTCTGTGTGTTGGGTCCGCCCCATGTGCCAGCAGCAATTCCACCACAGCCAGATGTCCTCCAGCACAGGCTAGAGACACCACTGTGTGATCATTATTGGCGGTAGCTCTGTTTACATTAGCACCTGGACAAAAAAAAAAACATTCAAATGTAAGAAGAGTTGCATTGTCAATATGCATCATTAGAAATGTACAGTCTCAAAATAAGTCTACAATTTCGATCATAAATCATACATTTTTTTGTATCCTCTTGAAATAGACATTTTCTTATACTACAAAAATAATAATAAAAAAAATCTTTATGCACTTTTTTTTCAATATTTTTTAACACACCTTTGCTGATAAGAAACTGTACTGTGCAGAGATGCCCTGCTCTTGCAGCCTTCATCAAGGGCGTCCGGCCCCCTTCAGACTCATGTTCCTGGCAAGAAAAGAGACAGATTATTATTTGTTTATTTATTTATTTGAATTCTTTCCAAATGTACTATATGAATTCTAAAAATCTGAGGGGGAAAACGTAGGTAATAACATACGAGGTTGGCTCCCGCCTGCAACAGCACGTCCGCGACATCCGTGTGACCATTTTCACACGCGTATGTCAGCGCCGTATCACCAGTCGCCGTGGTGGCATGAACATTAGCCCCTGAATAACAAAAGCAGACAAGATTGCAATCGAAATTGCACAGTTCTTAACACATCCAAGCATAATCTGGCATTGAAAGTGCTCTGTTGATGGCCTCGCTGCTTTCCGCACACCTGCTGCCAGAAGATATTTGACCAACTCAAGATGGCCCTCTTGTGCCGCTTCCATGAGAGGAGTAGAGCAGCCCAACTCAATGTCGGCCCCTGCTTTGATAAGGAAGTCGGCTACTTCCAAGAAGCCTCCGCAACAAGCTAGAGTGAGAGCCGTCTCCTGAGTCTCTTCTGTCTGGGCATTGATGTTAGCACCTAAGCAAAAATCAATCACAATCAACAGACGCCCAATTTTTTAGAAACACTTATAAAGTACCATATAGTCCAGGAAAATCAAACCGACAAAAATGTCTGGCTGGATATGAATGCGTTTATCCACAGAGCTGAAAAACATTGCAATGATACAACTGGATGATGGATACTACAAAAATATCAATTAATGAGATACAGTTAGGGCACAAATCAAATCATGCTGAAACAATGTCAAGTACACTCCACCACAATTTTGCGTTTTTTTAACAAGCAAAACTTTGTTACCTTGTGCAAGGAGAAGTGCTACCATCTCTTCATGGCCTTCTCTTGCTGCTTCCATTAAGGGGGTGTAGCCCTCATCATTAACCTGGACACAAATCACCATCATAAGATCTTAGCAAAACATTTTGAATACACATTTATCCAACTAGACTTTTAAAAATATTGCATCCAAGTGAAAAGGTCTGACGAATCTTTATGTAATGCTCAAATTCTACGTTACTAAAATGATAATTTATTGAACTTGGGGGCAAGTCCAGCCACATGAGACCAGCCTCAATGGTCACACTGGTTAAGGGACTTCTCCCTTCAAGGATAATATTACAGCTGCTGAGTCCCACCTCAGGTGAACTGGTGTTTTACAATCATGATTTACATAAACAGTAAACAATGTAAACATTTTATGTCGGCCATAGATGACTGCATTTTAAGCTTTTCGGGATGTCTTCTACACACCTCCTCCAAGTTGGCTCCCCTCTCTATGAGCAAGGCTGCCAGCTCCACATGTCCTCCACAAGCTGCAAGGGTAAGGGGCGACTCAAAAGAATCCGCTGGCATGTTCACTTGCGCACCGCTGTCTAACAGCAGCCGTGCCACCTCCACATGGCCATCCTGGGACAGCGAGACACACAAAGAATGTGGAGATAAGCACCTGAACACTGTCTCTTTTTTGGATGACAGAGCGTGAGAAGAGAAACTAAAGAAACCGAAAAAGTGACTTAATAACTAATGATTTTTAATTAGTTGTGTTTGTGTGTGTGTGTGGGGGGGGGGGAAATCAATTATTACAACCCTTACTTGACTGATACACACACACACACACACACCTGCCACCAGCTTCACCAAGACCTTTAACATGGTATGCTGTTTTCAACAGACAAAGTAAATAAAGGTGTTATGTCAGATGCTCACCATGCACGCCTCCATCAGTGCTGTGTGCATCTCATCAGTCTTATGTTCCTGGTCTGCTCCTGCCTCCAACAGAAAACGCACCATATCCAAGTGACCTGCACGGTGTGGAAATACTTGTTAGTGGCTGGTAAATAGGGTAAAGTTACAATAGTTGTTGCTCCAACTGATTTCAACCTTTGTAGCAGGCAAGTGTGAGAGCGCTCTCTTTGAACTCGTTTGAGTGGGTGTTAATGCCGGCGCCATACTCTAGGAGGACCCGAGCCACCTCCACATGGCCAGCACTGGCTGCCTCCATTAGAGGTGTGTGTCCGTTTTCATTGTGGTCCTCAATGTTAGCACCCTCTTTGAGTAGCACCTTCACTACATCCACAAAGCCGCCAGCACATGCGTATGTCAGAGCTGTGTTCCCTGGAGGTACAAAAAACAGCGGGGTGATTAAAAAAAAAAAAATAAATGGCGAGATCACAGAAAACCAAAATGGTCAAGGTTTCAAGTGAGGTTGCACCTGTGGAGGACTGTGCATTTACATCTGCCCCGTGTACCAGAAGCAGCTTGACGATGTCCACGTAGCCTCCACTAGCCGCAGCCATGAGTGGCGTAATATCCCCTTTTATGCCCCGGTCTTCAACATTGGCATGCATAGCCAACAAGACCTGATTGAGAAAATAGATTAATACATCATTAGAATAGATGTCACCGATACCATGAAACGGTCAACAATCAACACGGTCATGACAAAAAGCAAGGTTATTATTTCAGAACATTTCTATACACGCTGTGTATGTATGTATGCCACCTTTCATCCCATTGCATCCCATTCACATACCTGCGCAAGTTCATAATAGCCAGCCGAGCAGGCTAGACATAGCAGGCTCTCTCCTTCCTCTGTGTGTTCGTTAACACTTCGCCCCTCATCCAGCAGTTTGCGCACAGCGTTGACATCACCATCCGAGCAGGCCTCCGCTAAACTACGGCTGAAAATTACCAGACTGCTACAATTACTGCCACTGTGACAGGTGAACATACATACGCCTCACAATTACGCTACCAGAGGTCAGCATCATATGGTCACTTACAAGTACATTTAAAATGAAATCAATTGTAACACTTCAGCATCAAAGGACGTATTTGTCCACATGACAACACATGTCGATTAAGCACAACAAGCCTTGAGGCCCTAACCACAACATGGTACACTATAAGCAAATCGGGCCCTTCAAATAGGGCAAACAAATATGCTGACAGATGTTCTTTGGTAGGCACGCCTCAGCAAACTTCAACTGGGAGTAGACTTGTGCATAATTATATACTGTACATTGTAATACAATATAAAAATGTCTACTGTACAAAATCTTTTGTTGCTCAAATTATTTTAGATTTCATTCACTGATATTGACAAAATTGCTTATTTTCATTCCCTTCACTTACTATTATTTTGCTTACGTTATAAACAACAACCTGAGGGCAACCCGCGATGAAAACAAGTTTGGCAACTCATTTATGTTTGCGCATTTTCTGCACTGTCGATTTCAAATAGTCATTTTTGAATAGAGATCAAAATTATTAAAACTTGGTGGTTTTTTTTTTTTTAAATCCGACTTGTTGATTGCATAAGCAAATTACGTGACAGATTAATCAATTATTAAAATAACTGATAGTTGCTGTCCTAATGCGGCATGACATTCTTAAAAGGGACGACAGATACGTTTTATCATTTGCATACCAAGGAGCGACTACGGATCAATTTTCCCAAAATATTGTTTTCGTTGACTTGAATTTTAAGCAGTGAACATTGCGAACGAATCTAAATATGCTCGCGTGCGTGTGGCCAAGAACACGGTAAACACCAGTATACACACAATTAAAGAAATATAATCAAGTAGATTGGGCTTATAAGTATAAACCCTTGAAACAAGAACCTGTGACAATATGGTTAGGACACATACTTGTCGGCTTGGCCAGCGTTGAGTGTGTTTTCGGCCCTCATGCGTGTGAGAGCAGCGGCAGCCTCGTCCAGGGCACAACTCACAGATGACGTCAGTCGTCGCAGCACCTCGGGATCTGCAAAAGCTTTACCATCGGCAGTGGAAAGTTTACCGATTCCTGGCAAACACCAAAAGGCAGAGGTGCAGAGGGCAAGGCAAATCACAGGAGAGCACAACCAAACCAGATCCGATGAGGGCGCAAGTCCAGTCCAGCCACACCAATCCAAGGTTAGTAGTCGCACACAGAAAGAGGAAATGAAAGCGCACACACACACACACGCACACACGAACACACGCACGCACGCACAGACACACACACAAACATTTGTTAATGTGGCTCGACTTTTTTTCCCATCAATTTCAATACACTATGATTCTCAAAGATGGTTTTATCACTAATTGATCTACAAAACATCCCCTGGACAAAACGATGGTAATGTCCAGTGATAAACAAATGTCAGAAAATAATTTGAGTAAAATTGAGAACAAGAATTTAAGGAACAGTCCTTGTCCTGTGTGAATTATAAATGGGTAACAGGCAGCGAATGCATGAGAAAAAGAAACTAGATACAGTAGTCAGCATGAGGTGTGTGTGTGTGTGTGTGGTGGGGTGGGAGAGTAGTACAACTAGAAGAAAAACTAGCCATGTGCACTGCATCTGTGTTTTGTCATGGCAAGAGAAGAGAACCAAAGAAGTGAGTGTGGGGAAAGAGCAAGCATGTGGAAAACAACTTTTGTTAATGACCTACATTTAGTCTGCGAAGTGTGCAGACATTTCCAATTAGCAAAAAAAAACCTTTGTCCAGTACTTATTCAATTCTGTGTAGTGGTCACATTTCAATAACGCGTGTAAAACTAAAGAATAATCTAGAGAGAAACAAAACGGTTGTTTTGAGGACAAGCTCAAGTGATCAGTTGCCATTGTGGGCCTTGTTTTCTCAACTGAGTGTCTGACTTGGTGTCTCTGACAGGCAAGGATTTCACAACGATAGTCAGTGCAGACAAAACAACGTTGCGGAGGTTTATCCTTTATAGTTTTCTATACGACATTATGCAACCGTAAATTAAAAACCAAACTAACGCACTATATTTTCGGCAAAAGCGCCACTGGTCCACCCAAATCCAAGCAGCGTCCCAGTCAACGGATGCCATGTGAATCAAGTCCAAACTCGAATGATAAATGACACACAGGATGATCTAAAAACTGGGGAAGCTCAGAAGACGACCGACTGCGGGCAATTAAGAAGGCTTTCACCAGAGTCATCTACCCATGTGGGTCGGCTGAGTCGGTTTGGAGTCGGGTTGGAGGAACGGAGTCGAAAAGCACTACGGCGAAACAATTTTGAAAAAAAGAATCTAATTCCGGTAACCTCCCCCCCCCCCCCCCCGATATTGCGATTTAATGTGTGTTTATTTTTTCCAAAGACCTCCTCTCATGTATCTTGAACAAAACAATGGATTTACCATCCATAAATGTTGGACATTCTCCATCGTTAACTGGAACTCATGGGGAATCAGCAGAATTAAAGATTAACTGGGAATTTAAATACAGTTTATACGTAATCCAAAAAAGACAGGAACTTTCGATCTGCTTTGCAATTATTGCTAGATGAATGTAAAAGGAAGGGGTGTTAAAGTAATCTGCTACCCAAATTTACCGGACTACTTGGGTTTACATGGAGCCTTGTATTCTGGGAGGACCCTGGTTAGAGTGATGTTGGGTGAGGTATAAATCTAAAACATTGTGGATAGCCCTTGAGGACTGGAGTTTGTAAACACTGGTATAGAGCTTCATTTCTATAAAGTACACAGTGAAACCTTGTTTTCATGAACACCCAGTTCACAAACAATTTGGTTTACAAACAATCTTTGAAGACACATTACGTTGGTTCACAAGTCTTAGCATGGATGCTAAAAGGTTTTAGCTTTTGCTTGCACCACTTAAACATCAGCTTTGTGCAATACACTGGAATATTGTTTTATTTTTTTTGGCTTCTGTATGGTTTCAGAGAAAATGAAAACTGCCACTAAGTGTGTTGACAGTGGTGCTCTGAGGACAAATATTTGATTGGCATATGTCAATCAATGCCATATTAGGCTGATCACAAATAATCACCGGCAGCTCGTACTCTTTGTGGAGTCTGCAGGCAACTAGAAACCAACTCGTGTGCAGTGTAACACCACCTTTTTCTTTCCTTAACACTCCAAACGTGACTGACAAACCAGTAACTGAATCATAATATAATTTAGTGCATTTTCTGCAGTCAGTTTGAGTAACATTGCGTTTTTCTATAATAAAGGGATGGAAACTAGGATAATTCTTTATTTATTAATTCATCAATTCAAAAATAATTGTTATTGAGCAGCTATAAAAGAAAAAAGGCGCCACTATTTCATGTGATTGGCATCTCTATCAGATGTCATTCATAGATTATCCATATTGAAGTATAAAATCCTTATCGGAGCACCCCTACTACCTGATTTACTGTTGGAACAAAAGGAAAAATAATGGTGAAATGTGAAAATTGTGTTTTTGAATTACGTGCACAGTTTATGTATAAAACGCCATGGTAATAATAGTAACAGATCAAATTTGTATAGTGCTCTCCTCAATACTCAAAGACGCTTAACATACACTAAGAGATGGGAAGAAAAAACAAAACCTGGATCTTCTATGGATGCCTGCCACAGCCCTCACACATCAGGAGGAGGTGTAATTAGCAAGATTTCGATTACTAATATTTCTCTGTAATATCGGCGTCACTTCTTGCATTTTCCAATACCGTGTGTCACTCTGCGATCTTGTTTACGCTCACCATGGATACTCCTGTCCTAAAATGGCCACCACATCCCACAATGCAACACAATGACCAATGTACAGTAATCCTTCGCTACATCGCGGTTCGATTATCGCGACTTCGGTACATTGCGGATTTTCCCCCCCAAACAAATTCATAAATTCAAAATAAACCTTCTAAATTGAGGAATTATGGCACGAGCGTTGCCCACACGCCAGCAGAAGGCAGGAAGTGTCCACGCAATGGCAGTATGTACACTTGTACCTTTTTATAAAAAAAGAAAGTTGTTATAATAAGCGTTCTAAAAACATACCGTTTTTTTGCATGCATAATGTGCAAAATTTGACTAATTTATTGTCCTAAAATTGCGGAAAACAGAGGATGTTGAAGCTTTTTTTAAGCCAATAGCTGTTTGTGGAATCAACTTTGCCTTCAGCTCATTCCATAGCAAATCTGCAAAATAAAAAACGCTCTTTGTTGGTTTAACTATCCCCATCTGTTAAAATGTCACTGACAATTTGCTGCCTTGTATGATGCACAATTGGTAGAATGTTCAACATCGCTTCTAAAATCCAGTTAAAAGCAGAACATGCACTAATCCTCCAACCAAGTGGTTAACTATATTAACAACCACATAATGAGTGGCCACAGCTTCAGTCTATACGAATTCACAATCACTTGTCTAGTTTTTTGTTTTTTTGGTGACGAATTGTGAGCTTCTGAGATTTTCTTCATGTGTATGGTTTGGACAGTTGTGGTGAGACGCAATTCATACACTGATGATCTAAATGATATCCTCACCGCTTTATTGTGTCGTGGAGGCACAGCCACGCGTACCAACAAATTTTGTTTTGTTTTTAAAATCCCCTATCAGTGTTACCCAAAAGATTTCTTAATGAGCAATTTTAGCCGCTTTACCCACTCCCTTAGGCAAGATTTACACTGCTTGGTCTAAGTGACACAAGGGCATTTTTTATTTATTCTGCTCTTTGGTGGCACAAGTCAAATGTCTGTCGCAACAGCAAATAGTGAGTGAGAGTGAGAAAGAGAGTGAGAAAGAGAGTGAGAAAGCGGGAGTGAGAACAAAAGAGAGTTAAGAGAGAATGAAAGAGAGAAAAGCAAATAATCCAACATCATGAGATTAAAATCAGGCTTCTTACAGCTAAATTATACTACGGGCTATTTGAATCACAGATTGGCTATAGCCTGTTTATGTGAGCGCGACGTCAACAAATTACAATGCCTGCATAATGCCTACATAAGTAAGAAAGATTTTTGCTGCAGTGGACGTTCCCCATTTTGATATAAACGTTATTTATTGATTCATTTTAGGCTCACTTAACTGTGAGGTAACATTTAATATGTTAAAACGTGTATTATTTCTATTTTTAAATACTGTAGTGTACAACCTCACCCGTACTAACTAGTCTCAGAGAAATAGGCCTAGGATAAGATTAGCCAGTATTTGTCTACACGGGTCCTCTACATGTGTTGGAGGCTCAAGTGCATTGCAGGGTTAATCTGCCTCATAATGTTCATAAGCCTGAATGAGGTCAGGGCACCCAGGCCCATTGGCTTACTCTATATACTGTACTTTCTTACACCTCAATTACAACCTCTGAAACGGCATAGAAACTGTGTTATTATGATACTTGCAAAACCAGCAGGTGCTCTTTTTTTCAATTTTTCCCTGAGGTATTCCACAAACAAAGTCTGCTTGTTTGGATAAAAAATTAGATGGGGGGGAAGAAAAAGGAAGCCACAGTAATAGAAATAAAGGGGGGGGGGGGAATCAAGAGATATGTGGTGCACATTGTCATTCAGCTACTGGGGTGGTGGTCAACTACAAATTAACATGTGCAAATTTAGGTAAATGAGGGTAATGCAATCGTACCTGCAGCTTCTAGTAGCGCTTCAAGTCGGGCCTGTGTCTCTGGATCAACAGTCCTCAAATCGACTCCGTCTGTTGCGCTAGACAAAAGTAACTCAGATGCCGTCTTCATTATAGGGTTATCGAGATCTTCCTGGTCCAAAATGAACGACTCCACCTGGCAAACAGAGAAGAACAGAGGAAGGGCAATTAGCTTTCCAAAATCGACAAGTTGGCATCCTTCAGGAAGCTTTTGAAATGCAATGGCCCATTTACAAAGACAAAATGTAAGTAATGTTACATTATACAACTTGACTACCTTAAAAAAAAAAAAAAGAGCGGGCCCTGCTGCCTTTGTTTGTTTACTGCAGTGAAGTGTCAGTGGGCACAAGGATAGGAGAGAGGCATCAGCACTACAGCCAAGAAACACAACACTTGACCACGTGAAGAGATTCAGCTGAGAACAATTCACTGCCACAACATCCCATTCCATGGCCGTGTGGGCTCATGTGGGTTGAGTCTTCTAACATGCAAAGATATTAAATTAATATTCAAACCAAATAAGCCACCCCTAGTATGTGTCATTTGTCATGTCTCAATTTGTGTTGTAAATCACAGAACGTGAAACGCTAACTTTGTGATCTGGTCTACTATTTTTAAAGAGGCTGTTTTATTGCTTCACTATTGAACGACAACCTTGCCTTCAAATAAAATGTTAGCTGTTCAAAGAGCTAATCACATTTCGTGGTTTCTTTCAGGCTAACAATTATTACAGTTTAGTTGTATTTACATATGAAACAATTCCCCATCTCGATTAAACCAATAGGGGACATTGTTTCGAGTTTCATCAGCCTCAAGGCAATTTTGATGTCCATCGACAGTATCAATTTGAAAGAATCAAAGGAACGGCTGCGTTGCATACTTGTTTCCCTTATACTTAACTTTTACAAAAATGATTTATCCAACAAGGGAAACGGACCATGTGCGACAAGCATAAATTGCAAACGCAAGTAAATGCTGACAAGGCATTTAATGAAAGCAAATTGCGAGAGCAAACGTTAGTGTTCGGCAACGTGGAGGAATTCGGCCACGGGACCAAAGAGCGCTACGACTCACAGGGGATGTTGTTCTATGAAGGCTTTTATAATCAACAATGGACATCAGTCTTCCCCACTATTGAACTCAGTTCCCAGAGTGTTGGTACCCATAGAGCTGGAAGGGCCTGGAATGGCATCTGTTTAATCCTGGGGCTCAGATTTTAGCCACTGCCCACAGCAGTGAAATCTCGACTGCAGTGAAACACCACAACAAATGCTCCCTTTCAGACTTATGTAGTAGTTTGGTTAAGCAAAGGGAAATAATTTTGATCCTTTATATCCCTCAAAAGATCAATAGTTATATCAATATGGGAGTCATACATGACAAATCTTTTAATAATGCAACCTAACACGTGATGAACAGATGGGTTAGCGTAATATTGGTATCAGATGATAATCGTCTAGCTGTCACGGCTATTCTGCACTTTTGTATTATATATACACTACCGTTCAAAAGTTTGGGGTCACAAAATTGTTTGGGTGACCCCAAACTTTTGAACGGTAGTGTAAATATTATTATAATAAAATATTATGAATTAAATATTATAAATTATATCTTATATTTGTATAAGATTATATATAATCTATGAATATAAGTATACATATATATTATAAGATTTTTTACACAGAAGATTATATATATAATCTATAAATAATTATCTAAATAAATATATACACTACCGTTGAAAAGTTTGGGGTCACCCAAACAATTTTGTGACCCCAAACTTTTGAACGGTAGTGTATATATGTATATGTATGTATATATATATATATATATATATATATATTTTTTTTTTAACAAAGTAGTGATTACTAACCGCGTATTTCAGGCAATGAAAGGCATTTTAAATGCAACGACGATGACATAATATTACAACGAAAACTGTATTGGAGTGAAAACTGTTTCAAATCAAATATTTACCATCTAACTGTCTAGCAAGGTCCATTCCTGTGTCAGTAACTGGCACATCATGTGACAATGTGAATAAGTGTTAAGAACGGCGCCATATATAATTATTAATCTTAAGTATAATGGACTGTACCATGCAAGAGGTAAATGGTCAAACACAATGTGACTATTGTCAAATGTTTACATTAGCCATTAAAATCTAATTTGTGCTCCAGATTATGTTTAGATGATATTGATAAGACCTGTTCACGAATGAGGGGGAAATACAATCACACCTGTCCCGCTGTGACTGCCACCACATGGGAAGTTGGAAGAGCGATCGACGTAGTCTAGAAGATCAGAATTATGTTACCAAAACCGAGCTGACAAAATATCGGTATCGATATTACAACGACGAGTTGAGAGATAACTCCTTATTTGACCTCACCAGCTATCGAAAATTCGAACTGTTTCGCAATTAAAACATTATGCGCATAACAGTCCCCTCGCAAAGTGAGCCGTGAAAAGACGGTGCTTGGTTTACGTGAAAAGCACGGTCATCGCAATACAACTACTAATCAATTGTCACACTTGGTCGGTCGGTTCACAATCGCCTTCTATTTGCGGTGGCTGGAAAGCCAAATGAAAACCAAACTTAAGAGACGACAGCATCGAACGAGGCCGCCGTTGCTTCCACCCTAACTAGGCCCCGGTTCAAGCCTTAGCAGCATCAATTAAACATTTGAGGCGGTAAGCGCGAACTAATAACGGCCCATTACCAACATTAGCCGTTTATAACACTCCCTGGGCAACTCATGGGAAAAACATGTCCGCTTTGCTCAAATGTTGCCGTTTAATTGACGTGGTTTCCAGCGGCCTGGGAGTAGGTGGCTAGCACCTGCGCGCTAACGTTAGCTAACCAGTTCGCGCAGGAGGAGGAATGTAGCCTTGCGTTCTGCCAAGGCTTAGCTAACTACTTTAGCTTAGCTTCGTTTAGCTTAGCTACCTCTGAAACCTCGTCTTCGTCGCTGCCGGATCCCGGACCCGATGAGAGGACGGCCGCGGCCGCTAGTTTGAAATCCAGTCTTTCTGCGGAAGGCCCGCCAGGTTCCCCGTACAAGCGTACTTTCTTCCCACTTACGCCAATCCCAATGCCCCCTAGCCCGACTCCTCCTGGTGTCGCTCCTACCCCCATCCCTGCCACTGGGGAGCGAGGAGTCACCGAGTCAATCTCGTCCTCGAAGCCGTCCGTCAGCATTGCCGTCCCGGCTACTGCATCCTGCATACTTATTTTCACGATACTTGAGTTAACAAGCTAGTTGTCGACTTAACTGGCCGTCCAGGCTCTTTGTTTTCGGCTATTTGCGTTGATTTACTTCAGGGAATCCAGAAACTCTCCCGAAGCTACGGTTGAGGAGGTTCTCTTTACCCCAGCCATTAACTTTCTAACAACCTAACCCGATACGCACTGTTTCTGAGAAAGGCCGCCTTTGGTGAGAATTCTCGCAATCCCATTGGTCCGAGAGGAACCACGTCTGCTTTTGATTCGCTACAACCTACGCTTGTCAAAGTAGAAACCATAACGTCAAGTTCGGTTTACCAATATCACGAGGCTGAATAACGAACGTCAAGAAATGACATGGAAGGCCAACTTAACTGGTAGCTAGCTTTACCAGTTCATGTAAACTCTCGTCGGAACGTCACATACATGTTTTAAAGACAACAGTTGGACCTGTCTAAATTGTTATTATTCAGCTTCGTTGATTGTGAATGTCAACCTAAATAAACAGTACAAATGGCCATTCGTGAAACTTCAATGTTTTTGTGGAGATACATTCAAATTACTGGAGTAGAGAATTGTACTTAAAGAAACAAAACGGAAGTCGTACAATCACTGTTCAATGTGCATTCAACTTTTTAAGATTACAATAATAGCTACATTTGAGTAGTCACACATGGAAACATTTTAAACACCACTTAGAAATAATTAATTTGAAATATTTTTTTTCTAGTGACTCGTGTCATACGAAACTATACAAAAGAGAAATTATCTGGGCAGACAATTGGAGCCAATGTTCAACATGTTGGCGTTAATCCGTATCTGCCGTTTTTTCACCAATCCGACAGTCAATTAACGATCAATTTAAAAGACGGGGTATTTTTTTTTGCTCTGAATTGGCAGTCTGCAGTGGCAATTCCACCATTGTCCCAATTATAAGTGTATGTAAATAAGATGCTTAGAGAGTATTATTGGTGTTTTGCTACTTAAATGCATATGTTTACTGGCTTACGCAATGTCTGCATGACTGACGGGTTTTCTTCCCACTTTTGAATTCTATCCATGTCCATTCTCTCATATGACCAATATGATGCAAGTTTTATTAGTAGACTGTATGTATTTTATTATATTTGGATATATGTTTGGATTGTATCAATGCTATCAATGCATTGTTACCATTTATTTTTTAATTTACTTAGTTTGGGCTGTGTGGTGACTTTTCTACATTACAGCATGTACAAATTTACCTGTTTTCATTGTCTGAGAAAAATGGAATGTTGTTAATATTCAGCATATTAATAAGGTTTATTTTTCCTGTTAAATGCAGTGCAGGCAACATACCGTTTTTATTTACTCGTGTGTATTATACAAATTGCTGAAGTCATTGCCTAATTTATTGTACTAGTATGTACCTATATCTTTAATATGAAAGATATTTCCTCTGGATGGTTATATCTTGTTGTATTTTGTCTTTAATCGTATCTTATTATTGTGTATAGTTTAAAAAAATAATATTTAGCCAACTTCATGGGGTCTCCTGCACAGTTCACAGTTGAACCTTTATTATTTTGCACTCCAATTTATTTTAAACATAGAGCAAAATTCATTAAGTTGTTTTATTTTGCATTATTGTTATCTTTTTACAAATAAATCTTAAATCACAGTCAATTGTTTGTGTTTTATTTTGAATACAAGCTGCCTATTGTAAATTCACTGTTCTGCCTTTCATCAGAAATAAACAAAAGTTTTTTCTTCAAAATTATCTGTATTGGTTTTGATAGAATTGTTCTGCTTCAAATGTATTGTGGTATTGGTTATTTGGTATTAGTATTGGTGATTACTCAAGAGTTGAGTAATCATACTAGCATTAATGTAAAAATGGCACTGAACCTCTTTAATTAAAAGCATTTAAACAAAGTTGTGTTGTTTCTATTTTGAACATTTTGACGCCATTTTTTTCCTTTTTACAGCAAACGAAAATCACCTCCAAATATCTGATATGGTTTCCTTCTGATGATCAGTATCGACCGTGAAAAAAACATGATCGGTCTATCACTAGTTTAATATACAATCAACCTTTCTTTTTAAATTATAATAAACTGTCATTTTATTTTATTTGAAAAAATATTTCATTAAAAATGTTTTGGTGACAGTTGGTCTGCTATCTTCTAAATCAGTCGTTCTCGAACCTTTTACACAAAACCACTTACAAAAATACTGATTACTACAAAAGCCATCATGATGACCAATATTAAAGTGCAGTTCCATATTAGGTCTAATAGCACTATTTATGTGGCCAGCACAAGTCTAGCATTAAGCACAGTCTAACTTTGCGCAATGATGGGGTTTTCCTTCTTTTGGTATTGTCATCGATGGGCGTTTGTAGAAACGAGTGTTTGCGCTGTAGTGGGAGTGAACTCAGCTGACTTGATTCTCGACCAATCGAGGTAACTCCTCTCATTCCCTTTGAATTCCACACACGTGAGGTTTCCGGGCTACATGGCGAAGCATAACGGACTTGCTCGCTGGAGTAAATGCAGCCCATTCAATGAATTGATTTCTATAATTATGCATATGTTTCGATGTCATATGAATGAATCTGATGACATCCACCATACTATCAGTGGGGTGAGCAGTCTGGCTGATCAAATCCATCCAAATCATGTTACACCACCTGCACAACAATTTAGACCTGGTTCCACCTGGCTTTGGGTCTATAGTCCACTTTCTGTCACTAAAGTGCTCGTGTGCCTGTCTACAAAAATATGGCCCAGTTTTGCGCTTTCACAGAACCTTGCACGCATGTTTTACGAGTGTGGAATGAAACAGGCGTACCGGGTTATGTCCATGCAGCCACAAACATCCATCCGTTCACTTTCTATATCATACCCCATTTGCTGTGTTCTGAAAGGGGAGCAAACACTTGGAACGTGTCCCAACTGACTTTGCACAAATGGACAGCTCACAATACTCCCATTCACAGTGTCAGTGATGGGAATGGAGCCCATGCTGTCTGCAAAGATGTCAGAGACTAGTAAACCACTGTAATATAATTAGTCTTCAAACACAAATACTTATATACATTTTAATCCAAAATATTTTAATTGTTCTTCAAGAATAAAAATGGGGGTTGGGACTGAGAGACAATGGATAGAGAAATAACTATTTACAAGGAGTGCCGCAAAGCATGCTGGCAGGTGTGTGGCCTCACCTTGACTAGAAATAATTGCAACAATAGACCGATATCCAATGGACAATATATATTTTATAGATCTGTGTAACTAAAGAGTTGTGAACTAAAATGTAAACAAAGGAAATGGAGAAACCGTATAGAACCGGTGTTTCTTATGTTGCTAAGCCTTAGAGCTTACCTTCAATGAAGTGTACAGAATAAACAGATGTATGGACTGTGTATCTGGCCAGAGTCTAGATAGGTAGATAAATAGAGAGATATGCAAACAACACAAAGCAAGACAAGAATACTGAATTTCTTATCACATGAAATATCAATACAAGTCTATTTAGATAGACTCCAGCTTGACCAGAAATTACTGTTGAGGCATGAGAATAGGTTTCTTTATCTTCATTTTATTATTATTATTGTTTTTAATGAGGGCAGGTTTATTCTCAGCCTGCCAATCAAATTTAATTTCTCTTGCTAAACATTTTATCCATAGTTGCAAATACCTCAAGATGAGGTCAACAGTTGGAAGAACGATGTCAAACTAGACAAAAAAATCCTTGCATTACAGGACAAGCAAAAATACCCACAGACTATTTTCATTAATGGACCAACTTGCTCTTTTGCGATGAGATCCTGACAATATGTTTTTTATTATATATTGTATGATATAATTGTCTTTGTGTATTATTTTTATTTTTGCTGTTGTATCAACCGTACACTTTTCTGTGACAATGATGTATGCCTGAATTGTTTGTATGTGGATTTTTTTTAGTTTTAAAAAAAAAGCTCAGCCCGCCATCCCGTGCTTGGTTTACGTCATCCCTTTGGGCGTGGACGCACATTCGGGCGCCTTTCAGGGTTGCCAAATTAGTTTTAAAGACGCAATAAAGGTTTTGATCATATTTTGTCCGATATAGATATTGTTTCGTATTTTCTAACAGTTAAAGCAATCAAAGGATTTTCAATGATTTTATAGGACTCTAATGCTAATTAACTTACCAATTGAGTCTCAAGCGTGCTTTCGTGCTTCTTGAAGGAGGTTAGTTCAAACCCCTGGCAACCTTGCCTTCGGTTACTTTCGGCTACATCGCGCTCTCACGGAGGCCTTCGCATTCCCTTTCCGCAGCGTGTTCTCTCTGTGATTGTTAAAGGTAATGCTCTCGCTATTTTTTAAAAATACTTTCTCCAGGGCATACTTAAGATCCTGTGGTATGATTATAGCTACTAGCAGGGTTTTCAAACGCATTTACCCATTTAGTTAGCAACTGCTAACCTGGAAGCTAACGAGTTAGGCTATAATGGCGCAGGCTGCGAGGGCCGCTTTTGTTCTTCAACCAGCGTGCGGTATTGTGCACGCGCGCAAATATGGAGAAAACCGGTCATTAACTATTCATGTGGTATCTTCAGTCTGTGAGAGCAATAGTTGTAATTTGCCATATTTAATATTGTAGAAATTGGCCATTTGCAATGAACGCACCCAAGTATTCCATTCCGTGAAGTAGCGCCAGTCATACGGTGAAGCGTAACAACTTTTTATTACGGCTGTATACAGATTTTTCTTGTATGTGTATTACCTTTTTAAACGCAAAAGCCAATTGTTACAATCAAGTCCAAAACATTAGTAGTACTCAAAGATTCCGCGAACCATATCTGTGCTTATTTCAATTAAACGCATGATTTTGTTAGTGTCCGAATGTGCACACTATTCCCTTATAACGTGCGCTATTAAGTAGTTACGCAATTTTGTAGGGGTGTCCGAATGTCAATGGAGCATATATGTAGGACGCACAAAACTACCCTCATGCACTTGGAAAAGTATTGACCATCGATATTTACTCTAAAGTTGAATGTAGACCACAATGCATTGCGAGCAGGTAAACAACATGGCGGCATAGTTACATCCCACGGGTATAATTCATTCATTTTATTTAAGAGAAAATATCTGCAACAAAGGAATTAATATTTTTCATTCACAATAAATAGGTGAAGATCTTAATGCGCCGCTTCATCATGACACGTAGGGTGGTCACCTAATAGACGACGAGAAGAAAACTACTGAGCTGTCAGTTCGAATTGATTAACACGATGATGATATTCGGACACAGCCCTTTTGCGATGTTTCATATATGACCCCTATTAAAAATTCAATGTTCACTATGAAGTTTCATATGTGAGACTGATTACAATGTTTTGTTGAAAGGCTTGTGACCAGATATGGCCGATGAAGGGTACGTTGTACGAATCAGGGGTCTCCCTTGGTCCTGTTCGGTGGATGAAGTGCAGCGATTTTTCTCAGGTGGGCCTCTTTGATTACTTTAAGTGGTGGTGGGGGATGAAATAAATGGTCGGTTCCAATGTATCTTACGTTTCAATTTTAGATTGTAAAATTCTTGGCAATGGCGGCGGCGGCGGCATCCACTTCACTTCCACAAGGGAGGGTCGTCCTAGTGGAGAGGCATTTGTCGAGCTGGAAGCAGAAGAAGACCTCAAGCACGCCTTGAAGAAGGACAGAGAAACTATGGGGCACAGATATGTAGAGGGTGAGCGTAATTACAGAGAAACGAATCTTATTCATTGCCAGAAAGCATTCCATGCACTCTTGTAAATATTCAATATAGAAAGAGAATTAAAAACAAAAAATGTTTTTTTCCCCCTCTCACATCCTTTGAATACATTGAAATGTATTTAAAACTATTAAAGACCTCTAGTTGCATTGTGGATTACCTTTTCATGTAACCTTTAATGGGGATCACAGTCCAATGTAAATTGTCTTTTGTTCTAACAGTGTTTAAATCAAACAATGTGGAGATGGATTGGGTCATGAAGCACACTGGTCCAAACTGTCCAGAGACAGCCGGCGATGGGCTTGTACGATTACGAGGTCTCCCCTTTGGCTGCAGCAAAGAGGAGATAGTCCAGTTTTTCTCAGGTAAGAAGTTTTCTTCATCTGCGACTGTGATTTGATCTGCCCTCCAGTCATCTTTTATTGTTTCCATTCTCTCGTAGACTGAACAATTCATGTCCGTTTTACGATTCCAAACCCCTCTGACACTGAGGAACAGTTATAATAATCTTGTTTGTTATTCCAGTATTGAGATAAATCTCTTACAGTGATAGACATTCAAAAGAAGCTCGGGATAATTTACAGCTTTGCTTTGTTCAAGGGCAGGAATGTGCTTTGCAAATGAGATGTGTCCGTATTTATTATTTTTTCCGTATCCCCTTTTCATTACTCACCATTTTGTTTGCTGCCATTATCACCTAACAGCTCTTGTTTGTCAGTTCTAAAGCTTCATCAATGACATGATCGATTTGCAATTGCCAAATTAAATCGGCCATTTTCATCATCGATTGATCGTTTTGCGTATTTTTACTTCCCTCATATTTCAGATTTGTAAATGTGAATACTTTTTGGATTCTTTGCACTTCTGTGACAATAGATTGAATATTTTTAGCTTCTGGACAAGAAACATGTAAGCGTTGGCATTTATTCCAATGTTTCTTAACAAACGGCTCATTGATTAATCGAGAAAATAATCCACATATTAATTTATGATGAAAATAATGGACAAATGCAGCCCTAGTCAAAGCAGTGTAGTCCAAAAAGAGCAAAGTCAACACCTGCTCTGTCCTGCTTTACCGTACATGCATCATTGACGAGTCAAGCTATACAAAAAGTCATCTGCTGTGTTGGGCCAGTTTAAAGTTAGTCTTGTTACTTTGACCTTATTAATCGAAGCGTACCGGCAACCCCCCCCGGTGAAATATGGCAGGGTGGAGTGCGGAACATACTGCAAAAGTTTCTTTCATCCATTTGGCTGGAAAACAATTCGATGGACGTGCCAATGTAAGCAACGCTCAATGTTAATTTGAATGTCAACTGCCAGATTGTCTCTTCATCTACAGACCTGATACTAGCCGAATGTGCCCCTGTCCATCCCTCTACCCATTCGTCTATCATTTCTTACGCTTGTAATCTGTTCCAAATTGACAGTGGCCGGTTAACAACTTAACCGGTATGTGTGACTATGTTTAGAGTGTTCCATAAGTTTTTTTTTTTTGCTCTCTCTCTCGCTCTCTCTCTGTCTCTCTCTATCTCTCTCTAGAGACATTTCTTTGTGTGATTGGGCATGTGATTTAATATGTTCCCCGCTGGGGTTATCTGTCCTTGGGTTGAAGGGTTGGAAATCGTGCCAAATGGGATAACTTTGCCGGTGGACATCCAGGGGAGGAGTACGGGGGAGGCCTTCGTGCAGTTTGCTTCACAAGATATAGCTGAAAAGGCTCTAAAGAAACACAAGGAAAGAATAGGGCACAGGTGGGGATGGTTGGTTGGTTGGCTGGAAACATTGCTGCTTTTCTTATGGTGTGCACCCTCAACATCAACTCACTTGACACGTTGACTTTGTTCTACAAACATATTAACAACCTACATGACAGAATGCAACACATTGTTCCTTGGAAACATGTTTGTAAAAGTAAAATTGACAAATTCTGGCAACAAATAGTATGTCAGTAGTCGACTGATGTGTAGCGGTTTGTATTGGTAAGGATAATCCCCGGATGCCAACTTTGCAAGGACACGGAGCTCACCTTCACAGGTAACGCTGCCCCACTAATAACAGGACAATGGCTGCCACGGCAACAACACGGGGCTTCTGATTTTGAGTTTTAAGTAAATCCAGGTAACCATAAGAAAAGTCCAATTTGGCAAGCTTCTTTGTTTGCAGTTAAACTCCATTTCAATTAACATGGCCTAAGCAACATACCGTCTTACTGTGATGGGCTACACCAAGACAGAATCTGCTTAAGCAAACCCCGCCGCTAAACTTTTCCCCGTTCCCTCACTGTGCCATCCTATGCACACTAGGTACATTGAGATCTTCAAGAGTAGCCGCGCCGAGGTGCGAACTCATTATGAGCCCCAGCGGAAGCCCATGAGCATGCAGAGACCGGGGCCGTACGATCGGCCTTCTGGTACACGCGGCTACAACATGATGAACCGGGGCGGCTCCTACGACCGCATGCGCCGCGGAGGCTACGGAGGAGGTGTGTCGAGCGGACGAAGAAGTGAAATCCGATTTGGTGATCAATTGTTGCGACATTCTCTCCATTTATTGCCAGCATGGCACACGTGGTAATGCGATGGGAAATAATTCCTCCTAAATTGTCTTTATGTCGATGGCCCAGGTGTTTCGGACAGCCGATACAACGACGGCGGTGGCTCCTCCTTCCAGAGCACAACGGGTCACTGCGTCCATATGAGGGGGCTTCCTTACAGAGCCACAGAATCGGACATCTACATTGTAAGGCCGAGTTGACCCAAATTAGATTACGGCAAACGCTTTGGGCACTATTTTTGGAGACTGTAAGGTGTTAAAGCCCCCTTGCTGTGCTTGTTTGTGGCAGTTCTTCTCCCCATTGAATCCGGTGCGCGTTCACATTGAGGTCGGCCCCGACGGCAGGGTGACCGGGGAGGCTGATGTTGAGTTTGCAACACACGAGGACGCTGTGGCTGCCATGTCCAAAGACAAAGCCAACATGCGTGAGTTTGGCAGAAGTGGCACTGGCGAGCTCAAAAGTCGCAAAGCGTAGGAAACCTTCCTTGATGGTGGTGATCTTTTTGTGTCCCTCAGAGCACCGCTATGTGGAGCTGTTCTTAAACTCAACAGCAGGTGGCAGTAACGGCACATACAGCAGCCAGATGATGGGCGGTAAGTATGGCTTGCAGCAGTCCCAACTTCTTGTTTTGTTGCAAGCACAACAGAATGTCTTTTTTTCACCCGTTGTTTTTCCTCACAGGGAGTCAATCATCATATAGTGGCGGCCAGTTGAGCTCCAGCTATTCAGGTGGCTACAGCAGCCAAGGAAACATGGGTGGCTACAGTGATTATAGTGAGTGCCTTAGCATTTGTCCTCAACCCCAAAGACCTTTCTTAGTGTAGATTACCATGGAACGCTGGGGTCCTATATTGTATATTTTCTCTCTCTTGTTAGGTAACCAGGGCGGAATCGGAAGCAGTTACTATGGTGGTGGTGGTGGTGGTGGTGGAGGCGGCGGCAGTAGCAGAAGTTCCATGAATGGACTCAGTGGGGGTTGGGGCATGTAGGCTTTTTTTTTTTCTTTCCTTTTTTACCGTTGTACCATTTAGTTTTTTGTACGCGTGTGTGTTACCTCGCCATTTTGCTGCAATCAAATGTCTCACCCATAAATAAAGGTTAAGGTGCGGTTGTGAACGTATTGCATTTGTGGGCTTTGTAAAGAATTTTTACACTGCATGGGCCAGAGAATAGAAAAGTCTAGCATTGTCTGCTATCACAGTTGTGACCTGTACGTTCCTGTCTTAAGGGGGCTCCATTTTCAATACTGGATTGGGTCTGTTATTTCTTCGGACACGCAATTGCAAGCCATCTTGTATTGCTGATGTTCTACCACATTTTGTAAGAGTGCACGAACAAACGTAATGTTTTAGACCTTGTTTAAGCTTTCTCAACAACACTTTTGTTTAATTTACAGTGCTAAAATATAAATCAAAATTCAAATTGACAATTGCAGCATACTTGAGGTGACTAATTGCAAGGCACTTTTTCTTGACGCGAACCATCGGGAGCAAGTCAATCTGGAATCAGTTGACATGACCTGTCCTCTGCCTGTAATGCTATTTGTATTTTCTGTAAGCAAAGCGAATAAACTAGTTGGACTGTCATGAAAACATTGCAAATTTTATTCATTCTTTATCAAGTTAAAAATGTGTAGTTCTCCAGATTATAGAAAACAGCTCTTGTGTACACAATCCACCACAAAGTTAATACATTCTAAAATATATTTCATTTTCATCTTTTTATACACTGTTTGCAAAGATGCAAGAGGACCGACGTAAACTTAGCTACTGCAGTGCATTGCAATGTGAAAAATAAAATGAGAATTCTGGAAGAGAAGAAAAAAAAAAAAACTTTGTGGAACCTCAGCATACCTACATAATAGAAAAGTTCATTCAGTCCTGGCCAACTTGACAGTTAACCCCCGCCGCCCAGAAAAGTATAACTTAACAGTAATGCATCCATGCAACACATGGATGTTCCTGAATTTCAGGTAGCAAGTTCAGATCTACCCCAAATTGACATTCATAAACAAACGTGGTGAAACCGTGTCTGTGCGATGTGAGAGCCAAATGGTGGCGGAGCAGTGTTGTGTCAAGAAGATTTGGATGAATTCCTCTGCAGCAACAAGGAGTGACACATGTCACAAACCCGCACGGGACGAGGATACGAAGGTAAGGCCAGCTCGTTACTGGAACAAGTGCTGCAGTAAATATCGCCGCAATTCCTGCAGTGGTGCTAACAACCAAACCGGGCGAGTGTGAGACAGCAACATTGCAACGCTTGTCTTCGATCTGAATGACTAGAAAAGGAGAAATTACCTTTCTTCGTGAGATGGAGAACTCTTTTTGGCATTGCTTGCATTGCGTGGCCTCGTCATCTTTTAACCAGGCATGGCCCTGCAAGGGGCAAACGGTATTTAACAGTGTTTCAAATATATAATTAAGAATAATATTTCCCATTTTACCTTCAGGGCTTTGTTAACTTCCTTAAAATCCTCCATCTTGAGTTTAGACCTTGATGGAAAAAAACATGACATGAGGTGTCACTGGCAACTAAAATAAAATTGGTTAACTTGATTGTGCACTGACTGGCTGAGATGCAGCCCCATCTCTTGCAAAGCCTGCTCTTGTTGCTCACACATCTGCTGCAGCTGCCGTTTCTCCTCCTTCAGATCCTGCAGCTCCTTTCAATAAATAAGTAGACCATTCATCTACCAGAAATGAACAGTTTCATGGAAATAATGTGAGCTCTACTCCTTCAAATGAATCCCGGAATTACTGACAGCGTGCAGGCCTTGGAGTTGTTGCAGTTGCGTGCGAAGCTCAGCACTGTTGTCCTGCTCCCTCTGGAGGCTTTTCTGAAGGCCTTGTCGCTGTTCCCGTTCAACCACAAGGTCCTTCTCCAAGCCCAGCCTGACCACACAGAAGACAAAGAAAGTTAAATGTCCAAATTGTCCACTTTGAAACATTGTGAATTCATACAAGGCCTGACACAGATGAAAGTTTAATATCATTTAGTTTTTCTCTTCTTGAGGCACAAACTTACAGTTGTGCCCCTATTTTATCATAAATCCACAAAGGTTTTTACGGTCAACAGAAACAAATGAAATAGATCAAACGGCACGGCTCAGTGACACAGTAGGTCGTCTCCCAATCAGAAAGCTGTGGGTTTGATCCGCAACTGTTTTTGCATTCAACAAATTGCTCTTTGTATGTAACAAACTAAAATAAAACTAAAAAAACAACATAGCATTTTCCAAAAAAACAAAAAACTAGCAAAGCTTCTTCGACAACTAATTAACACTAAATGAATTTGAAAAACCAAAGTCAAAACAAAAGAACTGTTATGACAAATCCCAAGGGATTATAACTTCCACACCGCACAATGACAAAGCGTGTACCTGAGCGCGTCCAAGTCACTCAGTTGTTTTTCAAGAGTGCTCACTTTTGCCTCCAGCTCCACCCTCAAGTCTTTATCTGATTGGTCGCTCTTCTCTCGATCCTTTTCGGAATTCTGAAGCCTAAAAAGAAGTTGATTCATTAACATCATCAATGTGATCAACGCTCAAAACGTACCTCAGCTCCAGCTCTGTCATGGCTTTTGCCATGTCGTCCATCTTCTGCTCCAGCTGTTCAGCCTCTGCCTGTTTTTTGGCCGCCTCTCGTTCAAAATCCTGCAGAGTCCCAAAGTTGGTTAAAATGCTTCTTGTGTTTAAGTCTAACTACGAGCACGTACTTGTGCTTTGTTGAACATTTGAAGGTTCAGAGTTTTCACTTGGTCCAGCTGGAGTCGCAAGGCAGCCAGTGAGTCTTGTTTCTCGTGCGAGTCTTTCTCCAGCAGCTTCATGGCCATCTCCATCTCCTGCTTCAGCCCCAACTGCAGCTCCAGCTCTCGCTCCAACTCCTAAACATTGCCGACAGGTCAGATTGCAGACGCCGCAAAATCAATAGAAAACTGACCACCAGATGTTAAGGTGCATGATGTCATTAATTGCCCCTTCTTTGGGTGAATGGCCTCGACATGTTTATACACTAAATAGCAACTGGTTCTGAGCGATTAACGACGGATACGTGACCTGGTGAATGCGCTTTTCTTCCTTGTACTGCTTCCACACAACATTATACATTTCATCTAGGCCTTGCCGGGTTTGTCTGTACGTCTCCAGCTCCACCTGGCTATCCTGAAGTACTGCCTGGAAAAGCAAAACACTAGATGTTAGTTTATTCAACCATTTGGCGTCATGTCAAACTGAAACATTTGCATTCAGACCTCTTCCTTTTTCTGACTGGCCAGCAAGATCAGCTCGTTGTCTTGTCTCAGCTGTTCCTGTTCTTCACGCAGAGCGTTGATTCTGTCTGTCGCAGCCGCCAGCTGAATGAGATGCAGTCGATCGGAAATGGTCATTGTGGATTATTTGTTGTGCATTTTTTATTTACCCAAATATTGAATTAAAAAAAAAGAAAAGGAAACTGAAGACTCCCTGAAATGCATTTGATTCATTCTGAAATAACAATCAACCCCTTCTCATTGACAACTGTCAGGTTTATTTAGCTGACTATACATTTTTCTAACAACAACTGATTCAACTTCTGACCTCTTCTACAAGTTTGCTGTTGGTTTTCTCCAGGGAGTCCATTTTGGCCTGAAGATCTGTAACGGTGCCACTGAGGTGACGATTCAATTCTTCAATGTAATGCTTCTGATCCAATATGGCAGTCATTTTGGCGTTACTGAAAAAGCATAAATGAGACAGAAACGGTGAGAAAATGAAAAACCTTTTGGAAATGTCCTTTTAGACTAGAGGGGCACCAATTTTGTTGAAAAAGAGGTAATGATCTTTCACGACACACTTCTATGTGCAGTGGCACAGTGGTCACCAATCACAGACCTTGATTTGTGAGCAGATACTCACTCTTTCGGGGTCTCAGTGCTTGTAGAGTCTTTCAGGTAGAGGGAGAAGTCAATGACTCCCACCTAAATAAGAAAAAAACACTGTTGTGTGTCCTCCTGTAAACAATACAAAGGAGATAAGGTCGCTCACTCACTTGAGAATCCAGATCTTCTCCTTTAATACAGAGGTTTGCATCGAGTACATTGAGGCCCACGAGCAGCCCCCCCATCACCGCTCCTTCCTCCTCCATCATCAGGGCCCCAGGGTCATAAAACTCACTAGGACACAAATGTGATAATAAGATGGGAAAATGGCAACATATTAGACACGACTGAATGAAACTCTTACTAACCTGAGGAGATCTTTGCAGTCCAACAAAGCTTTTATATAGTCAGCCATTGTCTTCTGCATGAGCGCTAAATGCAGCCACGCCCTTCCTTTCCCCAAACCAGTCCTAAAAGACAAAACAGCCATCGAACAACTTCTCAACCCTCGTTTGAAACCCTAACCCTCATCTGAAACCCTAGTTTGAAACCCTAACCCTAATTTGAAACCCTGACCCTATTTATAATTATAGTTGCACCAGAAAATAATTTGTCAAAGCATACTTGATGCCGGGCATGTCTCTGGCACTTGTGGCTATGTTGGCAGATTCTGGACACAACCGCTCTGTCAGTTCCAGTGGTCCCCAAATGGATTTGCTCTGACTGATGAAGGACTTCTTGGCTGGGGGAAAAAAACGGACATACAGTTACTGCTATTACAGTACACGTTTTTGAAGCGTTACCTTTTAGCCCATGTTTGAGGCAGTGCTCCAAGACTAAGAAAAACTGCTGCAAGGGCGGGTACTCGGAGTCCAGCGTCCTGCCCAAACTTAGCGAGGATTGGATTAAAACCTTGATGCTGAGCTTCAACATGCTGAGAAGATTGGCTCTTTCTATTGCCATCGGGTCTTTGGGAGCAAGCACTGATTTTTTTTTTTTTAACAGAAAGCACAAACATTTTAAAAACATTCATCAGACTTTTGTAGAACATTTTATTATGAGCGTCGCTTTACATTGGAAGCAGTTAAAAGATGTATTTGATATCTTGATAAATGCCTTCTACTTCTTATCTTTCTCATCTTTATACTTGTGAGGACATAACGGCGGAGTAGTACAAGGATCTCAAAGATATCGAACAAAAGCTCAAACGGCTTTCCGTGCAGAACACGCCAGTAAGACGTCTGAGAAAGTCATTCAAAACAAAGAAAGCCTCCATGACGACGGAGGCATAATAACATCTAGATTTCCCCTCTGGATGTCATGTGTCTGACATCTGACAGCTAAGGAAAACTCCAAAGAAAAGGGTCGGTCTAAGCCTAGGTATCGGTATTCTATCCTGCTTACCTGGAAGCTTCTTTCCAGTGTAGGTTGAATCAGTTTCGGGGTCTTTTTGTGCAACGGTGTTCTCAGTAGAGTTCCTCCGGGTAGAAGCGTAGCTCACCCCGCTACTAAGTGTCTCGGTGGCCTTGCGAGCCAGCGACAAAAGAGGAGCCGACCAGCTGCTCTCCGACGGCGACCTCTCAGCCGGGCCGAGAGCGTTGTTGTCGCAGGCATTGTCGTCAATCTCCGTGTTTGAAAGTTTGGCGACCTCTTGCTCTTGTTGCATGTCGCCATCTTCTGCATTTGTGTTTACTTCTCCCAACTCGTCGGCCATGTTTGCCCCCCTCCTTTTTTTCAGAATAATCACGTGACACGTCACACAGTTATTAAAGCGAATTTAAAACTTCACTACCGCCGTCTATTGACTGGAGTGCAAACTGCAGTGACGGAAATCCATAATTCGTCTGACCTTTCACATGTGAAGCAAATTTATTGTCAAAAGTGACAAAATAACTCACACTCTTGACCTAAAGGCAAATACACTTGCATTAAAAAAACAAAAAGTATTGTACCGATTAACAAAGCAAGGAGTGGAATGTAGAGATCTGTTTTCAAATAGAGTAAAATAAAAAAGTCTTCAGAAAAATAAAAATGCAAAATACCAACATGAAAAACAAAAAACAAGTATTTGTACTTTGTTACTTTTCCCACTGTTTGAATAATTGTCAATTTTGCACATGTGAAGCCCTTTGAGACTTGTCTGTGATTAAGGGCTATATAAATAAACTTGACTTGAATTAAAAACACTATGCCTGTCATGAAATGTTACTTTGAAACCCTCAACCTTGCATGACACCCTAACACTTTCCTTCAAGCTGTAGAAACTCCAATCCATGCTTGATACTGCTATAACTAGGAGTTAATGTCATATGAAATAAGTATATGTACAACTGCTTTTAAGACCACCCTGTATTTGACCAGAATTTCGCTGTTGCACAAAAGGTTGAAATCATGATTTTGCAACAACTGCTGTTTAGTAGATCAACATTTGTATTACACAGAAATTGAGATGCCCTGACTGAAGCCTGTGCGCCTAGTTGTTTATGTTTCTGGTGTGTGTAACTTAAGACACAGCAGTGGTCTTATTTTGCAGCGAGGGTTGTGCCAACAGACATGTCTATTTTGGCCTGAACCCTCCCAGTCTAGTATTCTTGTCACACTCTTAAAAATAATACTTTTCCTGCAAGAGAGAGAGAGTGAGAGAGCGCGTCCCCCTATTAAAATGTAAGCAAGCATAATATTTTCTCCAAATATTAAAAAGATATTTATTTATTTGTGATTGTGTGTAGTGATAAAAAAATAGAGCAATTTTGCTTTTTAATATTCAGTAGTTTTTTTAATTGTAGTGTTGTATGTTATTTTTTTAACTGAGTAGAACACTTTTTTCAGCTGCAATTTTTTTAAAGAACTTTAAAGTTGATCTGAACGTTTCTAAATTGGTCCTAAAATGTGATTCATAACAATAGACTTCTTAAACTATTAGCACACAAGCAGTTACAGTGTATGCTTCCATGTTTTTATTGACCCGAATATGTAAATATCTTAGTGCAAACCGTGATACATACAACATAAAGTAGTTTGCAGTTCAAAGTACGTCGTTAGTTTGGGTTCAGTTAGCAAACTACAACCCTGTTGTTCTGTTTTTTTGCGGTCAGCTGTTGCAAAAAAGGTTGAAATCATGGTTTTGCAACAACTGCTGTTTAGTAGATCAAAAATTTTCTTACGCAGAAATTGAGATGCCCTGATGGAAGCCTGTGCGCCTAGTTGTTTATGTTTCTGGTGTGTGTAACTTAAGACACAGCGGTGGTCTTATTTTGCAGCGACGGTTGTGCCTTCCTTCAATGTATTGTCCAGTGAGAGACGTTCTTGTTTATTTTTTAAATTTCTCATATTTGTCAAGAGCGATGTTAGCATGTGCCAGAGATTTCTGCATTTGTGTAGCCAACGCTACAGAAGTTTTCTTCGCCACATTGAGCATGCTGTCTTGTAGTCTAGCAGGCATCTTTATAGAATGGCCAAATGTTTGGAAAGTTGGAACAGAGTTGAACTTTCTTCATTTATCTTAGTGTGGACTGATGAACCCTGAGACTCAGAAATAATTTTGTAAGCTTTTCCAGCTTCTTGCATGTTCCAATTCTTCTGAGAGCTCTTTAGTGTGAAACATGGTCAACATATGGAAATGATTCTTCAGAAGTTTATTTATTTATTTATTTTTTGCTTGGTAGCATCTGAAATCAACATTTAACGTTGGCTGATTCTGAACCCTGATTTGCTCTTTGAGAAGGGTTTAGTCGAGCGCTTTGTAGGTCTATTGACTACCACAAGATGGTGCGCGCGAGCGAAAGGTTTTCGCACGCCCATTCGCTGCTGCCTTATTGTGTTTCCTCAGTGAACGATCGACTATTTTTTAAAAATCGTTTTGTAATGTAAAAACTTAAGTGTTTGTGAGTCGCAAATATCTACATGTACACATTTTTACTATGTATTTTTTAATATTTTATTTACTTATTTTCAATACTCCACTGAATAATGTTTCTAGCATCATTAGTGTAATAAATGCAATAAAACCGCGTGTGTGTGTGTGTGTCTGTGTGCGTGCGCGAGTGTGGGCGCGGCCAAGATCGCTTGCCCCTTAAATACGCCGGAGCCTCTCTTCTGATGCTCTTTCGCTCCGCTTTACGCGCAAGCCACCCTCGTGTGAACTACCATCAAGAGGTCAAAACCTGGCGGAATAAACTGACGCAAATCCATCAGGAAAAAAAAAAGAAAAAAAAAAGGATTATTTATTTATTTATTTATTTATTTTCAAATTAGTTTCCCCACTACTTCTACAAGTGTTGCCATCATGAGGATTTGGAGTGTTGTACTTTTACTGCTTCACGCACTGGGTAAGTTTACATGTTGAATAACTTCCATTATTATTATTATTTATAATGCCTCTCTATATATCGCATTGACGTGGTTATAAAACCCTACAACCCTTATAAAGTGACTTGTAAACCTGCTAACTTTTTTTTTTCCGCCAAGCCTTTTCTTGATGCCAGGACTATCCAAAAGCTAATAAGGGCGTCTCGCTATTTCAGCGCGTGCTTTTATGTAACTGGATCCATTTATTTTTAACTCATATTCTTGTCTGACATTCGCTGTCTGTTCACAACTCTTGAATGTGAAAGCTTGTGAGTGTGCCCTTTCATGAATGTATTGTGTTTTGAGTCAAAACTTCCTCAGGGATAGGTCAATGAATGCCAGTAGGTCTTTGGTGCCTGTAAAAAGCCACACGAAAAGCGCAAAGTCCAACCCCTCATTCAAAGCCTTGGGAGCATGTTTCAACTTGTCCATATTGGTCCGCCCACCTTGGCACACTCCTCACTTCACCCCAATGAGAGCAATCCCGGTCTATGCGCTTCCTAACTCTTCCGGTTGTTTTCTTTGTGTCCAGTGGCATCCAGACTGGCTTGCGGCGCGGCGGTGGACCGTTATGACAGCAACAGGCAGCGGCACACGACTGTCATAAACTTCCAGGACACTAGCAAAGACAAAAGGCCGGAGGAGGAAAGCAGAGGAGGCGCAACGGTCGCGACACGGGAGGATGAGGATGAGGAGTATGATGATGAATACTATGACGATGGGGATGAATATGAGGACAGCACGTCCGGGGATGATGAAGTGGAAATGCCAAGAGGTGAGGACTTGAGAGTCATCACAAATCATAACACCTCTAGCAGATGTATTGACAATGTGTGTCTTCTATTTAGTTGCAATGTCAAGCAAGCCCCAAAACCCGTCTGTCATCGTGGAGGCAGAAAATACAGAAGGACAGAGAAGACGAGGGAAGGGAAGAAAGAAGGGGAAAGGGAAAGGAAAGAAAAGGAATCCTTGCCTGAAGAAATATAAAGATTATTGCATCCACGGCACGTGTCAGTACCTGAGGGACATTCGACAGCCCTCCTGTGTGTGAGTACCAAATCCACTTTTAGATCCTCTCCTTACTCTAGTGTTATAAGACTCCAGGAGTTTTCACAATTAGAAACTTTCTATTGGAATTAATGAGAATTTTGGGGAATAAATAATAATAAACAATACAAAAAATCGAAAATTGAACATTGTTAGGGAACTTTAAAGTAGCTGGGGAAAATGAATTTTCACATAATGCTGAGTAAAATAACTACATTTCATGCAAGTATACAGTTGAATGTTGCTTTGTTGATTTTTGATGTTGTTGTTGAGTTGCCAGTCAAAATTTGACTGGGCAAGGAGAGTTTGCTTCTTAGATGTTTGCTTATGACAAAACAAAATGTTTATGTTTATGTTTGAATATGATACATTTCCATGACACTACTCTCAAGTCCCAGTTCATTTTTCAATTAAGCGGGCCAAAAGCTAAACTTCCTAGCACCTAACTGGAAAATGTCCTTTGCTTCATAACCCCAATAATGAAGGAACCTTTCCATCCATGTGCAGGTGCCACCCGAGCTATTCAGGGGAAAGGTGTGAATTGGTGACCCTGCCCGTTGAGAGACCTCAGGAGGGCTACAACCGCACCACGGCTCTGGCCGTAGTGGCCGTGGTGCTCTCGTCCATCTGCCTCACCATCATTGGCCTTCTACTCATGCTCAGGTGCGCCCAACGCTACGTGAACACACGCAGTTCCACATACATGCATACACTCCAGCTGTACAGGGAATCGCAAAGGATGATTTGTGTAACAATTAGGCATAATTAGCCCCGTTTTCTGATTGATTCCAGGTTTCACAAGCGGGGAGCGTATGATGTAGAAAATGAGGAGAAGGTCAAGTTAGGGTTAGCATCCAACCACTGACGAGACAAAGGGTGAGTACATATAATCTCAATTCAATAGTATGTCTAGGGCATTTAGTGGTCTTCTATTAAAAATCATCCACAGAGGAAGGCTAATTTGACGAAATATGAAAAGTACCTGACGCAAGTATTCAGACAGTAGTTACAATCATATACCGTTTCAATATAGCTGACTTTCGGGTCAGTTACTGCAGTTATATTCAATTGACAAAAAGCCTATACTTTTTGGCCTCTGGAATCCAAGAAGGAGCTTGATGGGTTCATTCGGCTAGAGCAGGAACGGGCAATTTAAATGATGGAAGGGGTCACAATTTTTCAAAATAGCAAATAGCGAGAAATCGCGTATAATTTACGCCATGTGTTTTGCGGGCCTCGATTTGCTCATCAAGGGTTGGGAAACCTATGGTGCGTGGGCCATACACAATACAGACTGAGAAGGAATTTGGCCTGGCCCATAATTTAAATCTAAAACCAAATGGCGCGTTGGAGGAACTCTACTAAAACGTTCCAAATCATTTAACCAGGAAGAAGTATGTGTTTGTTGATGCCAAAAAGTTTCACCACCCCGGTCTATATTTTTCCCCAAGATACATAAATTGACGAGATAGTGTCGTGAAGCGCAGGGCTAATATCTCACAATGACACACGTTTCCTTCCACGTTTTTGTATAAATTGCAATGCTTATCTCATTGTTTGCTGTCTTTTCTCCTCTCGTGTTAGGCAAAGAAGCGGCGATACTACCTCAAAATAGAAAAAGAAGTGAACCACAGAAGGAGGTCCTGGTGAAAAGCAAAGGAACACAGACGGATGAAGAAGGGAAACAGGGGGCGTCCGCTGCAACCCTAGCTGGATGTTCACGTAAAAAAAAGATACAAATGGACAGCTCAGCGTATCCCCGTAGGCCCCAGGAGAAGAAGACAGCCACATCTGAAGGTGGAATATCGGAAGGGTCGGGGGATGGACTGGAATGGAAGTGTGGCAAGCACTAGACAAGAAGTAGAAGAAGTGAAAGGAACATTTGCTGCTTCCTGATTGTGTGAAAAGAAGTTTCAGACTGAACTGAATCTGATTCAACATCAACAAAGAAAGAGCTCAATCTGGAATCATTTAAAACAGCAAAAAACAAAGAAAAAAAATAGGCAACGTTTTATATTTTCCCGCACAAGCGCATTGTTTTTTTTTCTGTACAGTAAACAGTATATTTATACTTTTTAATTTATTTATTTAAGCTAACTGTATTTATGTAAGTTTTAACCTCCAACAGTTTAAAGTGGATGTTACAGTTGTTTTTATATTCCTTATTGGATTTTATTTATTTAAAAAAAAGTCAAATGCTTGCAACTCCTGGACACAAAAAGTGTTACGAAAAATATAACACATTCTGATTTCATTTTGGCACTCAGAGCATGATCAGTAGCACTGTAATGTTTTTTTGTTTAAAAAAAAGAAGTTTTTTACTGCTTAATAGTTTTTTCTTTTCTTTTTTTTTTTAACTGTCGTTTTCACTGAAAACAATCTTAGCGGCATCCCGCTCAATATGGGACAGTTGAGGGTTGATTGGTGATGAATTCCCTCAGAGTTGTCTGCGTCTGAGCATTGAGTGCCAAAATGGTGATGAAACTTTCAAAAGGGAGTCCAACATTACATTTGGGACCTGGAACTGTTGAAACAATTTTGATGTAAATCCCATGTTATTATCCACGTCTCACCATCATTTAAAGAGAGATTCTTACAATAACAAGCAATAAAATGTGAATTCAAGTGTTCGACGCTTTCAAAAACTGCAGTTCTGAAGTGATTTGTTTTTTAAAAATGTGATTTAATTAAATAAACGATCCAAATTCTTAACGCCTGTGTGCTGCATCTTCATTTACTCAGGAGTCTACAAACTGGAACAATGATGACATTGTGTTTCAGTCATCAGTTAAGTAAGGTCAAGGGTTTTTTTTTTAGCTCTTGGTTTCACCTCCGGACTCTGCTAACACACATTATTGTAATATTTTAAAATGTCTCGTCGGGCTCATGATGAATTACGCCAAGCTGTTCTGTTGGAGCCAACAGGCTTGAGTCTTATTAATAGTAAACACAATATTTTCATTTCCTATCTGAAGCACCTGCATCCTGCAGTCTCCTGAGGCAAGCACACATGTTGAGTTGAAGCTGTATGGAGTTTATTTAGCCTTTAAACTTGACTTTTACAGTCTGGGAACAGTCTGGTCACTTCATCATTCGTCCATTTCATCAAAAAGAACATACAAAATGATAATTAACCGCCCATTACCTATTTTCTGACCCTATTGACTAAAGCCTGCAGGAAATGATTATGAAACAAATATTTTTAGCTTTAGGTGACAGTTACTTCGTTTTCTTTTAACTTAACTCATTCACTGCCAATGACGACTCTTGACATCAAACATCGGTTTGAACTGGGCTGGTACTGATGAGTTAATGTATCTCAATTTTCAATGAATAGCCTAAATTTGAAATGCAGATTGCCGACATCATCAAAGTCATCATGACTGATCAATGAGAGACCTTACAGCCATGTGAACATTTTCAACAGATGTACAATGTGGTGGACACAGCAGTTTACACGCTCGCAGAGTTACGCATATGGCCAACCCAACAGATGTCATGTTCAAAGACACGGCACCAGCGAGAACATCTGAGACCTCGGCCGCCCCTGGATGCCACTGGGGTTCACAGAAACCACATGCAGTAAATAGTCGCAGGATGCAACAATGCTGTCATGTATGTGGCACACGCGGTTTTAATGAGGTTCGAGGACACCCGAAAGACCCAGCTGGGCTCAAAGGCAAGCTGAAAGTGACTCACCCCTTGAAGTCACCTCCTACACGGAAGTTGTTACACAGCTTGTGTATGTGAGTGTGTGTCGGCTTTCTTTGCTGGTGAGGGTTAACCCAACTTTTATATGTAAAAAGCCGCAGTACTTCCTCAGAAAAACGCAGGGAAGATGTATGTTCAAGCCCTTCATTTCCTTACTCATTATTCTGTCACATTTCAAATAAAATGGTGCCTCAACCTATTCAAATGCTTTGACAGTGAATCTCCATTTATCACAGGGAATACATTTCAGAACCAAGATACGTGAAAGTCTGCACTATCGAAGTATCGTATGAATAAAAATGACTTTTATATCCTTTGAGCACATTTTAATGCTTTAAAATATACTTTTAAAGTGTTCCTTTGCACTTATTCTGGCTGTTTGCAAAAAATGGCAACCACTTCAACAAAACTTAAGAAAATGAAAAGGAGACTCTCTCTTGCCTAATTGCCCAATAAAGAGGCAAGTGTGCTTGCGTCAAGATGTATTTTTTACCCCTAGTTGAAGTACATAAAGCAAAAGGGTTAGAAATTACATACGGTACCGAAACACCAGTACATTCAACCACACTAAAATGTTCTTTTCCAAAAGTCCACTAGCTTAATGCTGACGTATAATACAAAACGGCATAGATGAGCAAAACCAAATTCGCATCGCTGTTATAGTAATTATTATCCTTGTGCCCCCAGTCGTCTACACACTATTCTAATGAATACGAATTTGCTAAAATAACCTACTGTCAATACCTTAATCTTGGATAACAAAGAAATGGATGAGTAACAAAAAAATTGCCTTTAAAAATTAACATTTAAACTCAAACTAAGACTAATTTGTGACATGAATGCGCATTAGCGTTTGCACATACGTGTATGTGTGACAGGGGATGGTCACTTACAGTAGTCAAGCCACCTAATCCCGTCCCCTCAATGTCAAGTAGCAAAGACACCGAAATAGTGTCGTGCCGTCATGCTCGCATAGCTGCTATTCCCGGGATGACGGAATGCTGAGAGAAGAACGTTCGCTCTGTTCTGTTTCTTAAGCACAGGGGTATGTAACATTGAACTTGTGATTACATTTACAAGAGGCACTGTAAACTGTCAGGCAAGAAATTCAGTACCCCTGGATTCCAACAATTCAGTTGAACATTTTTGGATTTTTTCCTTTGCAGTGCAATTTTTGTTTGCATGATTTTCTATGTGAAGAATTGTCCACCTTTGAGGTTCCACTGTAGTGTGAAAATATGCTCCGTCTGGGTTGTGAATGAGATAGCATGTTTCTGGTGATGCCATGGCCTCACCGTAGTATCATTGACCCATGATCATCCTTGTCTTTCCAAAGAGTTTTTCTCAGCATGTACAGATGGACGGAATAAAAACAGGTGATGACCTTCCTTACTATTCATCCGTGCCTGGGTCAGCACTGAGATTGGCTGGCTAACTCACAAGATTCTAAAGTAAGCTAAGGCGCCATCAAAAGATCACTCTGCAAAGTATAATTAAGTAGACAGTGGCTGGACTTGATTCGGTCTCAGTGAGGATGGTGAGTTTGTTGTGGAAAGGTGCTTCCTGCCCTGCCGAGAGGCAACAATGGGTGCTTTCCATGGAAGTGCGTACGCCGACAGTTGGAAACGCAATTATTTTCTTACCGCACCTCATCAACAGGAGCTGATGTTGTTAGGTGATTAAATTTTGAATTTACCGTAAAGGGCGAGTGGTTGTTCCCATTCGCAGCTGCTGCTGCTGCCAAAGGGAAGCCACCCAGGACTGATGGATGAAGTGGTGACAACATGGCCGCCGTTATGGCGTGACCGAAAAGGGTACGCGCTCAATGGACGAGCACGTGGACGCTGAGGTTGACAAAGCGACAGAGGAGTAAGAGCGAGATAAGGTCAGCAGTAACGTGAGACGGAAAAGATGACTTCCTGTCACTTCCTGTCCACTACCTGCTTTGGTCTTTATTCCTGTGCTGCATACATCTCTAATATCCCCAGCTCCATTTCCTCATCCTGTCTCCTTTTAGTTCCTCTTCCTGTGTGCTTCGTCACAAACGGATACATGCGCTAAGTAATGAAAGCACATGCCTAATTTTCTTTGAGCTTATTTACAGACTGTCCAACATCCTCCAAGTGTTATAAAAATGTGACTCTTACCAGCTACTGAGTAAAGGACACCTGCATAATCCAGTACAAGAGTGATATCTAAAACTGGGCTTTTTAAATTGACCCACTGCAGCAAACAATTGCATGTTTGACATTTTGGTAACGGTGTGTAACACAAACACAAAACGTAGAATTAGAGATAGTGGATTTTTATGACAAACGTGATAACATTGCAAATCCCAGAATTTTGAGTAAAGGCCCTATCTTGGTGCCCAGTGCAAATCTAGTGCAAAGTCTAACTGTGGCACATGGGTGGATTTTTATTTCTTTTGGTATCGATATGTATCGAAATGGGCATTTGTGCCATTGTAGGTGTAAACACAGCTAACTTGATTCTTGGTCAATCAAAGCCTGCAGATGTTCACTCTAAAATGTAAGAACACTTAATGCACTGAAAGGCCACCCCTATTTTCTTCCTGTTTATTATGCTATATCATTTCCAATACAATAGGTAATAAAATACAACACATAATTCACGAGGCATCACAGTAACTATGATTTCTTTGCAGTATCTCCATATAAGGGTAGATGCTGAGACCATTGTAACTCATCAAATGCAACAAAACCTATCAATGACGTGGTGTTTTTGTGTCATTGGCTTGCTTCTGCCCTCCATGTCAGCAGGGTCCTGACTGTGCAGGGATGCCAGCAGATTCCCCATTGCTGATGTCACCCTGCTGGACAGACACTGTTATGTATCACATTATTAAATTCTCACTGAGCTCTATTTAGGCCCACATGAGTCTGACGGTGGCATCGCATTACTTACTGGGCACCAACAGTTGGGTGAGAAAGAGCCATCGCCCAAATACGCACACACACACGCGCACGCGCGCGCACACACAAAGGCATAACCAAACAGATAGGAAGGAAGGCTGACTGTATGCTTGACTCATCTGTTTTCTCTGCCTTTTACAGCGGGCCCTGCGGTTCTGTAAAACTCCTCCCACATCCGTCCAGTGTTTGTTTGCAGAAGCAGGCAACCTATTGGTGGTTTTAAAGGATCAAGAGGACGCGTGCTACTCAGTTGAGGTGGCTGCCGCCGGGGCCAATTACAAAGGAGGAGGATGGATGTCAGAGTAGACAGCAGAAGGCTCTGGTTACCAAATGAGTGGGCTGCAGACATTCTTTTTCACTGTCTTTCCTCTGTGGTTGACTGCTGTGCATACCAAGGGGGGGGGGGGGGCACCTCACTTGGCCCCACATTGCTAAATATTTTACACTGTGACTGTTCCAGTTTGATCTTGAAAGTGGTGTGGAGAAATTTCAGTCATGCAAAACTCCCTTTATCACCTACCTCAAGTTTTTTTTAAATTATTATTTTAAAAATGCCCATTTCAACCTATGAAGTTAAATTAAAAAATGTTGATTACATTTGGAAAATATACCAGAGTAAAAAGAATTCTCATCCCATTCCTTCAATGACTTCAGCTGCAGAACTAATTCTAGAAATGTATTGTATAGCTAAATATCTTACATGTGAGCCAGTCTCATTCCACTTTTTGTTGTGCAAAGTACAGTATACTAAGACCAAAAAGGAATTTATCATCAGCCGCATGCAAAATCTCATATTATCAGTGCATTCTGTAACAACGTTGTATAATATTCTCAGAGAGTGTATGATCACATGTGCAATGTCGGTTTTAAAAATGAAAATCCGTCCCTTGAGGCCACACATTTGCCCAGACTGAGTTGAGATGAAACCTTAGTGCATTACCCGGCACCCTTCACTTTATCATTCCTAACTTGAATACAGCTAGCCCATTAAAAAGCCATTAGTTGTGATATTTCCCTGTCATGGGGGAATCCAGCAGTATTTTTCCAGCAAAACCTGGACATTTTTACACTGTGGGTGGTCTGAGGTAAAAGTTCCGGAGATCACCAATCATCATGATTCATTACCTAAGAGAGAAACGTCGTCCTGACCAAAATGTCGACCTCACTGGCTGACTTCTTAACCATAAGATTGTCAATATTTATAGGCCATGACCAGTGTGTCGACACCCCGTCGCTTAAACTACGAAGGAGCTCCAAGACCAGGAACATGTAAATCCCATGAAGAGATGACCTTAGTTCTTTTGAAGTCATCTCTTTTCATTTCTCTTGCTGTCAACAAATTCGCAGATGATGACATCACATGAAGCTGCCCACAACCTCTTGGTGGGGTCTGTGATTTCAGCACCACTTTCTCTTTTTTTGCTTCTCCGGCTCTATCTTCCCCTAGAAGAGTACGAGTGGGAGCTGCTAAGAGAGTTGGAATGCCGAGGGAGAGATCAGCAGCTGAAGGAGAGGACGCGCAGGGGATTTTTCCCTCCCCTCCCCTCTAGATGAGATCATGGATGATGGCTTCTCAGGGCAAGAGGCAAAGCTCGTGGCAGCTAAGACGCACCCCTGGCTTCCCTTCTGCTGCCTCATATACACAAATACACACTTGTCACAGATGACATCGAGTTTTCATCTCTGCCCATTACGCCACTACGGAAAGCTGCTCGAGTTTTATTCGATATCCTGGATATCCAATTCGAGGTCCATGTACTAGTAAGCGCTTTCTCACAAGACAATCGTGCGCGCTATAGAACGAGCACGGATACCGAGGGCCAAAAAAATCCTATATAAGTCCTTCTCACGAGGTGTTGGTGCTACACTGTGGCAGTTTAACACATTGACAAATCATTGTGTGTTTCACAAATGTCTAAAAACTGCGTTAATAGAAATTCTATGCAGTAAAAGTATGGGTCTTCTATTATATCTGTCGCTCTGAAAAAGATGTGACAAAAGAATACTCATGGTGTTCGCTACTCGTTATTCGGTAATTTTCATACACAGCTAAAAGTTGATATACTAGTACGATCATTTTACACCGAGTACCATATAAAAATACTTGGCTTTTCGATTCATCATGAAATCCTAAAAAAGAATATTTAAAATTATTATCAGACTGTAACATTGAGCACAATTTGAACATTAACACTGCCCTTAATGATATAAAAAATATCGAATAATTCAACTCAATTATGTTGTATATAAAGTTATGTCAATTGTAGGTAAATAAATATTTGAAAACACTTTTGAAAGGTTTTATGAAAATATTTTGTACTTAAAAATGAAACTGTGATTAACGTACTGTTTTTGATTGAAAAGGAGTTGAAACCACATCTGTGTTTTCAATATTGAAGTCAGTGATTCTTTCACGCACCACGAGAGTGTGCAACCAGTGTTACTAGTACCAGACTTTGAGAACCACAGCTCCCACTGTAGGATGATTGAGTCTTACGTGTAATATTTTTTCCACTACTGGATGGTGTTTCTGCACACTGGTACGGCAACTTTAGCATACGCGTATATTAATCGCGAGGCAAATGCGCTCTCGTTGACATCTGCACGCCATTACTTTGAAAACAAAAAACATTTGAGTATTTCTTTGATATCTCCCTAGTGCAGCATTCCGTGTCTTCACCAAAACAATTTTGCAACAGCAGGCAGTTTAGCGCAAGGCAGTCAGGTCAATCCCCATAAGGACACTTGAGCAGAGCCAGCCAAATAAAAAACCCTCTACCCCATTACCAGCGGAGAGATGGAAATAATTAGCAGCACTCGACTATTAGCCTAGTCAGCACTGCCAGTTGATTTCATCTTAATGTTGTCTCATCTCGACGAGTGATATCAGATTCTTGGTTCCGGTATTGTTGAGTCCCGCTGAGCAGCAACTGTCGAGACGGCAGGATGATGATGCTTATTATTGTGATTACTCAGCCTCTTTTCCTCCCGACGCATGAGTCACGCAGACCGACGCTTTGTGGCTTTGTGCCTCGGTGTGAAAAATATCTCTCCTTCTCCGCGCGTGGATTTCGGGAATGCGACATAGCGCCGAGGCTTTGTTGGGGCACAATGGGGCCCCCCAGATGAATGTTGCACATCCGTGTGGGTGCAGTTGTTGTTTTAATGCGCCCTCGGATCTTGTGAGCTGGATTACAGGAGTCACTCTTTGATGCCCAACCCATATACTGTACTACTGTCGGAGAGTGCAACAGTTGCTGGTATAAGGTGGACCAACTCTGAAGCCGCTAAATTCAGATTCAATGACTAAATCCATTTTATATATGTCTACTTGAACTACAATTCAAGTGACGCTTATACAATATGGCTATATTTACACAGACAGAACACATGAAACAATGATGCCTAACTTGCACATGAATAACTCCACAAAGCAGTGAAAACACAGCAATAAACCATTATACATTTGGAACACGGCTATCGAATGTTACAGACTACCTAGTTGGGCTGGGCTGACTCCTGGTGCAGAGGCCACAGTTTATAAAGGAAAAAGCCTTCTTACCTTCTAAAGGTGGGGCCCCGGGCCTCCAGACCGCAGAAGAAGCTCTCCCTCTCTTTGTCCAAAAACCGCTCAACTGGACATCACGTCGGGGTCACCAATTGTTGCGTTTTGTTCAAGATGTCCGTCGTTGAGCAAGAAAAACAAAGATGTGGAGTAATAGTTCTTTATTTGCAAGATCTTGAGTTGTTTCATCTGCTGAAGTGCATTGTGTACTGACTGCCGTAAAACAAACCAAGATCTTGCAAATATAGAACCAACTATTACTCCGCATCTTTGTTTTCCTTGCTCAATGACGGACATCTTGAATAAAATGAAACACTCCTTTCCAATGAGGGCTGTTTGTAGGACACACCTGTAACCCTAACCCTAACCCTAACCCTAACTCTGCTTTTTTGCTGGTATGTTTTTTTATTATCAGAATATGATCAACAAATGACCGTTTTTTCCCCATTTTGTTGTTATTTGTGCAGCTTTATTTTACTCTTCACTATTTCTGTGTACATTGTGGTCTCTACAAAGAGAATAGAGCAACGTCATGTGGTTTCTTGTGACGCATTTTGTTACCCTTGGAAATTCTACCCTAACAACATGAAACAAAACAGGGTTGGGGTTTGGAGGATAAGGGTGGCGGCAAGGACCTTGTTAAAACCCCCCGACTAACAACTACAGGTGGAAATGTACAGATCTCAGACAAAATGACCACAGCGCCTTCACACACCACGTGGTGTACCACAAGGCACAGTTCTTGGTCCCAACACGTTTGATTTTGACACGTTGAAGACATTTGTCTAACTAATTATTTGGAATTCACACTGCATTTTTTAAATTAGATATAGAATTGAAAGCGTCTGAGGTTGTACATTTCAGAATTCATTTTCTTCAAAGTTACATAAAAAATCAGTGCAGTCTATATTTTCTCTGGTGTATTTGTGTTGTTTTTGTAACAGATGCTGACAACCCTACAACTGGAAATGGAATCTTATGCAAGATGGGAAATTGGTGCTCACACTTTAATGACAGCACATCAAAAATAATAATTACAAAAGAATGCTGAACAATAGCCAGCCTTGAAACATGAACTTTTAGTAGCAAAGCAGTGAGCGGCTCAAAGCTTAAGATGTTGGTGGGGAAAAGGAAGGAAAAAAGCCAGGAAGCCACACCACAGATCAGGGAACTTGCCAATAAACAGGAGCACCTGCTTGGCTCCAAGCAGTGCGGAAGGTCTTGAGTGGAGAGCCAGATGCTTCTGCTCCACCAGCAGTAGAGCGTATCTGAAAACCACCTGTTTTTTGGCCGCCGAGGCCATGGTTTTGGAACCTGAATGAAAGACGTGGAAGAACCTAGTGGTGGAAACCAGACAGTGTCTCAACTAATTATGAGTCATTTCAATGCTGAAAGAACCACGTGCGCAAAAACAAAATGTACTTATTAATCTGTGTAGCTATACACACACAAAATGTACTTGTTAATCGGTGTAGCTATACGCACACACGCATATATGTATGACGGCATGCATGCGGTTCAATCGGCCAAACTATTTGCTAGGCCCAACACAGTCTGCAGTCAGTGAATCCTCCTTCTGGAATGCCGTCATTCCTTCCCACCTGTTTTGAGTTTTCTTTTGGTCTTTGTTTGTGGATGTCTCACACGCACTTAGCTGAGGAGCTTCCCCGTCAGGCTGTCATGCTTTGAAGACAGTCGTGTGATTGTTTGAAGCTGCAGGTGCATCTGCAACTCTGGGAGTTCCCTCCCGCTTGCTAATTACAGACTACCAACTGACATGTTTATCGGCCATTGTAAATTCCAAAGCTGCTCAATCACAACCCCTCATGTACAACTCCCAAAACGTTAGTTGGATTTTAGCATGAACCTGACCTACTCTGAACTTTTTAAATGCGCATATCTAACCGTTCAATGAACTTTTTGCATAACTTTTTCTCCCACAAGGGGCTCAATGGGAAAATTCACAACATGTTTTTTGATCCATGAAAGGACAATCCGGTCTATTGTATGTCTTTTTGTGACTCTCCTAGACTCTGCTGATGCCATTCAAAGCTCGGTAGACACCTTCCATTCTGGTGATGGCGCGGTACTGTTATTCTTTTGTTAAGTGTCATCCTGGTCTCATGATATTAAAATGCAAACTGCGTGGCCAAGAGGACACAGAAGGTCAAATTAAGTTCACTTTAAGTTGACTGCAAAAAGCCGAATATTCTTAACTTGTCGGCAGTTGATTGCATAACATATCAAATGTAGCCTGACTTCCAGGATCGGGAGCTAGGAGGAAAAGAAACTGAGCCCCACAGAAGCGCCGAGAAGGAAAGGAAATGAGCTGTAAAACCAAGCCGTCAGTGTGAGCGACCACAACATCCTCCCATTGCTCATTAACGGCCTCCGTTGCTCGCCATTTCTCTGACCTGCATCTGTGGCAAATAGGCACTCTGTACCTCCGCCTCCCCCTCATCCAGCAACAAAGCCCGTATATCAAACAGATCCTCAGACCAGCAGGAAACGACATCACCACATCATAGCCTTTTGTGTGAGGGGCTCAATTCACAGTAGACTTACTTCAAACCCTGCTGGGCTCTCACCAATGGATAGTGTAGAGAGAGTGGGCACTGGCAGTGATCCAGGGTTCAAATTCCTGCCACTCCTTTGTGTGTGTGTGTGGGGGGGATTTTTGCTGAATCTTTTTCTGCCCGCAAGACTAACTTTCCTTTAGTAAGCCACTTTTTCTCATCTTATTTACCTTGCTGTTAAATCTTATATTTTCGGGTTTATTTACTTTGCTTTTAAATATCTTGAAACTCTTTTTTTAGTTTTTTGCTTTTCTAGTCAATGTAGTTCCAATTATGTGAATTCTGACTTTCAAGGAGTGTTTTGTCGAAACTATCATCAAAGTGTTGCATATTGATATTTATTGATATGAGCTCACACTTTAAAGAGGGTTGGTGACCCCTGGTCCAAAAGTATTCCATGTTCATGACTGTTTTAGCCACACCCACACAGAGGTTGATGTAACCTCACCAATGTGACAGCATGTGTACCAAGTATTGGGGTCAAACTGGCTCTAACAGTGCAGAGATAGGAAATGCAAGACCTGAGGAAGAAAAAACTAACAGCGATAAAGCTAATAATGTGTGGCAAAGAGGCTACCACCGCCATACCACAAAGGAAAAGCGTCTAGTAAAAATCCAAGGGCATTCTGTGGAGTGCCAGCCTGTGCCAACAATCGCTATAGTTACCAAAGGTAATGCCAAGGAGGGAAAACAACATCATAAAAGAAAATTGCTGTTGTGTTTCACAGTCATTATTGGACTGTATGGCAGTGTGGGTGGGAGTAATTGAAGGCAGATGTTGCGCTCTTTGGAGACTGAAAGAAATGTTTTGTGTGCCTTGCAGTTGACAGTGAGGATGAGGTTACAACTTTCCTTGTCCATGTTAGTCAGTCTTCCTCAAGGAGATCCTCACACATTATTTCCAACTGTGCCTTACATCTCCCTATAATACAGTGTGTGACTAGTTTGCTGCGCTGCTATTTTCCCTTTGATAAATGTTTGCTATAAACTTTCACAAGACACCAAACATTTGTCAAATATTAGTGATTGATTTAAGGAGCGAGGCAGCAAAGGCGTTGTCTCAGTGAGAACATTATGTGCGGTTGAACCAATTTTGAGACGGATTAAATGACGGTTCAAGCTTTAATTCAGTTATACAGTTCCGCATTAAAAGATTTCGACACAAATAAATGATGATGATCACTGTGGATATAAAAAGTCTACACACCCCTCTTCCAATGCCAGCAGTTTGTGATCTAGTGTAGTGAAAAAAAACTTTAAAAGTGGCCTGTACAGCTCAACTGGAAACTAAAATATTTTTGAGAGGGTAAAACCAAACAACTAAGAAAATGTGAACGCACAAGTCCGCACACACTCTTAGAACTGGGAATCATCATCAATTATGGCACAGCAAAGACATTAGCACGAACTGGATGTCCCTTCAAAACGGATCAAAAGACAACAAGAAGGGAGGCAACATTGAATAAGCCGCAGACACCACAATCTCTTGCCTTCTTACAAAGAAATATCACCAACATATCGCCAAAAACCCGTTTGAAATATTCCCCAAAGCGTGTGGGAAATATGATCTGATAAAACCAAGATTGAACTTGTGGGCCATCATTTCTAAAGAAATGTGTGCCACAAATGTGACACTGTTCATCACCAAAATATTTTCTTTTTGCTTCGTCAGCACCATGTCAAGGCATCCATAGAGCCATTTCCAAACCCATCCGATTAGCTGATTATCCAAAAGCGAGGATAAATCTATGATAAACAAATTGCCTCATGCAACACAACCAGAACTAAGAATTGCAATTGAGATTTCTTATCTCCTTTACACGTGACTTCACCGACACTCGCCCTCAATTTTATGTCCTCTTTGTCATACTTTTCCATTCCCTTATCTCCACGTCATGGTCAGCCTGTTTACAAAAAAAAACAAAACAACTCCTGTCAAGACCATTGTGTCTATTTCGGTCATGGTCAACAACAATACGTTGCTTCTTCCATTCACTTCTTCCTGGTACATTCTGTAATCTTAACACATCGTCGCGTTTCGCCTGCAGGCCTGTGCGAGTGGGTGTTAATTGTGAGAGAAAGTGGGCGGAGGTTGCAAGCCGTGCATTTTGGATGGGTTCTTCCTTCTAGCTGATTACTGCTGTCATAAGCGACACAAAAGGAAACGCACGCAGGGCCGCGCACACACATGCGCACACTGACACATTGCTGACCTTACCAAGGAAACTCTAGTCTTGCGTAAACACTGAGATTGCTGGTTCTTTGTGTTTTTCTTAAACGCTCTCCTTTGCCAGGACCGTTTTTTCTTCCATGTGTCTGTCAACGGGGCCACTTTTAGACCAGTGGGTGTTTGCTGCTTTAAGTAACAGCAAACATTGCTAAAAATACTATGCCATTTTATATGACCACAAGATGAAGAGAAGGAGCTATCTAGAGATACATTTTGAAGGGATAATAATAGTTTAAAAAAATCGGTACAGACATCAGTACAGGTAGACATGGATGGAATAAATGATTTACTGTTTGCAATAAAAAAATACAGATATTTTACATTTGAAATATGGCAGAAAAGAATTTTTTTTTTTTTAAATTAGATGTACCTGAACTACTGACTGAGTCAGATGAGTATTTCAAAGTGCAAGAGGGAAACAAGAACAGGTACTGTAGGCTCATGTGATGTCCTCATATGCTCGAGGCTAAAGCTGACAAATGCCTGTGCTCTGTCCCATCGCGTACTGGCCCACTTAAAGCACCGCCAAAAAGTATTTATTTAAAAAGAAAAAGCAAGCATAGTTCATGAAAAAAATGAACAAAATCCCAAATTCTCAAAGTCAATGACCTTGAAAGAAAGAAACCAGGGAACTAAATGCAAAGAAATGGACAAGAAAACAAGGCACACTTGGATAAGACACAAGTGATGGGAGGAAGCTCATTGGTTGACACAAGGAACGGGGCTGATGACAGTTGACAAGACATGAAGAAGAGACAGGAAGACATAACACGACACAAAACTAAAACTAGTCCGTACAATGTAAAACTCCACACATATACTCTGATTACTGTACATTTTGCAAGGCGACATAATGTCATGCTACCGGTGAGTGTAGATCGTGGTGTCATATTAAAATGACCCCAGATGACACTCTGGTAAGTGCTTGATACAGGCAAATGACATCAGCACTGCTGCTGACTATGTGCTTTTGAGTTGACTTTGTCACGAGCTGACCAGGTTTGTGATAAATATTACAGCTGGAAATGTCACCGGAAACCACACGCTCGCGTTATTACTATCTTTTCTCACAGGTCACACCTGCTAGTGATGCCTATCTCAAGTTCAAGCTCAAATTTGGACTTGAACACTCCTTTCCACTTCTGGTGTGCCCATGTGGGTGTTCCGTCTGCGTCGTGTCAGCGAGCGCACCGCAACATTCCTTCCTACACCAGCTTCTGTGTCCTCTCCAAGCAATACTGACAAGAGAGAAGGAAGGAGGGCCCAAAGTGGCAGCGGAGACAACGACAGCGATGTCAAGGGAGTCGCAGCCAAGTAAGGTCATTGCTCCTGTGTTACCATGGAAACCCTGGTGGCCTTGACACACAAGCGGCAAGATAATTTGAGCCTAAAGAATTCTTGTTTATACTGCGGGCTCAACTAATGGCAATAAGAATGGGCTCAACTTATAATGTGGCTTTTGGGCTGCTTTCAATAAACACAGACAAGCTGAAATAACAGCGTTTGAAGTGAGGAAGTGCGATTGTTGTGAGGATAAAAGAATGAGTGCGTATGTGTCGCAGGGGTGGAGGTAGTGGCGGGGGGGGGCTCAACCTGATTTTAGCCTGATGCCCTAAATGAAGAAAACGGAGCTCGTTGCAAACCCCTGACATTCAAGTGAATAGAGGGAAAACCAAGCAAGATCCCAACACAATATGCACTCACACACAACAATAGGGAGTTGGCATCGTGGTGGCACTTTCCCATAATTCCCCTGGGTGCATTCAACCCATGCGATTGCTATTTCAGGCTTATTTCTGTATTCGTACGCCAACAGTAGCACTCAAAAACAATTCGTGACTGTTTTTGGCGTTCTTGCTTTTCCAAGAAAATTCTGGTCCCTTCCCACAAATAGTTTTTGAACAATTTTGGAATGGCTGTTCAAAAGCATGAACAGATTTTGAAGGTCTTTAAACACTTAAATCAAGACATTCTATATCTCTTTTAATAATAATAACAAAAATAATACAAAAGAAATAATATAATATAAAAAATGTAAACTAACTAAATAAAAAATAATAAAGAAGGCGGCACATGGGAGGACTGGTTAGCATGTTCATATGGTTATTCATTCATGGTTTACTTTAAACAGACTGCTTTTAACAAGTCAATGACAATTGGTAACGTTAAAATGCGACCCGAGTCAAGCTCATCTGAAGCATGACCTTATAATTTGCCATGAAACTTGAGACAGTTTTATTGTTTTTACGAGTAAATACTAACAGTTGTTAAGCTATTTTTATACTTGTATGTCCGCTTGTTAAAACATCATGCTTGGACAGTAAATCACCGTTGTATGATGCTGACAGCTTGAACTGGGAATGGGTTGTTTCGATTCCTATCCTTACTCTTAGGGGAGAAGGGTTTTAAGATTCAAACAGACCTCAGTTTCTTGAGCCGAAAAAGCAAAAAACACCTGCATCAGATATTTCTCGTTCACCTTTGCTCCACCTGTTTCCTAAGCCTGATGAGACTCAAGTTTGGCATTGACAGTGAAACTAATAAAAGCCATCCTCTGTGACTTAAATACACAATAAAGAATGAACTGTGCCACTTGGAAATGTTTCTCTTTTAACTGCGTGGGACAGGTATTTGTTGGGGCCAATGAGTAATGCAATAAAAATAGTTCCGCAGTCCAAACGAAGGGTGTGACAGGAAATCTGTGGAATGTGACAAGTGGAGGTGCGGAGGCAGAAAAGAAAACGGACAGGGGTGGAAGTGTAGCCTTGGGGCCACCTGCATCCACCTTTGTAAAGATAAAACAAGATTTACACAAGCCGACATGACTCACAGTCACACAACTCCAGCGTGGCCTTGATCCATGTATCATGTCCGTGGCCAAGCGCGCAGCTGCCGTAACCTGAGTCAATGTATGACCAAGCAGCACTCAGGTGACTTCAAAACTCATCTTGCAAACAAACCTATCACATTTCATCCCTTTGCAATTTTCCACTGCCTCATTCAGAGATCTGATTGAATGGCTTATGTTTGACATCGAAGAGAGGCTGCCATGTTAGTGGTCCGGGGCGTTATCTCATATTGAGAATCATTTATTTATCCTATCTGTAGGGCCTTGGTTGCTGGGTACCTACCAAAAATCAAAAAAGATCATTTACAGATTAATACAGCAAGGTAGTGTATGTTTGACATCCGAAAGATCTCATCCAAGAAATATCTGACTTGGTGCCTTAAAAATGAGCGCAGCACTCACAAATGCATCTTGAGGTAATGCCATATTTTCGAGATGGGCACAGCATTCCTCTAAATGCTTCCCAGCAGCGGCCAAGCATTATCAAAATGTTTCCACGACACGTGCCGCTCTCAAGCCCCACGCACGTATGTATGATATGTTTGGCATTTTTGCAACCTCATCGCAGAACCTGTCATAAGACACCAGATAAACTTGAACCAGACTTGTCAGTGGTATACGGACTGATGATTCAAAGCTGCGTGGTGAAATGTGACGCTCAAATAGTGTGTCCCATGTTTGTGGGGTCTTTTAGCAAATGCACAAAGTAGGCATTGGCCGGTAGTGCTCTTTGATTACACTAATTTCGTTTTTGATGCGATACTGAGTAACACGTTTACACTCTGCCGTAACGTCAGACCAAAACTGACCGACTGACTGAGCAGCATGCCGGCCGCTCTAATCATTCAAATGCACTTTCTCTTTTGGATTGACAAACATGAGTTTCAAGTTTTTCCAGGTAGGTAATTCAACTTCCCGTTGCCAGTTTGCATGTTTCGATCGAGGTGCAGTTGTGGTCGTAGATTAACACACCCGCACGTAATTGCATCAGTTCCGTTGAAATTGAGCCGGATATCCTCGTGAATCAGATTGCGTCACAACTCCAGGAAGTACAGTACACGGTGACATCTCTGTCAGCACCATTTGTACTCCTTGGATACTTGATTAGGTACATTTGTGTATTTCACAATCCAGTACAAAAGCTGTGTGGTTTGAATGACATCACAGAGATAGCAATTTAACAATATTTTCCTCATTGTGGCTGCTGTTGTCTGCGGTAGTATACAATTGTACAGCATTATATTGGTTGACTCATTTGATAATGTATTTTTTTGATTCTATCAAATATTAAGACCTATGTACTATGATAGCGTGACCAAAAGAAATGTGAATCAGACAGAGAGAAAGAGTAATTGCTACAGGGAAGAGGAAGCTACAGATTGCGCAAAAGTGAAAATGCTGTTGAGGTACGTTGCTTCATTGCCGTTTCACTGATTTCATCTTGGTGTCATTCTCTCAACTGTACATGTTTTTTAAGTTAGTTCAAAAGTTTGACACATAATGATTAAGTCAATCCCCATGCATTAAATCCAGCCATCTGTGCGAGTATTTCATTAATTACATAATTGTGTGAATAAATACGTACACTTCCCTTAAGTCAATAGACAAATGGAAATTTGTCTCATGGTACTGCTGATATTGTTTCTCTCTCTCTGTTCACTTGTCTCTTCAAAGAGTCTATTAGGCATGATGAGAAATGAAAATATTTTTATTGGCCTGTGGGGCAATTATGATTCAGCCTTATGAACTCTGCCCAGCAACAAGTGGCCGGGCAAACATGTTACATGACCAGTCAAAAGAATCCCAGCCCAACTGGATGTTTAGACTACATTTACTTTGTGTTTTTTTAAAGTCAAGATGTTCTGGGTTTGAATCTGAAGGTACACAGTTAAAAAAACACTCAGCTTTGATGAATTGAAGACTCTAAATTGCCTACAAGTGCAAACGTGAGTGTGAATGCGTGCTTGTCTGTATGTGACCATCATTTCTGCCAGTTTTAATATTAGTCCTTTTTAAATACATGGCGTATATTTGCTATAATTATATTTAGTTTTATAAACGTAAAATGCAGTTTTTTGTTTTGCCACTCCTGCACTGACATGCCGAGACACACAAAGAGATCGAAATTACGTTGACTTGAAAATGAATCAGAGAAGCCGCTGTTCACTCCCACAACGGTGCAAATGCCCCTTTCTCATTGCACTGGCCTACAAAAATACCCCCAAAAAATTACAATAAAACTCCACCCATGCACACAGATCTTGACTGCGAGATTTTTTGTTTTGTTTTGTAAGGAGTTCTTTGGTTCGACAAAAATTGGAATTTTTAAGAAATACATTAGACAGTAGGAGAGCATAGCATATGATTTTCCTGGTATGTTGTCTACCTCACTGGTTGGTGCCCCACCAATGTTTTTTTTTCCTATGAAAATCCCACTGCACGACAGAAGTCAAAAACACAAAGTGATGGCCTCTTTGTGGTTATATTGTAATCCTGCAAGCCTAATTATGCACTGGAAAAACACTTCTATAAATCACATTTGGATCATTTTCAATTGAGCCATTTACTGGGTGGGTCAACTTGTGAGGACTCCTTCTGAAGAGAGATTCCACTGAAACAACCCATGTGTCACAGCTTTCAGATGTCTGACATGCTAAGAGACAACCGGAGAACAGACTGTCCTCCTGCTCCATGGCGGCGCCGCACTTATTCCAGGCAGGAGTACAGTCGTTTCCTATGAGATGGCTCTCCCCTCCTTCTCATAACAGGAGCGGTCTTTCTCGCAGAATGGAGAATGTCACAATGATACATCTCCATTTCACAGACTCTCCTGACCTTAGCACAATGCTGCTTTTCAGCCACTTTCTTGTGTCTCTGTGTGTATGTGTGTGTGTGTGTTCTGCAGAATGCAAGGGGAATCCCTGAACAAACCATGTTTGTTTTACAGGCCCAGCAATTCAGTGGTGCATTTTGCCATCCAGCAAACTTTCCATTGCCATTTCCATTCTTTTATATATTGCGGTTTCTTGTTCTCTCAGCAACCTGCATATCTTGAATGCATAGCACAGGAGTGGGTTTTTCACTGGGGGTGGGCTCTGTGGAAATTGAGTAGCATAAGTAAAAGTTGTATATATTTTCCATATCGTGGACCACAATTGCATGTAGCGGATTATGGAGACAGTCTGCATGAATTATTTGAACTATGCAGTGGACGCGTAGGAGACAGAATGCGCTGTTTGAAGTGAAGGATGCTGGAAGCTCACCCAGTCAGAGCAGACAGACAGTCTGATGACTTTGCTGACACACACACACACATACACACATACACACACACACGTACGCACCCATGAGGCAAGCAAGGAGAGAGTTATAGACAGCCATAGCTCTTGTGCAAGTCAGCCACAACGTAATTTAGATTTTACGGCTTTGACATTTCATATGATTGGACAGCAACAGAAATGTCACTGGGTGCATGAATGATTGAAATTCCAATATCGACCATCATTGTGGCAACACGATTCTATGCATATAGCATCTTATATAAATCTGAGAAAGCAGGATTGCATCATAAACAAGTCACTCCCGGCTTCATGGGGAAAAGTTAGTTTTCTATCATCATCATCATCATCATCGGTTTAAAGTCCGCTTTCCAGGCGCCGCTGGGTTGGACTGGGTTCTCGATATGGCCTTCTTCCACCGGGAACGGTCCATGGCCATCTCGTGGTTGATGCCGAGTGCCTCCATGTCGGCTGCCACGGTCACCTGCCAGGTCTTTTTAGGTCGGCCACTGGGTCTTGTTCCCTCTACGTTATACGACATAACTTTCTTCACCCAGTCGTTCTCGTCCTTCCTCACTACATGTCCGTACCATCGCAGTCTGCCTCTCCTCACCACATCCACTATGGCCTCCACTCCCATCTTCTGTCTCAGCTCTGCACTGCTCTTTTCTTCCCTCATTGAAACACCACACATCCATCTGATCATTCTCATTTCTGCTCTGTTTAGTTTGTCTTCGTGTTCTGTTTTCAGGGCCCATGCCTCACTTCCGTACGTCATACTACCTCTAACACAGGCTGAGTACACTTGGCCTCTCATCTTCAGGGATGGGGCCTTAGATGTTAAAAAGGGCATGAGTTCCCTGAATTTCTTCCACCCGCTTCTCACCCTTGTGGTCACTGCTAGGTCCACCCCCCCATCAGCGTTAATCATGTCTCCAAGATAGCAGAAGCTGCCCACCACCTCGTACATCTCCCCATCTACCACGAGCCCCTCTCGCTCAGCTGGGTTTGCTTGGGCGACTTCTCCCCTACACCGCTTGCAATGGAAGGTCTCACTTGCAGCTAGTAGGCTGCCTTTTACTCCACTGCATCTTCGATGTACCCATCTCTGGCAACCCTTGCACCGGATAGAGTTAGCTTGCACTCCCTTCCCGCAAACTCCACATGGCCATGCTCCTGACTGCGATATCACTCCCAGGCCAGCACCACCGACCATGACCTTTGATTTTGCCGCATTCACCTTCATTCCTTTCACTTCCAGGCATGTCTTCCAAGCCGCTAGCTTGCTTTCTATGATAATGAATAACGGTAGGGGAATGTTTGACCTAAGGGTGTGACCCCATTCTCAAACTATGCGATGCAACATGTTTGCAGAATTAAGAATGGAATGTTCTGCAGCCGATGTACGGTAAACACCGGCACAGGTAACAAAGCTCTGGATACATTCTTCGAAGGATAGTATTCTAATGTTTTTATAACTGCTGCTTATTTTGTAGGCCCTGAGGGCAAGCGTATTTTGATGGCTGGCAAATACACTAACTGGAGGTGAAAGAAAAGTTGTTGGCATGGTCTTTCCCAAGCTGAGTTTGCCAATGTAGCTACTACAATGACAATATTATTTTTTTTGCCAGGGTACTTGTATTCAGTCACACAGCTGCTGTGATAAATCATCATTCACAATATATCTTGCGAAACAATGTTCCTATCAAACCACAAAATGAAGACACACGAAAGTTCGAATGTGGTGAAGGTGTGATGAAAACCGGTGCTTTGCCTGGACATGTATGGGAAAACTACCTCTGAATCTGTCATGACATCATACTGAGTGCTTCCTCCTCTCACACCTCAGGAATGCAAGCAAGCACAGGAATCCGTGTGGTCCAAAGTGTTGCTACACCAAACGATAACAGATTTGACAACGGCGTATCTGTTCTTCTTGTTACTGTACTCTGTGATGATAAAACATTGTTACTTTCCATTCTGTGAGTCCTTCTCTCTATAGTTCCGAATCTTCGGCTCTTGTCGCCACTCCAATGCACATTGCAGATTACAGCTATCAACACGTGCACGATTTATAGCACATTGTGTATGTGAGCAACTGTATGTGTAGTCCTTGTGCTTAGCTCAGAGGTCACAAAATGGTTCTATGACTGAAGCAGCTGTGCTTCCATTTTATTGGGACCATGCTTTTTTTTTTTTATGTCTATTTAGTCCAGCACACCTAAAAAAACAACAACAACACAGGTATTGCAGTTTTCTGGAGCTTAATGGATACAATGTTGTTGTCATGCACAGGTGCCAGGATTTAAAAGGTGAGATGTGAGGGGAGGCGCAGGAGTCTATAAAGTATGCCCCCACTCGGGGTTCTCTGTTTATAGCAGCCCCCCCACCCCATGGCGGGGATCTACAGCCCATCATGACCTCACCATCCAAGAGGCCTGTGCATTCGCGTGGTCCCGTTGGGTTGCGGGTAGCCAAGGGTGTTAATTTACAAGTTAACATGATGCCGTTTAAGTGTCTATCTCTCTCTCTCTCTCTCTCTCACACACACACAAACACACATGCTCATTACAGCCCAGTCACGTCCCAACATCAACATTGCAGCTGCTACTCTTTAGGCAGGCAGGTGAAAGGTATCATGGCATCTGCCTACTCTGCACGCAATGACCTCTTCCCGGCACTGGTCCAATTTAATCGGTAGGTAGTTGCGCTTGTGTGTATGGTGCGTTATTAATACTCCAGAGGCAGTCAGGGGATTTGAAAGGCTACTTGGGTTTCAATGTTTCTAAGCTCACAGACAAATGTCCCTACATGGCAAGTTTCTTTGCCAGTCCAAGGTGTTAACAACCTGGCCCCTGCAAAAAAAGACACCAACCCATCAGAGGGGCAGTTGTAGACTATTTGCTGCCAGCCCAAATGAACAGAGAGATGGTCAGAACCCATGTGGGCTGATGTAAAATGAAATTGGGCCATCTTGTGACTTGCCTTAAAATCCCGAGAGAGACCGGAGGAATTTGTGTTCGCGTGGATGGACAGCTAGCTCAGCAATAAACACGAAAGTGAAGGTTCGAATGAGAGGTCCACTGGGACGGTTCGGGGTAGATCAGCAGGGGACTGTGGTTGGATTTAGCAAGTCCAGTCCTTTGCTAAAAATGGGGATTAGCAGGAGACTGACTGTGCACGTAGTCACCTTCCCATAACAGTCTCAAAGACTTTAATAACTAAATGAACATGATATCATTCATGAGGACACACACACGCACCCACACAAAAATACGAACTACAACGTTGAAACACGGCAAACTGTTACGAGAATCCTTCTCTCCATGAGATACTGAACTGCTGTACTGCAAAACTGATACACCAAAGTGGCACAATGCTACAGTGTACGTTCTTCAATTTAAAAAAATAAATAAATAAATAAAAATAAATAAATAAATAAATAAATAAATAAATAAATAAATAAATAAATAAATAAATAAATAAATAAATAAATAAATAAATAAATAAATAAATAAATAAATAAATAAATAAATAAATAAATAAATAAATAAGGTTAGCTTAAGCTAACAAGCGATGCTAAACAGACAGTTTCCTTAGAATGTGACAGTGGGCAGAGGCATTATTCTTCTGCCAATCATTGTTTTTGTCGCCTACTGTACTTTACTATTTGTTGTTGATTATTGCCTTGCTTTGTGTAGCTATTTTAGTCCAGGCTGTTTCTTTAAAAATCAGTCAAACCTTCTCTACTGATTGCACAGAAACTCAACAAGCACACACATGTTTTCTTTATCCTCTGTGACAAACATCAATATGACCGCACGTTACTTACAGTTTTTGTGATACTCTTCTTTGTGTCTGTAAGACTGCAAAATACTGCCCCTCTTTTGCCAAGATGCACACACCAGAAGGAACCATCAATATTTCTTGGTAATCTTTATGCACAAGCTGTTGAATTCGTTACCATTTATTTGAATGTTTTCAATAGTACATTTGTAGTAGAAAGGGGTGCATGAGGATGTGACACTAAATATTTGACACAAGATTGGAATTAATTTACCTATAAGAACAGGGCACACCTTCGTCATAGCGAGTCTCATGATGGATGAAAAATGAAGACCTGCACAGTACTGCATGTTATATCGCCACAGTTGCACCGTTATTGCAAGTCTACCGCAAACCGCAGGAGACTCTCAGTGCAGACAGTTCTCTGACGGCTGTCTGTCTGCTTTAAACGTGTCTCTCATTGCCAGGCTGTGTGTCCACTCGTCTATTTGCAGTTGTAGACGGGCCATCCAGTTTTGTGTTTGACAGTTGATGTGTTATTTTGTGTGTGTGCCTCGAGTGAGGTCATTCAGGTGCTGTGCGCCCGGGCAGCGAGCCCAGGTGACACCATCGAATTTTTTTTTTTTTTTTTTTGCTCCCCGTCTACATTTCTGTCACTGGACACCGTGCCGTCTGGGAATACATGTGCATGCTTAGTAAGTGCAGTCTGTTGGCGTGTGCACATGTGCATTCTAGGTGAGAATCTTAAGAAGGAGTACATATCTGTGGCACTTTTGCAAAGTGCTTAAAATAGGGAAGACCTGTGATTGGACAGTGGTGACTGATGGACCACACTTTCCTTTTCCTCGCTTGACTGGCTGGCCATGCGTTTGCACTGTGGTGATGGATGCCCAGCCCAGAGTAAATATAACTTTGCTCCAGCTAGTTAACATTGCTGGCATGATACACGCAAGCGGTCATAAGCTAAATATAGAACCATAATAGATAGGTCCAGATTGAATTTGAGTTTGTTGTTTAGACAGGCCGCTGTGTAAATCTAATGGAGAAAAGGAGACAGAACCAGTACGGAAGTATTAAATGCTTAATGTTTGTACGGTCACACAGAATCTTTAGAGAGCCATGGAATAAAAATTGTGCGCTTCTTGAACTGCCTACACAGAGGCTGCCCGGCGCAGTGGTGGCTGTGGTATCGAGTCATCGCCACGGTTTCCATTCAAGTTTGATTTTGTCTTCATATCCACCGTGCGAGCTGCGGTTGCAGAAATAAAAGCCCGGCAGCCTACAGTGACGCAAGCAGACAGCTTGCGGAGTTCATGTGGAAGTTTGTGTTCAGGTGCAATTACGCGCCGCCACCACCACAACTCCTCTTCAAATACTAAAGTCAAGAAAGTCCCTATGTTTGTACTATATCTGCAAGCATTCATTTCTCAACTACTCGAGAAGGGCCAAGACTTTAATGCTGAGAAAAGAAAAGTTGAGGATTTAAAGCTGCATAGCATGTGGCATCAAGCGATCCAAAGAGACCGCGATGCCATCAAAGTTTTGCCAACGCCCTTCTGATTCCCATTGTAGTGGGTCGCGGGCCATGAGGCACTTAATTACCCTTTGAAATGCTCATGCAGCAGCTGGTCTGTGTAAAAGGTTAACGTTAAATCGGTCAGTGGTCCAAATCAGGTTGAGACACACGGAAAAATAAAGCTTGTTTTTGAAATTGGTTCATAAACATTTGATCATCAATGTCACCACCTCGAGTAGACTGATGGAGTGGAATCTGTTGCTTGCAAGTTTCCATTCTTCACACAACAAAACAATAGACGACCTTCTCCAAGGTTCCTGCCTCCACCCTGGTGACTAAATACAACACAATCACCCAAACACAAGAACAGTTTCTTTGGGCTGATATCACACATCATCACCTGAGGGGACAAATGCATGACACAGTGAAGGCGTGCCTACGCCTAACATTTTACACAGTGGTGATAATAACAGATTGTTGACCCAACTGCTTATCAGTAATTAGATGTCTTGACATCATGGAAAACGCTCATGTGCACCCTCACAACCAGTCTTACTCATACCATAATATGGGGAATCCTTCAAAAGGTGACACCTATTCCAAAACTTGAGGAATGTATGATTATGCCTGCTAGTGGCAGTTCAAAACCAATTTTGATGGGGGAAGCCCGGATTCTCAGAAGGGCCAATTGTCAGTTAGAGTGACATCATCTCATCTCAATTAGCTAATAAGCACGTTACCATAGAGATCATCTCAAATTAAAGCGTGAACCAACCTGTCTTAATTTCGTCCATTTCTCCCAGTTACATCTCGTGGGTTTGAGATGTCTGGCTCACGTCCAAATAAAACTATGTGGGAAGCCATGCAATACTGTAACGTACCTAAGGGGAAGTATTTGGAGCGACTCATGAATCCGTTATCACTCTGCTTTTCCACCCATCGGCAAAATAACAAACTTGAGATGAGAAAAGCATCTGACCCTGACAAGAGAGGATTTCTATTCGGTGTTGCTTTCTGAGGACGACATAAACTGCGAGAGGATTTCGAGAAAACAATGTGCCCTATAGTCAGTGACTAAGACCGTGTCAACTGTGCGTGCATTGGAAATCAACTAATCACAATGATTAATATTTGCAATATTTGATAATCAGCTACATTCAGTGACACGAGTAAATGAACATCACACGCCTCACTATAACTATAATAAAAAAATACCATTGACTTAAGTACAATTGAATTAAAATAACATTATCCGAACAACTGATATTAGACAATGAATGCTTCTTTGTTGGCGTACAGTGCAAATGAGTGTACGTCTTCACCACCCAAATGTTAATCTCAGCTCCTACTCGCCACTATCCTATTGTTACACCGTATAGCCTCAAGTAGCCACTGACATGCCGCAGATTGTTCTGCGTCGCGTTGAAGCTTCCACTCACCAACTTGACGGTGGTGATAAAGCATGTGGAGCGCGAAGCCTGCGAATATTATTACTTCCATAGAAAAAGCAGGAGGGTGATGCGTTTGTGTGCTCATGTCTAATGGTCATTACATTAAATGAGTGATGTCTGAGAGAGCAGGGCCACCCTTGTGTGCATGACTCATGACTTAACCTCATGCGGGAAGAATCCACTGCTCTGACCTGACCACTGAGCGAGACCAAAGCCAACTGCCCCCCCATGGGGAGGATTTCTCACATTATTATGAGGCAGCGAGGCCAAATGGGCAAATCCTGAAGACGCCTTTGAAGCAGCGACGTGATGATATATCACAGCATGTGTTTACAATGATTATAAACATGCCCCAGTGATCGGAGGTGCAGGGCTGTTCCCGTAACTATGTGCCTTCGCGATGCACTCGCTCCCTCGATGCCCGTTCCTTCCATTCCTCATTGATCTGCCATTCACGTCGTTCCCCCGTGAGGAGCGAGGGGAAAGTGATCAGGCAATGACATCATTTTGAGCTACCTCATTCTCAGTGCTGGATAAATTCAAGTGGCTTTATGTGATGGGGCACGAGTGTGTAGTAAAGTAACAATTTCCTCTGTAGACATTAGGGGGTTCGAGGATGCTGGGGGGACGAGACGTGTCTAGACTTATGATTTCCATTGCAACATTTCATTCCATTGTTCTTTTCCCAAATTATTCAAACCCTGGCAAAAAGTTGACTTACAGTCAGGGTTATGATATTTTTACATTTTTCATTATAGTCTAGATAGTTTTTTTTATTCAGTTAGTTTTAACAGCATGCATTTTTTAATTTGTTTTTTTTTCTTTCACAAAGCTTTATTTTATATTTTGGGGCATAGCTGTTGAATAAGATAATACTCAGTGGAGCTGAATTCTGCCTTTAGGATCGAACTAATGTTGAGTTTTGATTTACACTGTCAGAACAAAATGAATCACACCTTATATTCAATGCTGCTGCGTACAAAAAACAAACGTTTTAATCCCGTAATGGATCCTGTTGGAATGGAATTGATCGGTGTATTACTGTATATCGGGAAGCTGTGTTCCAACTCCACCTTTCTTACCGTGCTCGTCCTAGTTACGCTCACGAGTGACTATTAGTAAATAGGGCCGATGACGAGATCATTGTAAAAGGGGATGACGTACAGCTGCCACACAGGAAGGCTTACCACCTGCTGCAGAGACCAAGCCTCGCCATAAAGAACCTTTGTTATCAGAAGTCTACAGTATACGGTTGCTAGGCAACAAAATGAAGGCCGGATGGCGCGGTTTCAGGTGTTCACAAGGCACCACCCTTTTGCCTTATCTCTCTTTTTGCCTTACTCACTCAGTGCCTGTCACAATGTTACACGCTGGCACATGCGTGTGCGTTGACATGGAAGTCAATCCCTTTTATGGACATGCAGGTAACATAAGCCTTCCGGTGGACAGTCTTCACTCTGGCTCACTTTGCCACCTTTTTGTTGAGAAAGTGTTGTCTCTTGTCTGATTTAGTGAGTCATGCAAGCAGCAAATATGACTCTTACTATTTTATGACCTTTGGTAATAGGTGATTTACCCTTGATGTGTGGCAAACCAGACACAGGGTCACACGTAGACACTACTTCATTCGCAGGTCCTGTGCACACAAGTCTAGGTCGAATACAATTCTAATAAATTCATTTTTTTTTTATCTTTAAGTTGTAAAAGTTGTGGGTCTGTTGGGGATAATTTGATTAAAAAAAATAATGGGACTCAATCGAGCTCAGACCTCCATCACTGTTCGACTGTTAAATAAAGCAGAGGTCAGAGAACCCTGGAGGTTAGTGGGATTACACAACAATATCTATACTTAACCTTTCCATTTCTTTTCCATTTTGTGTCCATGCTGTGCTAAAGAAAACAGGGATTTTCTTCAAAACGCCAAAATAGCCAAATATTAAAGTAAAGTCCCAATGATCGTCACACACACATCTGGGTGTGGTGAAATCTGTCCTCTGCATTTGACCCATCCCCGTGTGATTTTGATCCATCCCCTGGGGGAGAGGGGAGCAGTGAGCAGCAGCGGCGCTGCGCTCGGGAATCATTTGGTAATCTAACCCCCCAATTCCAACCCTTAATGCTGAGTGCCAAGCAGGGAGGCAATGGGTCCCATTTTTATAGTCTTTGGTATGACCCGGCCGGGGTTTGAACCCACAACCTTCCAGTCTCTGGATGGACACTACCACTAGTCCACTGAGCTGGTTAATGACTGGTGTCTTCATTTTGGTCATTTTAAATTTTACATTTTAATCATTTCATCCATTTTCTGAACCATTTGTCCTTTTGAGGGTTGAGGGGAGCGAGAGCCTACAGCAGCAGACTTTGGGGTGAAAGGCAATCTATGCCCTAGACCAGGGATGTCAAACTCATTTTTGTTGCGGGCCGCATCGTCGTTTATATTTTATTATTTATTTATGTATTTATTGTTTTTACTGTTAATAAAACTAATGGGAGATGATTGACCGGGGAAACTGCAGAAATAATTTATAGTTTATATCACACAGAGACAAAACAACAAGAACCTGTTCAACTTCACTCTGAGTCAACAATACAGTAATCGGCAGATGGGGGGTGGTTACAAAGTTCCGAACTCCTCCACAAAAGGAGGTTTAAAAACACAAGGAAACATCTTACAAACCAAACATTGTCCTATTACCCCTTTAAACTGGCTTCTTATCATACGGCATTGCCCATGCCACCTACACATTTTCACCTTCCTGATAGCAACACGACACGTTTTCTCCTTTCTGATAGCAGCAAGACAGCGAAGACAGGCAACTTTTCCATTTGTTCTGTTGACCACATTTTCAACCGTGCTATATAGAACAGTAGCCTTTTTTGGTCTTTATTTCAAATCACGAATCAACTCATGACACATGTGTACCGTAAATGTGTGTGTCTAGAAGTGATTGTGCACCAAGGCGTGTCAGACGTAGATTACAGTCTGTGTTCCTAAGGTGTGGCTACCGTGATCAAAATGGTGACCGCACAAGATCAAGGCTCTGCGCTACCACTGAACCTTAGTGTCTCACAGTGTGACAGATTTGGATCAAAGTTTATTTCTTATGTAATAATACCATCATTGAAGGTAACCGGAACATAAACCACTCATCATTTCATTTCTATTATATTGAGCAGATGGGTTTTCCTTGCATCATGTAGCAGGAGACAGACGCAGAAGTGAAAACAATGAGCCGTTGCTCAAATTTCACTATTACAAAGCTAATGATCACTTTTGCTTGACACTGTCAGAGAGGGATTAATTTAACATTGTTCAATATGTTGACAGTGGTTTCCATGCTGTTGTCATTTCTTTCAGTAAAATTTGAATATACTATTGCATCTTACATTTCTGTAATGATGGTAATATTACTATTACTATTACCCACTACTACAAATAGTAAATATTTTCATAATTATTTGATCTAAAGGAACGATATATTGGAAGTCATGGCATAATGCATTGCAGCATAACCAATGCCATAGTGCTGTTTTTGTTTCTTCAGCTTGTTGAGTTTATCTTTTATTTGACCTTAGTTACAATATTTTAATGATACCCTGACATATTTATTTGCACTTAAGGGAACGAAACAAAACTCATAGTAGGATTCGCCTCGTTCATTTTCCTTCCACTCACATCAAAGGCAAGACACGAGTTAAAACTTTAATCTGCTTTCAATTACCACTGTCACGTTTCAAGCAGGGAGTTGTAGTAAAAGGGTGTTTTGTTGGGTTGTGGCACCCTCTAGCGGTCACTTGGGTACATTGATGGTTATGTAAATCCACTGCTGACGTTTAAACGCCTTTTCGTCGACACCCAGGACTAAACGCAAACGTCACAAGCTCACCAGTTTACGTTAAATATTGAATTTTTCATTTTCAAGTAATATACTAAAATGTTGTAGTAAATTGTTTAATTCAAAAAGTTAAACATTATTACTATTACGTATTTTTCTGACAAAAAGTCGCTCCGGAGTACAAGTCGCATGAGCCATAAAATGCACAATAAAGAGGAAAAAAACATATATAAGTCCCACCGGAGTTTAAGTCGCATTTTAGGGGAAATTTATTTGACAAAATCCAACACCAAGAACAGACATGAACCAGCAACACCAGGCTAAACGATACGGTATGCTAACGTGACATGAACACAAACGAGGAGCTATCCAAATAACTATAACATAAATAGCACCTTTATCAAACCATCTGTGTCACTCCAAATCATTAAATCCATCTATCGAATTCTTCGTCCTTTATGGAAACAACGCCGCGTGTGCGCCGCTGACGTCGGACTTGTCATCAGTTGCACTTCAAATTATTCCACAGGCCCATATAAAGATATATAAACTATACATCAAATAACTATTATATAAACAACAAAATTCTCAAACCATCCGTGTCACTCCAAACCATTGAATCACTCGATCGAATTCTTTGTCCTTTATGTAAACAACGCCACATGTGCGCCGTGCCGCTGACATCGTCAGTTGCAGTTCAAATTAGCGAATGATCCTTCGCTACATCGCAGTTCATTTATCATGGTTTGACTACATCGTGGATTTTTGAATTTTGAAAATTTGTGAATAATTTCACATATAAGTTGCTCCTGAGTATAAGTCGCCCCCCCACCCAAACTATGGAAAAAAAACGCGATTTATACTCTGAAAAATACGGTAAATGTATGACTATTTGAAAAATATTTTTACATTTTCAGTTAATTTGCTCAACAAACTGGAACATGTCACGATAAACAATAAAAATGATTGTTATTACAGGAATTATATAGGAATTGGCCTTTGTGTGGCGAGTCGATTCCTGTGTTCAATGGATGTGCGTTATGGGTTTAATATTCAGAACTAATCTGTCTGTCTGAATGTGTTTTCCCCAAGTACTCTGGTTTCCTGCTACATTCTAAAACATGCAACACTTTATATTATACATATGGATAAATGTCAATGTTTCTTTTCTCTTTATGCCCCTGAGATAGTCTGCCAACCAGTCCAAGGTCTTGCCCACCCCTCACCATGTCAGCTGAGAGCGGCCTCGGCACACCCACAAACTTGTTCAGGAAAAGTACAATAGTGTTCGGGTGCAATACTAACTTACCCCTGAAGTGTGAGAAAGAACGAGTTAAAAAAAAAAGCATATATGTGACATGGTTTATTGAGATTGTTGTCATACGTAGATGTCATGGACACAACTCAGTTTTCCGTTTGACAAAGTGACTGGATATCTTTTACAACAGCATTTACAAATTTCTTGGGAGACATTTCTTTGGCAAAGTCCAGAAAACGCTTGCCTGTTTTGTTTCAGAACTTCAGCAAGTAAGTTAAAATTGTCTTGTATCAAAAATGACAAAGTATTTGTGGATCTGTTCTGGTGTTTATAATAATAATAACATCACCTTTCTCACCCGCATTCATGTTTAAGAGGCATTATCTCAAAAGCAGTTTCTTATTTTAATAAAGCAGCTCGACAGACAAGAGGGCAGTGGAGAAACAACACACCGAAGTGCTGTCTTCAATTGCAACATGAAAACTCAAATAACATGACAAGCTAACATTAGGCACCTACTTTATACAGTGTGTATTTAAAACTTCACAGGCTCCAGCGAGACGGCTGGTGTCCGCTATTTCAGGACCTTTTGCCCCCTGACGGGGGAAGGCTGGCTGGATGTTTATGGTAGTAGACTGGTGTGGTGGGGTTGGAGCCTGTATTCATCCCTGTGGGAACATAGTACATTCCCCCCAGGTAGCTCTGGTCCAGTGGTGGATGGTTTGAGGCCTCTGGTTTGGATCCCTGCCCAGAACAATTCCTGTAGCTGCCACCGGCCCCATTTGGGTGTATTGTCGCTGCAGATAAGGCTTCGGGATATCGAGGCGGCTGGTGTTGAGGCTGGGGATGAGCCGTGGGAGGGTGAGCGGCATAGGGCATGTACTGTGGAGCTGAGCCATACATGTTGGGGTTGTGAAGAGATGTGTATGGGGCTGCTGATGGAGGATATAGGCTTGAGTGCGACATGCCTTGCTGGGGGATGAGAACTTCCACATACTGCCCAGTTTCTGGGTCAAACAGCATCTTCCTTAAGGGCTGCATTGGCACCTCAATATAAAAATACTTCCCCGTCTCAGGATCCAAGAGGACTCTTCGAGGTGCCTGTCCATAGCTGCTCTCTGAGTACAAACTGGAGGTGTCACCCCCATACTCTGAGCCATACTGCCCACATATGTATTGGGGATCCATGGGCGCAAGGCCAGGGGAGTGGCTGTGCCCGGGATCGCTGTAAGGAGCACCAGGCATGCTTGCCTGCTGCTGCTGCGGGGATCGATGGAGAGGGAGTCGCCGGGGGTCACTGGGCATGAGCGAGGGGTGGGGAGGACATGAGGGAGGCTGGTACATGGCGGGCAGCTGGCTTGGACCAAGAGGATTTGACTTTGGCGATGAGCTGGGCTGGAAGTTCAAGGGCTGAGGATCAGCTCTGAAATGGTGGGGACGGACGACAGGCTGGGGGGCTTGGTATGGTATCCCGCTACCTGGGGAGTGTGGAGGCGCTGGTGGGGTGAGGTTGTGTGGGCTGTGGTGATGATGAGAAGCATGCGGAGGTAAAGATGGCTGAGGAGGGCAGCCAGCTGTACAGGAACAGGGAAGAGGGTAGGAAGAGTTGTGATACCGATTTAAACGCCGGTGGGTCAAATCTGGCATGAGTGGACTAAAGCTCTCTCTTTCATCATAGCTTGGAGGGTCATCGGAGCCATAAAAATGTGGGTCAGCGGCCATTTGGGTGTGTTCCTTGGACAATGACCCAAGATATTGCCGCTGATTGTATCCTGGGGCTTGTGTTGTGGAGACAGCAGCAGGTGGTTTGGTATTGCTTGAAGATGTCACATCTGCTCCATCCATGTTTGGCTCCACAACAGCAGAATGTGTATGTCTGGCTCCTGTTAAAGATGGTTCGGGCACCCGCTTTGCAACCTGATCATTATTTGAATCTTGACTTGAGGTAATACTAGGGAGAAGCGCTGATGCTGCAGCTGTGGATCTCACAGGCTCTGTCCATTGCTGCTGCTGCCACTGACCTTTTGAAGCATCTTTGCTTGATGAAGATGTGGCCGGGTTTGACAGAGTTGTAGTCATTTTGCTTGATGGAGGTTTAAGGCTGGATACAGCAGACACAGCTAGTTTTCTCGTTTGGGAGGACACTGAGGAGGACTCACTGGGGATCTTTCTGTAGATTGTGGGCGATGACACTACTATTGTTTGAGGCCGTTCCTCACTTTGAGGTTTTATGTTCTGAATAGCTGATTCGGGCGCTTCATTAGTCTTTGCTCCTAAATCCACAGGTTTAAATTTGCAAGTTGGTTTTGGAGGTACGGCTGGCTTTTCTGAATTTTTAGCAATGGATTTAACTTGAATGGTTTGCGGTCCACTTGGAGGGTTATTTGCAGTCATCTCTGGCTTTGTTATCCATTTAGAAAGTGACTTCAACTCAAGGGGCTGAGGTCTGAAACGTCGTACCCCAGGTGACCTTGGGGGGAAAGTCAAGTCTTGTCTTTTCATCACTTCAAAATCTTTGTGTTCCTTGTGTTTGCTGAGAATTGAAAGGTGGTCTGGCTGATTTCCTGATGAGCTGGTTGTCATTTGCTCGATGCAGGCCCCCTCGTCCTCTCTGGTCTTTGGGGGTTTATTTTCATGGTCAGACAGCAACGAAGGGCTCGGCACAGTGGACAAAGCACAAACAGTCTTGTCTTGAGGTGCCTCAGATCCACCATCCGAGGGTGTCTGTAGTGGGATCTCCAAGCAGTTGACATGTTTACGCGGGACCCCCTTTTCTTCAGTTGTCTTCTGGCTATCACCCACCACTGCGCCAATATCAGCTTGGTAGCCTTTCTCCTTTAATAACATGGAAACTGAGTGACTACTACTGCTCGGGGTGTTGCCAGTAGTTGTGATCTCAGGTGACGATGAGGGCTGGAGAAGAGTTGGGACCTCTTCCTGAGTAAGTCCTACACATGGCTTTGCCTGGCTGGATCCATCTCTTATCAAAACGACAGCAGTGGACACTTCTCTTTCCTTACTGGGAAGTTTGGGGAGACTTCCTAGCATGGGAGGTTTCCTGTCTGTTCTCACAACCACAGGCTTGTCCTCACTGTCCGCCTTCAGCGATTGTGCATCCGTACTACAGTTGCGTTGCCACGATTTGCTAGTTGCTCCGCAAGCTGCTGGATCCTGCATCCCCCACTGTGTGTCTGTTTTGGAGGAGGTCTTGTCCTGCTCTCTTTTTGAAGAGCCCAATGTATGGTTATTTGAGTCTTCAGAGATTTTGGTTTTGTCGTTTTTCCAGCAAACTGCCTTGCATTGTATTTGCATTGGGTGTAGTTGAGATGGAAGCTTCTCTTCGCTCTGCAAAAATGTCGACAACTTTTCATCTCTCCGCTCCACCATACACTTCTTGTTGGTCCTTTCCTCGCATAACTCTGCTGTACGTCCTTTGTCTGTTTCTTCCGCATCCTCTTTAATTCTATCCTTGTTTCCACCGTTCAAATGTTCATTCCTTTCTTCAGCGAGATCCGAGGGTGATGTGCGGCTAGTTGCTTTAAAAGCATCCTCTTTAATTCTATCCTTGTTTCCACCGTTCAAATGTTCATTCCTTTCTTCAGCGAGATCCGAGGGTGATGTGCGGCTAGTTGCTTTAAAAGAGAGATTATATGTGTTCTTTACAAGTCTCCTAACATCTCGAACTTTGTGGATAGGGCCCTTAACTTTATTATCTTCATCCCCATCATCTTCATCCATTTTGAGATCCGCATTGGTTTCTTGGACCTTTTTCCGGTGCTGTCCGAAACGTATATCTGGTAAAGATCTGTCTCGATTGTTGTCTGCCTCAGGTGTAAGGCACACATTGAGAGAAGCTTTCTTTTTCTTGTTGCCTTGAAATGGAATCTCTTCTGTTTTCTGCGTCACGTGGCAGTTCTTGTCACTCAGTTGCAGTTGTTTATGGACCTCTGTGTTTTCACACTCTCGATGTTGCCTTGTCATCCTGACCTGTGCGCTGAAGGCTCCGGTAGCAGAAGGAGCTCCTGTATTCCCGGTAATGGCATTAGGTGAGTCAGCTCCCTCTCTTCCTTGCAATGTTTTACTGTCATCTATGTGTTCTATTCCACCTTTTGACTGTAAGGTATCCAAAGGAACGCTAAGTTTGGATCTAATTTCAGATGCCGGTGCAGTTGTATTGCCCTCTTGAGAAGCCCACAGTTGGTCGTCAGTGTGAAAATGGTTAGAAAGTCTGTCGCTGTCGTCTGTGCTCGGCCAGTTCTTGGATTTCTTGACAAAGTTCTTTGCTGGTCTGATGTCATCTCTTTGTTCTTCTTTCAAAGCGAAAACTTCACAGGGACGATCGTAGTTAGAGGACAGAGTAGGATTTGAGTTGTCACATTCCTGGGGCTCCTCAGTCGTGTTACTTTCCCTCGAACTTGGATTCATTTCATCTCCATCTGGCTCATCAGATGGTTTATCAACACTTTGCATCTTTTTCGACAGAACACTCTTGATAAGGCAAGTGGCCATCTTTGTCTTAGAGCATGTTTCATCCAGAGAAATAGGTCTTGGAAGTCGCAATTTTCTTTCATTGTGCACAGGATCAGGACTGTGCTCTGGAGCGTAGCCGTCTTGCTCTGCTGCTGGTGAACTGTACTGTCTCAACAATGCCTCTTGGCAATGCCTTTGAAGCGAGGGGTTGTTCTCCATCACAGGAAGTCCTGGACTGTTATTTTCACTACTGTCATCCACGCTCTCCTTCCTCTTCAACTGAATCTGTCTTTTTGGTACTCCTCTTGTGACCTTCCTAGTGTCTTCTCTTTCCACAGCCACATCAATGCACTCAAAGCTTCCCCTCTCATAGCAGCGGTCTGGATCGATTCCGTCGGTACGGTACAGAGATTGCTGCTGTAGTGAGAATTCATCACTGTCCAGTCTTGAAGCGGAACCCCTGAAATCAGCATAGGTCGGCCAGGCCCCACTGATCACCGCCGGGCTCTCCTGAGTAGAGGGCTGCGAGATGTTGGTAGATGATCGATGACTGGAGTTGTACATATCAAGGTAATCCACCTCGGGGCTGGACAGGCTACGAAAAGCCACGTCTGTAAGCCACTTCACCTCATTGTCTGCCTCATCCAACTCACTTCCCATGCTTGAACTTGAACTTCGTCCAGGCCTGTTTGTGACCGATCGAGGACAGAACTTGTTTGATGGCGCAGGATTCTGAAGCCGCTTGGTCAGACCAGCACTTTTGTCTCGCTGAGGAGCGAGTTTAAGTTGACTTGTCTGGTCCTGTGGCCGTCTGGTGGCAAGCAAACCCTCTGAATAGGAATGCGGTGTTGGCAGCCCCTGACAGCTCTCCGTGCTTGTGGGGGCTGTACTGCGACTAACAGGCCCTTTTCTATTCTTGGCATTGAATGACAGCTCAGCCTGTTCCTCTCTGTAACCAGCATCCCTTTGCCACTCCTCCCCCTTTTCAATTTCCCACCCCTCCCTGTCTGTTTCTTTCTTCATCCCCCTTTCCCTCAGCCTTTCTCTCTTCCTCTCCAGCTCAATTTTCCTCTCCAGTTCCAATTGGTTCCCAAGTCGGACACGGTGGGGCTGACTATTATTATCGTCAAGAGGGACAATATCGGGGCTTTCCCTATTTGATACAGTCTTCTTCAAATAACCACTATGTGAGGATGCTGCAAAGTCAGAGGGGGCTCTGTTCTGCCACTGTCGGCGTGGTTTCTCAGGTTCTATAATGTGCACAGGGGTAAATCGGGTTAATGGGGGAGAGGGAGTTTTCCTCCTGTTTATATGGTGGGCCATATTCGATGCAAACCTCATTCTGTCACCACGTTTTTGTCTCGAATGTTCAGATGTGGAATTTGACTTAAATGAATGATGTGTGTGGTGGTGCAGTCGTCTTTCTTCTCTCTGCAGAGATTTGGCTTTGTTAGAAATATGATGAACCCTTCCCATATTAGTGAACGCAAAATTATGAGGAAATGACTTATTTTCAATTGTGGGGCTAGTAGAATGATTTATAGTCCCGGTGTTTTGATATTCCCGAGACAAGGACGTCAAACCAGCGACAGGTATTTCCTTTGGCGTAAGTCTGTCCCTCGGTTGCCGCTGAATCAATGCCTGGTCAAACTTTTCCTCGGTTAAAAAAGGCGAATTAGATACCAGCGACTGAATTGGCACGTTTGGGGAACTATTTGTGGTTCCAGACGTTTCATCTTCTTTTTCCAATTCAAATTCAGGTGGAATGCTCTGTGTTTCCAACCCTATGTGATGGTGGGGAAGGGAAAAGGTAACCCCCCCAGATGTATCCAAAGGAGGAGTAGGCTGTAAATAATGTGTGTTGTATTCAGGGCAAAGGATTAATGGCAAACATTGATTAGATCTGTTTACTGGAGACGCTGTAGCAAGTGATGGATCTCTACTTTTGAGCTCAGGTGAAGAATTTAAGCTCTGGTATCTCAGCTCAGGTGAGGGAGTGCAACACATTGACTGGGGTGAAGATGTGTGCGAGCTGGACTGAGATATTTCAGCCTGTAGCTCAGAGCCTGAAAAGCCTGATGTGGGAGACGAGTCTTGTCGTGAACTCGCTCTACTAGGGGAGGGGCTCATTATTGCAGGCGATACACGTGCGGTATCAGTCTCAGCAGTCGGGAGACGACAGAGCTCGGGAAAAGGGGAAGTGTCCCCCTCCCTTGGTAGAACTACAGAATAAGGCATCCCAGTGATGTCAGGGGAGGTGGTGAGACTCCTTGTTGGGGCCCACTCTAAAAGAGGGGACTCTGATGCTGTTTGCTCTTCAGAAGTATTTTCTTTCCTTTTGGCCTCAGGGGATGATGGCGTGATCCGGATTTCAGGTGAATGAGCTGTGTGTGTGCTCTCGATGGAAGAACAGATGCTCCTGACACCGGGTGATGGAGACAAACTATAACTGATGACAGGGGAACAGACCTTGGTGATTATTTCAGATGCTGAATTTGGTCTTGAGTGTCCAGGTGAGGAGGTTCTTGACCCATTTTTGGGGAGTGCTAACGGTGCACTAAGCAGGTCAGGTGCTAAACAAGTACTATGCTTTAATTCAGACACACCACCACCATCCACAGGATATGGGTTGAATGATATAATAGTGGGGGAGGGAGTGTATCTTGTGGAAGCTGTTGAGATGGTGGTGCCAAACTCAGTGTTTTTAAAGTCAATTTCTGTTGAGCTGAGATCTGTGAACTCAGAGCTTTTTATTTCTGGACTTGGCGTTAAGCCTGTGCTCGTAAGATTGGGCAGGGAAAGCCTTCTGCTCAGCTCTTTTAAAGGTGATGATGCTTGAGAGTTAGGTAAGGAGGAACTAAAATTCAGTTCAGAACAGAGCAGTCTTTCTTCCAGCTGGGATTTTGGATATCCTGACAAAGGCAAGTGAGATGAAACGTCAACTCTGGATTCTACATTTGAAGATTGATAAGAAAAATCAACAGGGCTGTGGACAGGTGAAACACTGGTGTTTTTATTAAGGTGTGTCCCCCTTGGCTCAGGTTTTGTATCTCTAATCTGAATCTTTGTGTTGACTGATTCTGAGGAGGACGAGATAGCGCAGTTCATTGGCTCACAGCGAGGACTTGGAGTTTGAGATTGATTTGACAAGCTGAGCTCACTGTTATTCCTTGCTCTTTTTAACATAGGAGCGAGTCCCACTTGTTCACTCTCTGGACAAAGCAACGAGGGTGAATATCTCGTCTTGGCAGAGGAATAACATGAAACTGAGGCTATTTCCTGTGAGCAGAGGCTAGAGGAGCTTTGGTGTCCAGGAGAAGGGGTCTTCTCCCTAAAGCTACTAGTTTTAGAAAGTTCCGACCTCACTAGGATTTCCGGCTGCTCGGACTCAGTGGACTCACCCTCCAGTGTGGGACTGTAAATTCTCGTCGTTAGATCAGACTCCTCTTCTCCTTCAATGGAGTCCGGTGCGGTGTGGTACGAGCCTGAGGAGTCATTTAAATCATCCGCCAAGGGTGATCGGACAGATGTCCTCTCCACCTCGGTCACCGAGGAGGTACGAACAAATGATCCTACGACCGGACTGTTGGAGGCCGAGGGTGACTCACATTCATCCCCAAATATGTCACACAGGCAAGTGGTCTCAGAGATGGTACCGCGTTGACTTGGAGAACTTGTGATGTCAAATATTTCAACGTGGTTAGGTGTGCCGTCCCGATGGTACAAGGTAAATGGTGTGCGGGGTGCACTGCGCAGCAATGAGTAGCTGTCCCCTTGAAGAGTCCAGCTGTCCATCACTAGTCCACACGCACCAAAGTCTCAACGTGGCCGTCCAGTCTGTCTTCTAGCTTGCTTTTGCTTTTTCCCTGAAGTAGAATTGAGATGGGATGTGTAAATTCACTTAATTTTTTATTAGCATTGACATACTGCTTGAAGAGAAAGAAACTTGATAATAATAAATAATATTGTTGTGATAGGTGGTCTTTAGTCATCAGCAATGATATTGTAACAATAATGTAATAATAGTGCACTAACAACCAAACACCATTTAATTAGATTTTCTTATAATAGCATTGCTGTACATTGAAAATTGAAACAGTAACAATAAGACAAACTAACCCAATTAGACACACAAGCCCAGAATATACATTAAAACTCATTTACTGCCAATGACGTATAGCCATGTATTTTAAGAATCAAGATATTCAATCCCAAATACATATATTTTCTTTTCTTTTTTTCTATGGTAGGATTACAGTGTAAAAGGGGCTGGCGGTGAATGAGTTTTAATTTTGTTGGGGTAAGAAAAGATTGTACAAAAAACAAGTGTTATTTTTTTCCTTACAAGAATCAAAGTTCAAATGTTACATCAATGAAACCGCAGAATATCCTGTGCTGTACCTTTGGAAAGAAAGATAGGTCTCTTCTAGGCTGTCTGCCAGTGATCCAGGGAAGTGTCTCCTAAAATCCAAGCACTCTTAACTCGTAGCTTTGGAAAACCCAAATGTGACTGAGCCTCACTGCTTCAGGTCAGTGCGGTGGCATGGATCAGGCTTCAATATAAAAAAGCAATGGAGGCATCTCTCGCCTGCACGTTGCATCCTCCAGTGCTCCCGTCTTCATTTCTGCCCCTCCCCTTTGAGTTGGCCTTGGTCAAAGTGCCTTCTGAGGCTACCCTGGCTCTTGACTTTTCTTCTCTGAGCTGAGCTGTGCGGGTGGGCATTGGCTCTCATGTGAACCCTGGGCCGGGTGGGTTTATAGTTAGCAGCAGGTGCTGATCCAGTCATGACGGATGAGTGCAACTGGAATCTGACACTTAGGTCCAGCTCAGTCACAGGGCCCGTCTATATATAGAACCGTACTATCGGAGACCGATAGCCATTGCTTTAGCTGTTTGCTCGGGCAAAGCAAATACAAAGTGCACTGTATGGACTACATACTTCACTAAAGTGTTTTTCAGCTTTCCCTAATCCTTGTCGGTTAAATGTCAATATCTGTGTTCATTCATTCAAGATTTAGGTGTGGGGAGGACAGGTCAAAGGTGCCTGCAACCTATCCAGCTTTGACAAGACACACACAGGCTGCTTGTGCACGCTACCTCCACGCATCATGAGGAAGGTATGCACAAGTTTGTCTCCTATTGCCTGGATCTTTGACTACAGCCAGTGGTTCGCATATCACAAAGCAATGCTACAAACGGTGGTCATAGCATTTACTGTATTTATGTTGGCAGAAGACATACGATGAGCCACGCGAGGTTGAATGGATATGTTTACTGTCAGTCTGACTAAACCTGTCTGTCCTAATACCTCAAGAGATCAGCTGTAAATCTCAGTCATTCGTCACATGCTAATGGAAAGTATTTCACTGCAGCCAAAGCCAAAGTTGCTAACTCATTTGCCCAGCGTGGGAGGTGCCATGGTAAGATATTTTGTCCACTCTGCCCCTGTCCAATTTCCAGAGTTTTCAATAAATGCACACATTTACAGTATTGTGTGATGATGGACCCTGTTACGGCAATAGCTGAGATCAGTTTCGAGCATCATATGAACTAGAGTTCAAAGGCATTTGACAAAGTCGAGGAAATCTCAGGAGGGAATTCATATTACACAGGTGAGTGTCGTACAACGAAACTCAAGCACTAAAGCAAAACGGTTGGAATTAAGTTAGCATGTCAATGGAAATATTTTATGTAAATTGCTCACAGTTTAACATTAACAGTTGCCAAGTGTCATAAGAAAAGGTCTCAGACATGATTTGGTAAAAATATCCAATTACTATTCATTTGAAAAAAAGTAAATAAAAATCACAGCACAAAGCTGTGGGGAACAAGTGGGAACCTGGACTATAGCAGAAGATTGTGTCATATTATTACCCAATTTGACGTGTTCACGATACAATGCACTTCACTGTTTCAGAAAAAGAAATCACTATCTGTAAGGAACATTTTCCGCAAAAAACTCACATCTGTATATATATATATATATATATCTTTCTTTCGGTATGGCGCCGTAAGTGGCTGCCTCCCAGCAGTGTTCTCTCTTTTCCTCTTTATTTCTTTCTTTTCTCCTTTTTCTTTCTGTCTTTTTGTCCATTCGGCGATGCTGGTGCCTTCTACCGCACCTCGGTGTCTCTTCGGATCGGATATTTTGTATTGTTTTTTTTTCTTCCTGGGACCGGGATCATCGGTCGAGACCGGCGTAACTCTACGGCGGCTTCCTGCTTATCCGGGCAGTGATGACCGGGTCCCTCGCCTTGGCCTTGCAGCCGCAACCCCTGTGGGGAGTCCGCTCCCTCGTGCTCGTCGGAACCAACGACTTTCGCCATGCTAGCCCCGTGGTGACCATCTGCACGTGCACCCGACTGGGTGCCCAGGACGCTGCTCACACGTTTGCCTGCTTTGTGATGTTTTTCACCGATTCACGACCACGGTCCATTGGGCGCCGTTGAACTGGACTGCCCCTACACCTGTCTATGGACCCCGTGGAGGCTATTTGGTGTGTTTTGGGGTGTTCTCTTGTATTGAGGGGTGCTGGTTGGCCACAGTTACTTTTTTTCCTTTGTCTTTTATCTTTGTTTTGCTTTGATGGCTTTTCTCTTGAGCACTTTCTGGCTTTCTTTGTGGCGCCGTTGTGTGGCAGCCTTATGAGAGCCTGTTGAGTTGCGCTCATGCCATTTGTGCGTCTTTTGTATACCCACTCTGTGGTATGAATGCTGCTGGGGCCTGAATTTCCCCACCCCTGGGGATCAATAAATATTCAATCAATCAATCAATCAATATATGTTTTTTTTTTTTTATTACAAATGTATGCAGTTTCGGTGGGGCACTGGTTAGCACGTTCGCCTCGCAGTTCGTTGGGTGCCGGTTCGATTTCACCTCTGACCCTCCCTGTGTGGAGTTTGCATGTTCTCCCCTTGCCTGCGTGGGTTTTCTCCGGGCACTCCGGTTTCCTCCCACATCCCCAAAACACGCTTGGAAGGTCAATTGAGCACTCCAAATTGCCCCTAGGTGTGAGTGCGAGTGCGGTTGGTTGTTCGTCTCTGTGTGCCCTGGCAACCGGTTCAGGATGTCTCCCGCCTACCAAGCATGTTTTGGGGATGTGGGAGGGAACTGGAGTGCCCAGAGAAAACCCACGCGGGTTTGAGGAGAACATGCAAACATGCAGGGGGGGGGGGGGGGGGTCTCCTAACTGTGAGGCGGACGTGCACACTAACCAGTGACCCATCCTGTGAGGCGGACGTGCACACTAACTAGTGACCCATCGAGCCGCCCTCCTTCTAACAAACACAAAATAATGCTTTTAGATTTTTATTATTTTTATCCCCGGTAGTAATTACTTTGTGTTTTGTTTTATTTTGTTTATGTTTTGCCTTAGTTATTCGATGAAGGCAGTTTTGTGAAGGCAGCAAAAGTTGTTGGACTTGCAAAGCGGCTGCAAGACTTTTACTGTGAAGTTATCACGTAAAGTCATGATGCGACACAGGAACATCCGCATTCGGACTGCTAACAACTGCAGACAAGTGGCTAACGCTAATGTTTGCTAACTAATCCAGATCGGTAAGTGGGTTTTGTTTAAAACGTAGCTTCATAACTATTCATAGTTCTTTAGACGTTATGTGCCGGGGAAATTATTAACAAGCATTAGTGGCTACGTCGCCATTCCCTGCCGAGTTAATTTAGGCCTTGACAAGTCACTTAGCCGCTGGCTAACAAATTAGCTGCTAGCAGTGACGAGCTTCGATACGGTTTGTTTACGGTCTGCACTGTTCTACGACGTTCCGACATGCCCATTTTAATAGTAACAGATATGTCCTTTTTTTTGGACTAAGTGTCCCAGTTGGTGTGTAAAATCACCCAATGGGAATAGCATACATTAACTGTTGTTCCTTTAGCATAAATGAGCCTCGGCTAGCCTTGTGTAAAAGACGGTGTTTAACCTACACGCACACAAACAATAAATCACATCGTGATCTAGTCCTTGCAACAAAAGGTTAATACATTTTAACACTCACCAATCTCCAGGTGTTCTTTCATATTGTCCGATGATCAAATGAGCTTTCGTCGTTTGTAAACACAAGGCCCCCAAGACTTGACACAGACCAGACCTGATCGTAGACTGTAGTAGTATGAAGTGGAAACCAGCAGTTTAAATACTTCCCTGCCGTGTTCAAAACTCCAATTTTTGCTAGTAATAAAATATACACGTATCTGTTCATTCGTAACCTGAACTAACCAATGCACAAACGAATTGCTAATGATTCAGTTACTGGATGGTCTGTAACGTGTGAGAAAATTGGCAAGCATTTTCACCGGGTACTTCGGTTTCATTCCAAAAACGTGCATGGCAAGTTGATTGGGCACTGTGAATTGTTCTCAGGTGAGATTGTTAGTGTGAATGTTTGCTTGTCTATGTTTGCATTCACGTGTTAAGTCTCACACATCCAAATTGCTTAATACGATTGAATATTTAGACTGTTTAGATTGTGGTTGTGCACGCAGTAGTTCCTCTTAGATTAAATTAGAGGATGATTAAATCAGACAAGACCATTTTCCTGTGGCAAGAGCAAGCAACGGTAGTCAGCGAGAGCACAGTTCATTCTTAGTCATTTTCACTAAGCATTTTTGTGTAGCCTAGTTCATCCAAGTTGTTATTGGCATTTAGAGCCATGTGAAGAAACAATGCTTACCCATGTACTGTTATATGGCCATAATTTGATTATCACTTATTTTCTTCATTTCTAGGTGCTGTTTTGGAACTGTGAGTGTGCGTGTATGTGTGTGTGTCTCGTGTGAAGCATGGAACAGTGTGCGTGTGTGGAGCGGGAGCTGGAGAAAGTGCTTCACCGCTTCGTGATGTACGGGCACCAGTCGGAGGAGAGGCTGGACGAACTCCTGCGCAGCGTCTGTGAGATACGAGGACAGCTGGTTGCATTTGGTAAGGAAAACACAGTTTTCTTTGAAAAGACAATCAGTCTTTTCCTGTGTGATAAATGTTGATTTAATTTATTTAAATTTAATTTAAAAAATATATATATTTTGCAGGAGTACAAGACGGAGATCTCTCAGTCCTGTCTCAGACCATGGCTCAGTGCTGTAAGAATATCAAAGAGACAGTCCAGATGCTAGCCTCTCGACATAAGGACATTCACGGCAGCGTGTCTAAAGTGGGCAAAGCCATCGACCGGGTAAAGAATAGCGATCAGTTTTGCTTAAAAAAAAAAAACAACAACATTGACACCTGACACGTGTCTTTACAGAATTTTGACGCCGAGATTAGTGCTGTGGTCGCAGAGACTGTGTGGGACACTCCAGAGAGACAAAAACACCTGAGTGAAACCATTGTGGAGCATTTGTACAGACAAGGCATGCTCAGTGTGGCGGAAGATCTTTGTCAGGTAAAGAATCTACCCTCCATCATCATCATTATTGTTGTGTAGGGCTTTTTGTTTTTCCCGCGCTGCCATGTCATGCGTGCGTTGTCTTCCAGGAGTCGGGTGTAGTTATAGATATGAGCATGAAGCAGCCTTTCCTCGAGCTCAACAGGATCCTGGAAGCGCTAAGGATGCAGAACCTGAGGCCGGCACTCGAGTATGTTAAGTTGAATTTGACTGCACATTGATCATCTGCTTCCATTTTAGAACTGCCTGATCTTCACGCAATCTATAAATCAAGCTACAAAAGATTGAATTGTTTTTATGACTGCACCACAGAAGGATACCTTGCATCGGCAAAAGAAAAAGCTTGTTGACGTCCATAGTTGATATTGTTTCGATGATGCTGAAGCAAAGTTATCAAATTGATGCGCGTCTCTTTCCCAGCCCCTCAATGCAGTATTGGAATGAAGCGCAAGACGCCCGCCATGAGCGATGCTGACCTTTGTAACTTTTATTCTGCTCGACTTTAGGTGGGCAGTGACCAATCGCCAACGTCTTCTGGACCTCAACAGCAGTTTAGAGTTTAAATTGCACCGCTTGTACTTTATCAGTCTGCTCAGCGGGGGGATCAGCAATCAGATGGAAGCACTACAGTACGCTCGGCATTTTCAGCCCTTTGCTTCGCAGCACCAGAGAGGTAAGGGAAGATTTTCGATACATCTCGTTTAACGTGAATTCTTGCTTTCCTGTAAGCGGTCATCCTACATTTTGACACAGTGATGCATAATCATATCCAATCAATATAAATGATATATTTGAGCTCTCGCCTATGTGTTGCACACGTGCAGATATTCAGATCCTGATGGGTAGCCTTGTGTACCTGCGTCATGGCATTGAGAACTCTCCATACCGGAGTTTGCTGGAAACCAATCAGTGGGCGGAGATCTGCAATATCTTCACAAGGGACGCATGCGCTTTACTGGGCCTCTCTGTAGAGTCTCCTCTTAGTGTTAGGTGAGTCCCCTGCCGCGTTTGATGGGAACCACGTAAAACTTTACAAGTTTTCATGTCGTGATTTATCTGTTGCGGTTGCGACATGACCAAGTGCTTTATTCCCCCAGCTTTGCCTCAGGCTGCATGGCTTTGCCTGTGCTGATGAACATAAAGCAGGTGATCGAGCAGCGGCAATGCAGCGGTGTCTGGACGCACAAAGACGAGCTGCCCGTGAGTTTTGCTCTCTTTCCCCCAGTGCGTTGCTTCCCTATTCTTTACAGTCTTCTACCAATCCGCCTTGCTTGTCCAGATTGAAATTGACCTTGGCAAGAAATGCTGGTACCACTCGGTGTTTGCCTGCCCCATCCTCAGACAACAAACCTCGGAGAGCAACCCGCCCATGAAGCTCATCTGCGGTCACGTCATCTCCAGAGATGCTCTCAACAAACTGACCAATGCTGGGAAGTAAGTCAACATTCATTTGATGTGTTGATTTGATCTATTGTGTCCTTCTCACACACTTAATGTTTTGTGTATTGTCAGGTTGAAATGCCCATACTGCCCCATGGAGCAGAATCCTTCACACGCCAAGCAGATTTACTTTTGATAGCTTGCTGGGAAAGAGGATGATGAAGTTCTCTGGAGCGCCTTGCATTTCTCCAGGACCATTAGCCACGACCTGCCTCCTTCCTCTGTCCCTGCCCCTGACCCATTCTTGCAAGCAGTAAGCTTTGATCCCGGTGCTCATGGGAGACCTTTGGCCACCCTGGAGAATTCAGGGTCCCTCTGCAACCTGCCGTGAGATGAGGAGTCATTAAGAATGTCCTCACAACCAAACGTTGCTTGACTGAGAATCACTCATTCAAACTTGTTTGCAGCAGAAATATGATGGTGACGATGATTATTTATAGTGTTTGCTCTTTGGGCTTTTTTTTTTTTTTTTTTTTTGCTGCATTGTCTTCTAAAAAAAAAAAAAAAAAAAAAAAAAACCTGCTTGTTTTTCTTAAGGCAACGAGAACACCTTTTAGTGCAGATGTGCAGTAGCACTCGAGTAAGACTGTTGCCTCAAGCACCTCTTTGATCCAGCGCCACGGATCGGTGTGGAAACAGCCCACGTGTGACTAACTCCACCAGCAAGATTCTCCCCAAGTAGAAGCCGTTTGTTTTGTTCCATGTATGTATTTAACAAACTCAACATCAAGGAAATATATGCTACTGTGAAATGTGCTTTCCTTCCGTTGACCATCGAAACAGCCTGATGTAAAATAGCTAAGCAAACATGCTTAATCGACACAGCACTGCTCGAGCTGAGCAAACAAGCTTAATCGACACAGCACTGCTCGCCAACGCGCCGCATGTCCCGATACTGGCATGCCATATGAGTTGGAAGTGCGACCATTGCTGTGCAGTCTGCCCGGAAGGCCGGTGATTCCGTTTTACTCGCCGCGGGTAGAGACGTCGTCCGCTGGATTGTCTGTTGCATAGGTTTGGTTTTCTTTCAAGACAGTTGCAATAGCAGCATCTTTTTTTTCCCCCTCAAAAATCCTCAGGGCTCATGCTCACAGCACAGGGAGTGTCAAGAAAATTAATTAAAGGACACCTTACAGATTTTTGGCGGATTCCCGCAATGCTCCATGGTATCCAAATGCATGTTCCCAGTATCCCCCTGGAAATTGTCATGTCACCTGACATCAGTGAGCCTCATTCGCTCCGCAAGCACTGCACCAGCATAGCTGTCACACATGAAACCTATAGAACTATATTCAGTGTTACACACACAAGGCTTATGTGGATTTTCTTTAGAATGGAGATTTTAATTTTCTTTGGGTGTGTGTTTTTGAGATTCAAATGACTTTTGGTTGGGAATAGTTCTTCGCTTCCAGAGTCCAAGCACTCGTGTCTGTTTGCATTTTCTGCTCTCCTGTACGCGATGCGAGTTAGTTGTAAATATGTAACCAGTCATGTTTCATTTCCAGGTATCAGAAATAAAAGTTTATATTCCAGGCCACTTGACAAGGCTTATACTTTCCGTAACAACACGGAAGTCCCTTGGAGGCCTACTTTTTTGCTTAGAATATCCGGTTTTCGTGATAATATGAAAGAGTAATATATTACTTAGTTACTTTTAATGAATTAAATATTAGACTTAACAGGTGGCACACAGCTGTAGATTTCAAGGCATCTTAAACTGAATTACTCACACTTTTAAGAGTCTGACAAAAAGAAAAAATGGAACAGACAGACGGAGGAATCAAGAATTGGACACGTGTCCCAATCGTTGCGAAAAACCATGACCACGTATCCACCATTCATCGCAAAAATGGTCAAAAGTGTTTTTAATGAGATTCATCATGAATGCCTTCGTAATATACCGATTATTTTGCCTGAAGAACAGAATGTGTTTATATGATCAAAAGTCACTTGCGCAACTTGGTGTCAAACCCGTTGCCCTTTGCACTATAACCAGTTGCCAAAAAGGAGCCAGTCGTGGCACCCTGAGAAACCTTGTTGTTGCCTTTCATTTGAGTTGAAAACAATCGCATTGACTTCCAAAATGGGCTTGCCTACGATTCGTCACCTATACGTGCTTGTTGTTCGCCTTTGTCTTTAAAGTGGCGGCCGTGTCAATGATGACGCAGCACGAATCGGAACATGCGGGCATTTGAACTCTGCGAGACCTGCGAGACTTTTGCTCTTGGAGAAATAACAGAGAGAAAGGAAGGCAACGCTGTTTGAAAGAAACGATTGGAAACTGGGTTCTCTCGCATCCAAAAGGCGCTGTTTGCGGGATTTGCTGGAAGAAGCCGCCTGCGTGTCACTGACGCTCGCCGCGTCATGCAAAGAGGACGCCAAACGTCACGTCAGGTGGCCGGGGGCCCCCTCCGCACACGCTTTGCAAAATTTGAAAGCAAAAGGCTCAAAGTGTCCCCTGCGTGTCAAAGCCGCTTGCTGACGTTTGCTGTATGTGACGTGCGGATCGTGATCTTGCAGGGTACGGCGGGCGGAGCAGCCATCACTTGCTCGCTGCCAGCTGCCTGACTGCGTCCGCCTTGTGCCCTACCTACCTACCTACCTGCCGCCGCCAAGACTTGTTGCGGACTCCGCGCCTGCTTGGAGAGAGATCGTCTGCAATGCTGAACCCCAAGATGCAGCTTGCACTTGTGCTGCTCCTCGAGTTCTTGTGCCTCGCTGCTGCTGATGCTGTCGCTGAAGGTAACAGTCGAAATTGTCTTTTGAGATGCGCGATCGACATTACAAAGTCGGCACTAAAGTAAACTCGTTTTTTGGGTACACCCTTAAAAGTGCTGACAGACCCAGGAAGTTACTCAACTTTGTTTTGTGTTACCAAATGAAAAAAAAAAAACTGTTTGGGCAAACTCACCCGACTTGCATGGTGCATGGGCCGCTCCAATTCTTAACGCCGATTGGGATGGCTCTTCTTAAGCCAGCATTGTTGAGGGTGTACTTTGATGTATGGGACGGACTGGGAGGAATTCACCTTTTCTACTTTTGGCAGCCACGCCCTGCTCGTGCGATGCGGACAACATATGCACCTGCAATGCGGGTCAAAAGCTCGAATTGAATAGCGGCAGTAGCGGCGCGATCACCTGGAAGAAGGAAGGAAAAACTCTCAACGACGACTGGGCAACCTTCGATCCCGCTAACACAAAGCAGAAGGCGACGATCGGATCACTGAAGCTCACCGACAAAGGGACGTACGTGGCCATCGAGGGGGACTTTGCTGACTGTAAGGTGAAAAAGGTGTTCGTTGTCAAGATTGTGGGTGAGTTTGAAATTACAGCGCAGTCTCCCCTCCTATCACTTTCCTCTTTTGGCATCTCAGCCAACCTCCGATTCGAGAGCTAAAAGTCCAAAGTGTTCTAGGGGGGCTGTTGTGAGATTTGATTATGAATGATGATAGTATTGATCCATGATTCAAAGTTGCCTTTTTCCACCCTGTGTGAGATTGTCACTGTGATGCTTCAAAGTCAGCTTTTTGGAATTTCGAGTAAAATGCAATCCGGAAGATGATCTGCGCCCTTTTAAAAGGTCAACCATTTCTTTGCTGTAATGATTCAAAGTTAGCTTTTTGGACTTTCGAGTAAAATGCAATCCAAAAGAATATCTGCCCCCTTTTAAAAGGTCACCCATTTCTTTGATGTAATGATTTTGCTTTTTGGAATTTATGCAATCCAAAAGATGGATCTGCCGCCCCCTTTTAAAAGGTCAACCATTTCTTTGTTGTAAGGAGTCAAAGTTAGCTTTTGGGAATTTAGGCACTCCACAAGATGATCTGCTGCCCCCCTTTTAAAAGGTCCACCATTTCTTTGTTGTAATGATTCAAACTTTTTGGAATTTATGCAATCCAAAATGTGATCTGCCCCCCTTCTAAAAAAACAGGTCAAACATTTTGTTGTCGTCACACACGACCTTTGGGCAAAAAGTGGAAGTGCCGCATTTCTTTTTTTTCCCCAACAGATCGGGTCACCAGTGTCACGGTCAAGCGTTACACTGGAAACACGGTGGCTCTCCACTGCCTCGTTGGAAATCAGGACTGGAAGAAATTCAAAACATTCGAGTGGAAGAAGGACGGGGAGGCCATCGGTCCTTCAGCCAAGCGCAAATTGAAAATGAACAACGCAATGCTGATCATCATTGACGCCAGCGCATCCGACAACGGTGACTACTCTTGCGTTGGCAAATCATTCGACGGCGTTGAGAAGAAATCCGTGAGCTTCCCACTCAGGGTCTAGTGAGCAGCAGGGGTGAGTATTCTTTGTCCCCCAGCAGGCGGCGCCCCCTAAAGCAGTGCTTCTCAATTATTTTCTGTTACGCCCCCCCCTAGCAAGAAGAAAACTATTCGCGCCCCCCCCCCCCCACCGTGACTATCCTAACTTGTCTTGTAAGTCGTAAAATGTTGCACTGTCGCAAACGTCACAGAAGTAACAATGAGAGCGCCACTGCCCCCTGCTGTGGAAATGCGCAATTACACTTTATTCTAGTACTGCCAAAAAAAAAGCCTGTTCCCCAGGGTCACACGCGCCCCCCCAGGTATATACTATTTGAGAAGCACTGCCCTAAAGGGTCACCACAGTCCATATTTGAAAAGACGCTTTATCTTTGTGACCCACACAAAGACCAGGAGACGGAGCATTCTGCCGAGAACAGAAGAAATAAAAAAATTTAAAAAACTACACACACACACACACACACACACACACACACACACACACACACACACACACACACACACACACACACACAAAAAATGCAAGAGAATGGAAACCGAATCAATTGTATTTAAAGCGCTTTTTTTTGTAGCGCTGCTTGCTCCTGTCGGTCTCGATGTTATGATACGGCGGTGTCAACGTGCAAGATGACTCTTGGAAAACAGCGAGCCAGCTGGGTCTTGATGGTCTTCAGCTTGAAGGAAGCGGCAAAGTTGCTTTGCAGCATCACAGGCAGGAGCCTGGAATGCGCCGCCGCCGCAGGATTTGCAAACGTTCTTTTTCCTCATTTTCCATGCATCAGTTTGATAGTAGTTTTCGTCGCATTACGTGTGGTCAGATGCTGCCTTGCTTCCAAAGGATTCTCCCAGTTATATGCATGCTCATGGTTTGAATCTTTATTATAACTTGAATAAAGGCCAAATTTGTTATACAGCTTCCATTTGGGTTATAGATGCAACTTGGCAGTAAAGATGAGTGCAACTCCTGCCCTCGATGTTTTCTCAGAATCATATGTTCCTACGCGCAATATCCAAGTACAACTCAAATGACATTGTCTTGGAGAAAACGTAGTGTCGAGATCCACAGCACATGTGACAAACTGGGCAGAGCAAAGTATTGAAGGGATAGGGCTGTGGTAACCTTGTTGGCCCACCAGTTACATTGGCGCATTCAACCAAGCCCTCTTTGTGTGTGTGTGTGGGGGGGGGGGGGTTAACACAACACACTGCATGAGCTCACAAATGATATACCTGCAAATTCGTGTCGCGAGACGGGTTCAGACATGCGTCGTCATGAATTTACAGGATAAATCAGGTGCGTTCGACTCACCGAACCCCTAGGGTTCGATCGAAGCCCGGTTAAGAACCAATGGGACAGGGGAAGTGGATAGATGGCTGAGTGTGCCGTCCGAGCTGGATGTGTGGGCTGAGTGTGCCGTCCGAGCTGGATGTGTGGATTAATGGTGACCCACGGCTGACTGGAAGGCCGCCTTGTTTCTATAGCTGGCCGTGGGAGGACATGCCGGCTGGCCATGGAAAGCAACCTGACAGAGCGAAGAGCAGAGCAGGCCCGAAGGAGCAGTTGCGCAGGACCGGCGGCGGCGTTCAGAGCGTTGTCTCTGTAATTATAGCTGGGTTTCGAATCTCCCATTCATAGCAAAGATTCTCAAAACAGTGGTCGTGCAGCAGCTTATTGATTACAGTCGAATAGTTTCAGTCTGGTTTTAGAGCGAACCACTCCACTGAGGCAGCACTTGCTAAAGTGACCAATGATACGGCCATCTCATAACACACAGGGTCAGGCAAACGAGAATCAAGCGGCAGGCGTGCTTGTCAAAACAGACAAAACTGTGGTGACTCGAGAGATGGGGACTCGAGTTACTGTGACTTGGACTCGAGTTTGTTGACTTGACAAAAAATTCAAAAAAACTTGAGAAGTTAAAGACTCGGGACTTGACTTGCATGGGTACAACAATTTTGGAAGAAAATCTCCCTTGAAATAAAACTTGAAATCACACCTTTCTTCTTGTTTGTTGTCAATCGCGCATCGCATTCAGCCATCCTGCCCAACACACTTAGTAAAATTCATAATGGACGACACATCGTTTGACGCGATGGTGCAATCCTTGATGGTGTGTTATTGTCAAATATTGTTTGTTTTTTAATCTCCATTGCAAACCGGATATCATACGGAGGCCGCCATTACAGATGCGCAGAACGGATGCGCAAGACACGTCAGCGATATAAAGAGCGAGAGCTCAGTTCTCTCCCTAAATGCGTATTACAGGTAATATTTTATTTCACAACACTTTGCCTTGTTCCTTTCTTCTCTGCTGTTCACTTCAAACACGCTCCGTACGAACGCAATGCTCTCGTATCAGACGCTTGCTCGATCACCTGCTCGTTTGCTGTCACAATGTGCCCTACACAAATCCGAAACATTTCTTCGCTATCGAGTTTGCTAGCGCATGCGCAGTGATACTGACCGGCAGAATAACATCCGGTTGTTCCCAAAGATGATCTTTTTTCTGAAATAATTTTACGTTTACGGACTTAAGTGAGAGTCAAAATGTGGGTGCGTATTATACATGGGTACAGGCTTTTTCCCAGCATCGACATGCCATTTTTAGGGTGCGTATTATGCACGGGGGCGCATGATGCATGGAAAAACACGGTAATACATTTGAAAAAATCATATCGATAACACGGTAGGAGCGCAGGCTGAGAATGGTGTCCAAACTTTTTGCAAGGAGGGACAGATTTAATAAAGTGAAGGGGCCCGTGGGCCAATAGTTTTTTCAGACATTTTTTAACTACCAAAATTTCATGCAAATACACACAGTTAAAAAAAAATTTCATTGTCACAATTGTCTTTATTTATCAAAGGGCAAAATAACCAAATATAAGCCATTCAGGCAGATGTGAACAACTCTAAAAACACAAATTCTGCCTTTCGTTCATATCTGAAGAGTCAGATAACATTGAACAAGCTGTTTGAAATGCCTTACATTTACATGAGTTTAAAATTATTTTTGCTCCGTGAACATTTTAAACAGGAGTTATAAGTCATGCAAATTTGTCTGTTATTATTAAAACTTAAAACAAGGGAGTTTTGCTCTTGTCATTTACAATATCTTTCAGAAAGTAATAGTTTGTCTACAGGTTTATAACATCAACAGTATTAACATGGCCACTTCGTAATATTTAACATGAAGTAATATTTAATTTGGGTTTAATTTGGACTCACAACCCCGCGTGAAGAATCGCTGTTGTGATGCCATTTCAGCTTGGAGCTGCTTCACTTTATCAGCGCGGTTACTCCCTGTTAGCTTGTCCTATGTGTCAGCATGTTGAGTCTACTAGTGTAGGTTGAAATCCTTAAACAAGGCAACCGTTTCTTTAGAAATGAGACGAACACAATTGCCTTGATTTTCAGCGAAGAAGTCATGTAATTCCCATTTCTCTTGAAAGCGACGTTCCTCAATGTCAACTGTCCTCGTTTTCTTTGCAGTCGCCATGGCAGAAATGAGCGGCGAAGGGGTGGTGCTGCCAAAAATTGGAGGAATTACAGGTTGGAGTTTCTTTTTTTTTTTATATATATATTCAGTTTGACAGTGCAGGCGGTCCATAAATAATACATTATAAGACCGAAGCTGCGGGCCATATGAAATCTGATCGGGGGCCGGATTTGGCCCGCGGGCCGGACTTTGGACATTATTGCCATATACTATGTTGCATGTCTGTCAGACCATACAGTACATCCCCACAGAGACAAGTGAAATTCTACAAAGTTGAACGTTGTATCCCCGCTGTGAGGGAATCTTTTTCTAAGAACAAGCTGTTATTTTTTCCGACAATGTTGAAGTTTATAAAGCTCTGGTGTCTCCAGATGTTACGGATGAAACAAAATGTTTCTAATGCTCTGTAATGTGTTTCTTCTTTCAGATTTTTCTCAGATGTTTTTTTCATATTTGCAACTCAAATGTGTCAGACACTGTCAGCAGATGTTCATTAGAGCTGTCAATAGATCATTGTGTCAGGTATTCATTTATTTATTTATTTATTTTTGATTCTATGGTGTATTTTACTGAAGGTCAAAAAGTCAAAGTCTGCTTTATTGTCAATTTCTTCACACGCCAAGACACACAAAGAAATCTAAACAACGTTCCCACTATCCCACGGTGACGAGACATAGTACGCACGCAATATACATAGAAGTAAACAACACCAGAAAAATAAAAACAAGAAGGCACAAACAATGAATAAATAAGAGTGATGAATAAATAATAAATAAACAAATAACATAATAAATAAGAGGAGCAAAAATGGAGCAAGTGCGCATACAGCAGACAGTCAGAATATAGCGCAAAAGTACAGGACGCTACGCAGAAGGGGGGGGAGAGAGTTCAGGATCCTAACAGCCTGGAGTATGAAGCTGTTGGTGAGTCTGGTGGTGAGGGGGTGCAGGCTTCTGTACCTCTTCCCAGAGGGCAGAAGATCAAACAAAGAGTGAGCGGAGTGACTCACATCACTCACAATCGCGGTCGCCTTGTGGGTGAGACGAAGGTGTAAATGTCCTTCAGGGAGGGGAGTGAAGCACCAATAATCTTACCAGCCGTGTTCACTATGCGCTGCAGGGCCTTCATGTTGTCTTCAGTGCAGCTACCACCCCAAAAAGGGATACAACTGGAGAAGACGCTCTCAATGGTGCCACGGTAGAATGTAGTCATGACGGCTGGAGGAGGACTTGCTCGCCTGAGTTTCCGCAGGAAGTACAGGCGGCGCTGAGCTTTCTTTGCCAGTGATGCGGCCCAGGAGAGATCCTCACTGATGTGCACCCCCAGGAATTTGGTGCTGCTCACTCTCCCCACCGCAGCACCGTCGATGGTCAGCGGCAAGTGTTGGGTGTGACCCTTCCGGAAGTCAACAACAATCTTCTTGGTCTTGTTGACGTTCAGCAGGAGGTTGTTGTCCCTGCACCACGCGGTCAGATGGTCAACCTCCAACCTGTATTGAGTCTCGTCGCCCTTGGTGATGCTGGTTGTTCTGACACTCCCAGCAGATGCCGAGTATACTGCCAAGACAAGTACAGGGAGCAGTGCAAGGGAAAGACCAACTCAAGACACAGACAGACAGACAGACAGACAGGCAGGCAGGCAGGCAGGCAGGCTGGCTGGCTGGCTGGCAGGCAGGCAGGCAGGCAGGCAGGCAGGCAGGCAGGCAGGCAGGCAGGCAGGCAGAAAGACAGAATCAGAGAGACCTTTGGCGTAGTTTGCTTGTCCTCATTCTAGAGATTTTGATTGTTTTTTTTACGGTACCACCCACAACAAAACCCCAAAGAATGATTGTGTGCATGTGTGCGCACAAATGCGTTTTGCTTGTGCCCAAGCATTTAAGTGTGGGTGTGAACATGCACGTGTGGGCAAGGCCAGGGTGGCCTGGTTACTGATTCCTGGCCTGAAAAAAATCTCCCAGTCCGGCCCTGATTACTGTGTACTTATGCTCTAAAATATTTTAAATGAGCCCTTGTCATTGAATTTGTCAACCACAATATAACTATCCCTCCATAGGTTGAAGGTGGACAAACCCAGGCCTGTAGACTGGAGAGCAATCAAAAAATCCCAGAGTATTTACAGGATTACAGGAGAAAAAAAACAACAAATAAAATGAGCTATTTAGCCCATTCAATGTATCGTGAAATATTTGAAAGTAAAAAAAAAAAAAAGAACAAAAGCATGTGTTTATATGATCAAAAGCCACTTGCGCAACTTGGTGTCAAACCCGTTGCCCTTTGCACTATAACCAGTTGCCAAAAACCTTGTTGTTGCCTTTCATTTGAGTTGAAAACAATTGCATTGACTTCCAAAATGGGCTTGCCTACGATTCGTCACCTATACGTGCTTGTTGTTCGCCTTTGTCTTTAAAGTGGCGGCCGTGTCAATGATGACGCAGCACGAATCGGAACATGCGGGCATTTGAACTCTGCGAGACCTGCGAGACTTTTGCTCTTGGAGAAATAACGGAGAGAAAGGAAGGCAACGCTGTTTGAAAGAAACGATTGGAAACGGGGTTCTCTCGCATCCAAAAGGCGCTGTTTGCGGGATTTGCTGGAAGAAGCCGCCTGCGTGTCACTGACGCTCGCCGCGTCATGCAAAGAGGACGCCAAACGTCACGTCAGGTGGCCGGGGGCCCCCTCCGCACACGCTTTGCAAAATTTGAAAGCAAAAGGCTCAAAGTGTCCCCTGCGTGTCAAAGCCGCTTGCTGACGTTTGCTGTATGTGACGTGCGGATCGTGATCTTGCAGGGTACGGCGGGCGGAGCAGCCATCACTTGCTCGCTGCCAGCTGCCTGACTGCGTCCGCCTTGTGCCCTACCTACCTACCTACCTGCCGCCGCCAAGACTTGTTGCGGACTCCGCGCCTGCTTGGAGAGAGATCGTCTGCAATGCTGAACCCCAAGATGACGCTTTCACTTGTGCTGCTCCTCGAGTTCTTGTGCCTCGCTGCTGCTGATGCTGTCGCTGAAGGTAACAGTCGAAATTGTCTTTTGAGATGCGCGATCGACATTGCAAAGTCAGCACTAAAGTAAACTCGTTTTTTGGGTACATTCTTAAAAGTGCTGACAGACCCAGGAAGTTACTCAACTTTGTGTTGTGTTACCAAATGAAAAAAAAAAACCCTGTTTGGGCAAACTCACCCGACTTGCATGGTGCATGGGCCGCCCCAATTCTTAACGCCGATTGGGATGGCTCTTCTTAAGCCAGCATTGTTGAGGGTGTACTTTGATGTATGGGACGGACTGGGAGGAATTCACCTTTTCTACTTTTGGCAGCCACGCCCTGCTCGTGCGATGCGGACAACATATGCACCTGCAATGCGGGTCAAAAGCTCGAATTGAGTACCGGCAGTGGCTCTGTCAACAAGATTATCTGGAAGAAGGAGGGGGAAGAATCAGCTCTCACCGCTGACTGGGCAACCTTCGAGGCCTCTGACACTAAAGAGGAGAAGGCGACGATCGGATTACTGAAGCTCACCGACAAAGGGACGTACGTGGCCATCGACGGGACTACCCTTGCTGACTGTCAGGTGAAGAAGGTGTTCGTTGTCAAGATTGTGGGTGAGTTTGAAATTACAGCGCAGTCTCCCCTCCTATCACTTTCCTCTTTTGGCATCTCAGCCAACCTCCGATTCGAGAGCAAAAAGTCCAAAGTGTTCTAGGGGGGCTGTTGTGAGATTTGATTATGAATGATGATAGTATTGATCAATGATTCAAAGTTGCCTTTTTCCACCCTGTGTGAGATTGTCACTGTGATGCTTCAAAGTCAGCTTTTTGGAATTTCGAGTAAAATGCAATCCGGAAGATGATCTGCGCCCTTTTAAAAGGTCAACCATTTCTTTGCTGTAATGATTCAAAGTTAGCTTTTTGGACTTTCGAGTAAAATGCAATCCAAAAGAATATCTGCCCCCTTTTAAAAGGTCACCCATTTCTTTGATGTAATGACTTTGCTTTTTGGAATTTATGCAATCCAAAAGATGGATCTGCCGCCCCCTTTTAAAAGGTCAACCATTTCTTTTTTGTAATGAGTCAAAGTTAGCTTTCGGGAATTTAGGCACTCCACAAGATGATCTGCTGCCCCCCTTTTAAAAGGTCCACCATTTCTTTGTTGTAATGATTCAAACTTTTGGGAATTTATGCAATCCAAAATGTGATCTGCCTCCCTTCTAAAAGGTCAAACATTTCTTTTTTGTAATGATCGAAAGTTAGCTTTTTGGAATGTATGCAATCCAAACGATGATCTGCCCCCTTTTATAAGGTCCAACATTTAGTTGCCGTCACACGCAACCTTTGGGCAAAAAGTGAATGTGCCGCATTTCCTTTGTCCAATAGCCACGACAACCTCCGACGTCCAGGTCAAACGTTACACTGGTAACTCAGTGGCCTTGCACTGCTCCATCAACGAGAATGAACACGTCAAAGAACTCGTGTGGAAGAAGGACGACGCTCCGGTCGGCCAGGGAAACTACATTCTGGGCAAAGCGGTGATGATCGTCACCAAACCCGACCCAACCGTCAAGGTCGAATACGTTTGCGTGGCCAAACAATTCGACGGGGCTGAGATATCCTCCTCGGCCTTGACACTCAAGGACGGCGATGTTGACAGCGAGGTTGTGAGCGGTGACAGCAATGTTGTGAGCGTTGGCGGCAAAGGTCAGTACTCTCAGCCGTCGCAAGTGTCACTACAGTTCATATTCGATATGCGCCCAGCTGACCGCTTTCTCTTTATTAAGGTAGATCAGGTGTGGGTGCCCTGTCCTACAGCGTTTCTCTGCTGGTGATGTCCGTCCTGGCTCAGCTCTACTGGATGGTGTAGCGCCCGCCGCAAGACCAGCGGGTGAGTCAACGTCCGTCCGTCCAATTGACCTCCCTTCAAGCCCTCTGCTTCTCCTCAGCTGCTGCTGTCCACGTCCGTCCCTGGCTAGGAGACGGAGCACTCCACCGCAAGCAGCCCGCTCCACCCTCAGCGAGCCCACTCCACCCTCAGCGAGCCCCTCCCAAAGGATTTTGCCCTCCAGACGATGATACTCAACATCGACGACGAGCAGCATTTCACAGAAGAAAATAACACACACACACACACAAAAACAGAATGAAAACCGAATCAATTGCATTTGCGACAATTTTGCAGTGCTCCCTGCTCTTTTCTGTCTCGATGTTATGATACAATGTACATGATGACTCCACGAAAACAGAGAGCCAGCCGGCTCTTGATGGTCTCCAGCTTGAAAGAAGCGGCAAAGGTGCTTTGCAGCATCACGGGCAGCCGTTAGCAAGAGCCTGGAATGCGCCCGCCGCCGCAGGATTTGCAAACTTTTTTCCTTTTTCTCATTTTCGTGCATCAGTTTGATCGGTCAGATGCTGCTTTGCTTCCAAAGGATTCTTCCAATGATATGCATGCTCATGGTTTGAATCTTTATAACTTGAATAAAGGCCAAATTTGTTGAATACAGCTTCAATTAGAAACTTGGGATGATAAATGTACCTAGGCTGTTAACGTCAGTGGAAATCTGCCCAAGTTGTTTCTCAGAAGCCCTCAGCGCCATTTTGACGCGAGGTATTGTGTGCAACAAAGACCAGGGAAACACTCTTAGAATATTTTTGACAATTTCTTGGATTTCTTAAAAATGTCCACACTAAAGCGCCCTCTATAGCCCCACCCTTTTTAATACTACCACACTTCCATCCATGCAGCCTGTTAAGGTTTTGTGCGGCAGCAACCACAGCCTCCCAGGCACAGAGGTGTAAGGCCTGATGCATGCCATGGCGCGTCGTTTTTGTCTTGATTTTCTTTCCCCGGGTTCAGCTCGTCTGATATTATAGCAGCAGCCCATTTTTGTTAGATTTTTTTTTCTCGAGTTCAGCTCGTCTGAAATAATAGCAGCAGCAGCAGCCCATACTCGTAGCTCGCCCCGCCTCCACCTTTAGTGTAGATATTTGGCCTATTCCGATCCAGCCATGGGTCCAGCTGGTCCATCAAGAGCCTGTCTCAGCTCTCCACAAGATCTTTGGAAAATCGGATAGTTCCTGGCCCAGTCTTGATGTTTCAACGTGGCTGTCTCGCACAATGGTGCCAGATCAGGTGTGTTAGCCTTCCATTACCTTGGCCATGTCTCTGAGCACTAAACACCAGGTACTTCTGGGGCACTCCAGGTAGATTGAAGATTGCCGCTAGCACTGCGGGATCATTGGTTCCTTGTGGCTTAATGTTTTGAGGCTTTTCAAATCTTTTGCTTGCATCTTAACACCTTTCTTGCCACATTGTTGATTGTTTGCAAGGAAACGTTTGATGGTTCTGCGCTCGTCACGTCCCGAGATCTTTGTCACGGATCGGACGGAGCAGGGCGACCAAACGCAGCTTGGACCAGGGTTTATTGGAGAAAACAAACTAACAGACTCGGCAAACTGACATGACTTAACAAAACAACAACTAGACTGACTCACCGGGACGTAAGACAAGAAGACAACAGGACGTGGCGACAACAGGACATGGCGACAACAATGATCCGACGGGGAGTGAGGGGCAGACCAGACAGGACTTAAATACATAACAGGTAACAAGAGGTAGGTGAGAATGATCACACTAATCACGGGCACACAGGAGGGGAGGGGCGAACACAAAGGCACACGGACAGAAACGATGACAATACGCACATAACAAAACAACCGAGGACAAGACGTGACAATCTTAGCAGTTTCAAGAGCGCTGCGTCCTTCTTCGGAATCTTTCAGAGTCACTTGAATCTTTTTTTGCCCCGTTTGGCCTGAGCCAAAGAAGCTGCCTATTCTATGTATGCACACGGTGAGATAGGGTGTCACTCGGCTCTGGCCCCACCATCCTACATAAGACAAACGCACGTCGCTTGATATGCTTCTTTTGAGTAAGCATTCAAGCGTATTAAGCATAGAATTGGAAATTATCCATCTCCCTCTGTCTCTCATATACATACATACATACGTACGTACGTACATTAGATTTTTGTCAAGGACAATAGAACAAATCATTTTTAAGCGGGGCAGGGTGATTGATTGCATTAAAAAGACAGAAATATCAGTGGTGTGCTTTAGGGCTGAACAACTGACAATCAAATTCCTAACGACAATGTAGTAGAATGACAAAGGCTACAATATGAAAACTATAAAACCACTTAATTTGGGTTAGTCTGTTGGCTGATATTTACTATACTGTCTGAGTCAGACTAGTGCTTAAGAAGTGCAGTCCACGTGTTTACATCCCATCGTGTCATAAAACATGAAAAGTTAAAGCGCCTCGTTTGTTTGCATTATTGTCATTTGAGTTAAGATTTGACTTTTGTTGACACCACACCTTCGGTATACTCTTTTTATTAAGTTGTTCGAGAGAGTGTTTAAAAGCGCAAGTTAAAGTGTCAGTCAACTCGTATTCAAGCGTATTTTTTTCCCATTTGTTGTTAATTTGCTTTCATTTTATCATAGTTCTAAATCAAAGATTTGTCTTTAACAACAAATATGCTTCATTGCAAGACAGAATCATTTATTGCTTGAAGAAGACTGAAAAAAAAAAAGACAAAATAGTGTGGGGGGTTAGGTGTGTGTGTGTCACAAATAGATCAGTTTTCAAAATTGTTCAGTCCTAGTGTGCTTGAGGTACACTGAAGAACCGTAGGACAAGATCCGTATTTACACAACATATCAATCTGTCAAGGAACTGGGGAATAAAATACACTTGTAACATTGTCATTTCCATAAATGGGGTAGTTTTCACAAACTAGCATTAAAATCCCGGCACCAAACATTGCTGATACAAAAGCTCCTCATACAGCTTTTTCTCCCTGAATCTGGAAAAGTTTACCAGGCCCTAATTGAATCTTTTCTGAATCCTTTGGTTATTGTCAAAGATGTACAGCAGTAGCAGAATAACAAACAACAACATGCCGATCATTTGCTTATATGTATGTACGCATTCACATTGAGAAAGACATCAACCGCAGGATGTGCTCGTGTCTTTGAACGGTTTCTTTCCAATCCTCAAAATACACACAGGCTGTGACATAAAAACAGAAATTCTAATTTTACTTTTGCCAAAGAATAAAGAATAAAGTGATTAGCTTTGTGCCAAAAGGACACAATTTCCTTAATTTCACACTGGCCAAGATTTTACTGCGAAAATGTGAAGGAGGTGCATGAGTATCTGAAAAGGTAAACAGTGTAGTTCTTTGATTGCTAATTAATCGTAGTTTGGTGTTCTAACATCTGGACCCAGCCCAGCCGTGTCGTCATGATCAAATCTCCGAGGATTCGATCCTGTCTATCCACGGCAAACCAGAAGATGGACCGTCCTCTTGTTTTTCCACGTCGCTCTTCAGCGCTTGCTCTTCCCTGTCCAAAGTCTCGTCTCTACTCCCCTCTCCTTGCTCTCGGACGGCTCTCAGCTGGCGCAGCTCCCTCTCCAGCTCTGCGTTGCGGCGGTACATCTCTAAATAGCTGGCCTGCAGCTCCTTCTGGTAACGAATGACCTTGTCCTTCTGTGTCTGCCATGTCCGCCTCTCCTCCTCGAAAGCCGTGGCCTGGGCCTCGCTCTGGCGCCGCTCAAGTAGTAGCTCGGCGCGCAGACGCTCCTCGGTCAGGCCCGCGCACCCTCCTACCAGCAAAAAATGGTCACATGCTTCATCGGCGGGCGCGGGGAGATGTCTGCTGCCGACCTGCTTTCACTCAGTTTGTTGCACTCAAAATAACCCACGAGGTTTATGGTCACTCTTATGCTTCACAGACGCAACAATCTCATCAAATAGATTTGGACTTGTCCCTAACACTTTGCTGAGTTGTTCTTGCTTAAGTTGGCAAGTTTAGGTTAAGTCTGAACACTCTTATTTCTTTGTTGCGAAGAGTAGGAAAGCCAACTTTGACAATAGAAAAACCTTAAACAGTTGGCTGAATTGCCCAAATTAAAAATGAAATTTGTCAGCCTGCTTTTTTTAACTTATTTTTCAAATTTACAGCACCTCAAACTAAATAGGTGTGCCGTCGTCAAGTGGTAGAAAGTGGAATTACATCCACTATAACACTGTTTTGATCCCCCCCCCCCCCCAAAAAAGTAAAGAAAACACTGAGCTAACCAGCAAATTTTCCCGTAACTTATCAACTCTACCGACAATGTCCCGTACTGAATTTGGAGGCATTATTCAAGATGCCAAAAATGCTACCTGTTGCACTCTCGTCTCCTTTCCCATGGTCGCTGGTACTGTGAGAGGGTCTTCTGTGACACTGGGAGCTTTGCATGATGAGTTTCAGCGCCTCGACCTGGCTGTCCCTGTTGCACAACTCCAGTCGGGTCTCCCTGAGCTGCGTTTTCAGCTGGAAGATCTCGCTCAGCTTGTGGGTCACCTCGGCCTGAGAGTCTCGAAATTGTTGCTTGAGCAAGGAGATCTCGCCGGACTTCTGGCAAACCTTAGAGGAATGAAAGGCGTAAGTGAGGGCCAACAACAAACAATTCACTTGACTCCCCGTCAATGAGTGTTTCTCCCTGTCATAAAGTGCCGCCCACCTCCCACTGTGTCTCCTCCAGGGTGGGACTAATTGTCTTCTCCTTGGCTCCGCCCTCCTGGCGTCTTTTAAGATCCTCAAGCTCTTCTTGAAGTCGGCTCTTCTCCTGCTGGGCCTTGAAGAGCTGCAGCTGGAAACCACGCTGGGATCGCTGGGCATGCTGGGAAACCTGTCGCAGCTTGGCAGCGTAGAGGCGCTTCAGTTCCTCCACCTCCTTCTCCCACAGACGCTGTTTGCCTTCAAACACCTACACGCAGGGAGTGCGTCAGGCGCAGGCCTCAAACAAGATGGAGGACACGGATGATGCCTGTATCCTGATGAGAAATTCACCTGAGCGATGGCACCCTCACTCTCGTCCAGGTTTCTTCTCATCTGCTTCAGCTCGTGCTCTTTCTCCACAAGCCTCTCCTCCAAATCCCGCACCTTCCAGGGGGCCATATTATGAATGTTGAGTAAGGTCTAGTAAAGAAATTCTAGCAAAATAACTGAAACACTTTCATGAACAAAATGAAACAAAAATGCTTTTAAAAAAACAAAAAACAAAGTGAGTCTACGTCTTAAGTTTTGAAAAAAAAGAACCACGAAAATGTTACTTTGAAAGTTCATTTTAAATGTATTTATCGCCGTATTACAGTACGTCCGTACAGCAGAAGCAAAGTCAAAACGGTCAACTGAGATTGTATATTTGCGTTACTTGGTTACACAATACTTAGTAAACCTTTATATGAAGATATAGGAATTAAGAAAAAAATAAAACATTAAAATAAAATCAAAAAGTACAGTGAAGAATCCAAAACAAACATAATGCTCGTGTGGACATGAACACATTTTCTGTACTTTTTGCACAACTTGCTGTTCATAAATGATTCATTCATATATACAATTTTATTTCTCATCTGCTTACATGCAGACAATTAACTCACACATTCATACCATTTTATTTAATTCTCATCTGCTTACATGCTGACAATGTACTCACGCATTCAAACAACCCTACTGACTAGTTTACTTCTCACGTTTGCATAGTAGTAGAATTGACATAGTGATAAATTGAATCGCACATCCTTCTTGTTATTATAAATCTTGTGTGATGCTATTGTCCCGTTGACCGCTACAAAACAGAATTGTCGTACGCACCACTTCTTCTACAGACATGGAGAGGGTCCAATCATAAGGAGGCGGAGCCTCCCCTTCGTATGGCACCGAGGGGCTGAGCGTTGCCATGCTGCGACACGCCATTTCCCCAATGGTCCCGCCTCCCAACCCAGTGGCTTTGGTGCGGTCCAGGGAGCCGATAGTGTTGATGTGGCCCATAGATGCGCTGGCAAGTCAAGTCAAATAACCTTTTCAAGCCGTGATTAAGAGACGAGAAGGCTAAGAAGTGACACCGACCTGATGGGAGCCTGGTTTGGACGAAAGGGGGGCCGATACGGCGGCAGGCTGCTCATGGAGTTGTGGCCCGAGTCCGACAGGTTGTCATCGTCTTGGCTTGCCCCTCGCAGGGTGGGCTGAGCCTACGCAGCAGTTAAAATGAGGTGTAGGTGCAATGTCAGACAATGTCAAAGTTGAAAAGTCACAAATCTGGAAATAGAGTTTCAGATTTAAGACTCCTTTGGGTCTCATCTTAACAAAGTTGTGGGTTCTATCTCACGGTATAAGGCAGGCCTGGCCAACCTGCGGCTCCTGAGCCTGGTTCTTTTACGTTCATATAAACATTTGTGTTTGTGTGTTTTTTTGGGGTATTTTTTTTGTGCGTGTTTGCTTCGCTTGAGTTCAATATGGTATTTTCATCAAACGCGCATCCAGTGAAATTCCACAAAGCAGGAGGGGCAAAGCCATTCGATTTATTTCCTGACTTGGAAACACAGCGAAGGTTTCACACAGCAAAGAGACAGTGTACCTTATGATTACCGGAGGAGCCTCCGTGACGAGAGGGCGATGATGACGAAGATGAGCTGGAGACTGTTTGAGAGACATGGCCGTAGGCTCTGTGCAGCCCGTTCGAGATCCCATGGTCCGCGTCTTCCGATTTGGAAGACGGATACAGGTTCTGCATGGAACTGAAGTTTTTGGGAGTGACAGGTTTGAAGGCAGATGACCTAAAGTGGCCCTGGTGGAAACACCAAGAGAATTCAGTTAATTGACCGCCAATTTGCTACATTTGATTGCATGCAAGGAATTCAAGCACAGAATATCAGTCCATGACTGTGAACTGGATTGAACGGTTGGGTGATTGACTGCTGCGGGGGCGGAGAAGGATGCGTCCAGAGCGGTATAAATATGATCCATTTAGCGCAACCTTGGCTTTATGCCAAGACAAGAAAAAAAAAAAAACACCTACATTGGTTACTTGGAAGCTAATGTGTTCCTTGGTTGGTTCGACAGTAAAATAAGTCAATTGGCGTTCTATTCGCTTCAATCATTTTGAATCAGATAATGCAATAAATTCAGTTTTATGGTCCATACTTTGCGCATTCTTTGCAAAAAAGGAGAGTAAAAGGTGAGCCATGTAGTATGTATTTGTTTTTTGTTATACGGCAGTGAACTTATTTTTAACCCTTGTATGGCTGTTAAGAATAAACATTTACCTTTTCATATTTCGCTCCACTTGGAAGCGAGTTCTTTGTCAAATCAATCTCGGTGCCATCTTTGTGGAAGACCTTGGCGTACAGGTTTTCTTCCTGATGCCTGCCAATCGAGGCTATGATGTCCTTCTTAGAGCCACTGCTCTGGTTGGCTTTGGGCTCTTTTCTGTTTGGAAACACAATATATCTGTGGTGGAATGCGAAAACAGCCTGGGAATGCACCATGACGGCCCCACCTGGTGATGTTGAGGTAGTTGAGGAGCTCCCTCTGAGTGAAGCCTTTCTTCAGGAGGCCATTGGACGCTTTGGGCCTCACCTGGGGAACGGCCTGGTTGACTTTTGTAGGACCCACGCCGGGCCTCTCCACCAGACTGCCAACACTTCCCATGTTGCAGCGGGGTGAAAAGAACGGCGCTGGGAACGAGCTTTGGAAGTTTTTACCAGGGCGAGGAAGCGTCTGGACCGAGGCTGCCATTGGTTACAAGGGAGGACAGGTGCTCTGTAAAGAGAGGAAAAAGCAAATTGCGTGAGATGAATGTGTCACTTTTAGTCTTGACATTTTAAATGCTACGTGCCCATTACGGTTTATTTTTCCTCCCTCGCTTTTCTCCACTCTAAATTTTACCCCAGCTGTCTCAGAAACCAAACGCACAAAAAGCCCAGCCACATCTCCCAACAGACAACAAGGCATGGAAAAACGACACTTTAGCAAAAACATCCTACAGCTATACGTACTCGCCGTCGTTTCAGAAGTGGTTTCGCGCATCAGGCGCGCACGTCTGGCCGATGACTAACATGCGGCATATTAGGCTGATGTTTATCCGGAGGTCGGGCAGCATATGTCAAATCGCAAGCCTATTGCGTAACTCTGATCCAACTAGGTTACAACTGCAGAGCTCTAGATGAGGGAACAAGATCTTTTGCTGAGCCATATTGGCGATTCAATCTGGTACTTATTCAGCTCGCAAATGTCCTGCGTCTCACGAAAGTCACGTATCCAATGTACCATTGATAAAACGAATGCTACACAGCTACCATTAAAATGTGTTCTGCTGCAGTAATTGGTACACAAACAGAAACCTTGGCTACTTGTAAATGTGTAACATTTAATTGACAACTAATCATCAAATTAATCGATTTCGATAACTGATTCATCGTTTCGAAAGCTTGTTTAATTAAAAATAAAACCCTTGGAATTTCACTCTTAAAATAAACAAACATGTAAAACAAAGAAAAAACTGTGGTCGACTTTTTTGCCAATTTTATGACAGTGAGTTACAAACCAGTGAGTGTCTGTAACATAATTTGCATTTGAGCATTTTCTGCACTGTTAATTTGAAATGTTGTTGTAATTTTATAGAATGGTGGAAAATAAAACACATTATTTTAATCAAATTCATTAATTATATGATGAAAAAATCGTATCAAATTATGCCCGAGATATTTGTTTTCCAAAGCAAACCTAAGAGGAACAAAGTGGATTGGGTGACTGATTTATGGTGCACATTTTTATTCAACAACTGACTAACTACATGCAAGCGAGGAACAAAATGGAATTTGAGACATTCATAAATCATTAACTGCCTCTTTCCTTCATTAACCTTGCTCCCAACAACTGTGTTAAGATGACCTCAATAGAGTTGTCTTATTGACTTAAGGAACCTCAGAAGTCATAAAACATTTGAAAGACCATTAATGCAGTTGTATTTCTTTAAAGATGATTATTTGTTCTTGGTGCACGATATATTTGCTATAGAACAGTCTCCGCCTATTGACAATTTGGGGAAAGATACAACATAAGAAATCAAATATATTGGCAAAAAAAAATCTTCGGCTCTCATCTCAAGTTTGGTAAAATCATATAATGGACAGTATAATTTGGCATGACTCTAAACTGGAATATCTGATACTTGAGCTCCCTGCTGCCCACCTTCCAAACATTCTGAATATGTATGTCTGCCTGTCTCACTGCTCACTTCATCATAAAGTGCTTCACACTGTTGGCAGATGGAACTATTATGCAAATTGCTCAAATAGTGAGAGAGAAGAGGAATGACAGGCAACTTCGGGCCACTTTGCTCAGGCCACTCAGTCAGGCTTAGACTACTGCAAAGCTGTGCATGTTTTTATTCATGCGGCTACCATGCATGAAACCGACCTGTTACTTATAAGCCAATCGAACAAAAAATGAAATAAAGATGCTGTCAAATATAATCACAGGCAATTCAAGAGAACAAATACAACAACAAATACTCATCAATTATTTAACAAAAAACTCTCCAGCAAAGTTTAAAAAAGTTCAAATGATCGAGATGAGCTTTCTGATCACATGATCAGAATGAGACACCTGTAGTTATCGTTTTTAACTTTTAGTTTTTGCAAGCCTGGCCAAGGCCTGATGTTGACTGTTTTTTTAGTTAGAATATTACACAGGTTCTTTTAGAAAATAGCAAGCCCAAGAAAAAACCCCAACCTGATCAATGTCCGATAGGAAGCAGAGCTGCAGGGGTGAAAGTGACCTACTCAATCTTTGGTAAACTGAAGATAAGTTTGTTTTCCATCATTTGCTTTTAGTTTATTGGCCTGAACAAACCAGACGGAGACGTGGCAAAATTTACAGCAACAAGTGCCCATCCAAAAAAACCTTTGTTCTCCAGATACGCTCTTGCACACTACACATTGTGTAGTTGCAAAAATGCATAGTATTGTGTTCTCTATGGTTTCCTCGATGGAAATGTTGATTCTCATCTTATAACCCACACAAATGCCACATCTACAACAACCGCAAAGCCAACAAAACCTTCAGCTTTCAAGTGGAGGCTCTCAAGGACAAACTCCCTCCTAAAATAGCTGAGAGAAGTCTGACACTTGTGTGTGAAGAGCGGACATTTCAGACGCTCAGAGACACTTGGGTCAGTCAACAGCACCACGACTACACCAACAGTAGGAGGAAAATTCCAAAGATACTTCACAGAACACGGGTTTGGACTTGTCGTTTTTTTTTTTTTTTTTTGATGCACCGAATGCTCACTCCCACGGACGCTTCACTTTATGCGAGCAGGTCACTCAACACAACCTTGCCAAAAAAAAAAAAAAAGACAAAACAGAAAAACCTCCATAGCTCCAGATCCTCAACCCCCACGGAAATCGCCTCCTATGCCTCATATCAAAGTTTGTTTACATTAATGGGGTAACGCGACATGTTTCATCTCAACGGTTCAACCTCCCACACAGAGCACACTTGGTTACATCACATGAGCTCAGTGAAGGCTGTACCTTGTGCTAAAACCAAATATTCCAGTGGTCTCACTTAATCTGTTCCCCAAACAACTCTATCTATCTATCTATCTATCTATCTATCTATCTATCTATCTATCTATCTATCTATCTATCTATCTATCTATCTATCTATCTATCTATCTATCTATCTATCTATCTATCTATCTATCTATCTATCTATCTATCTATCTATCTATCTGTCTATCTATCTGTCTATCTATCTATCTATCAAAAAATATGTAGTATTTGAATTTAAAATACAAATATAGCTTCATGTTAAGAAAGCTGGTTCCAGAAGTAGTTCATCGTTTCACAAATCATTTGTAGAGTACAACGTTTGAATCCTACTATTTATTTAGTGCGGGGCGGTCGTCTACCTTGACTTATGGAGTTTATATAGATCCTTATAGTATCTTGCTGATCTTTATATATTTTTTGCTTTTCTATTTAATGCCTGGAATCTTCTTTGAGGGTAGGGTTAGGGTAATGGACATTGCTTGATTTGAAGTGGTTTCAAAACAATTCACTTACCCTTTCCTAGTTATAGACTACTTACTCTACGTTAGGGGTCGTGGCTTTTTTCTTTTTGCTCTTATGAAAACATAACTGTATTTGCTAGGTCCCTAAAATATCCTCAGCCTTATTTTGTGTCTGGTGTCTACACTTTGAATGCTCAATAGCAGCTTTTCTCTGCAGTGATGAACAAATACGACCCGCTTGACCCCTGCAGTGACTCAAGCAGACGCCATCAATGAAGACAGTGTGAGAGAGAACACTTGAGCTTTAACGCCACCACTCTTGACCACCACTGAGTCATGCCCCGTGTCTCCCAGTAAGGTTGGTTCTCGTCCTCTGTGTTTTGCAACGATAGTGGACCTCTTGTGCGCCCAAAACAAGAATGACATTGGCTCGGGCAAAGGCATCGCTTACCGCATTTCCATGTACGTGTGTAGCTTGTGCCGTGTCATATTTCACACAAAGGACATGACATACAAATTGCCCTCAGATGTAGAGATGGCATATTTCACAGTCCTTTATTTTTCTTAAATCTTCCATGAGTAGCCTCAGGGTTTGTTTTTATCTCCGATCTATAACGAATAACCAGCTAACAATTAGAGGCTGCAGCTGAGCAATCTTCGTCAGTCCTATAGTAGTTACACTTGCTTTACTTTCACATTGGTGTACAGTTGATGATATTGTTTGAAGGCACTCAATGAGGTCAATTGTCATTTTTTTAATGCTATATTTGGAAACTAAAAACTAGGAAGTCTTGCCATTCCCATCAGCTACTTTGTGGCCAAAGTCTAATCCGAAGATTAATGTAACATTAATTTAAGCAACCCAGAACAAACAGACCCGGGATTTTCTGCCAATGGACAGAAACAAAGTCTACTTAACACGTTTATTTTTTAAGTAGCCGTTTACGTCTGCTAATTCCAAAATTGGTCACAACTGGCTGCAATTTGCCCATGAACTGCTGCCTAATCTCCCTATTTCTTATGCCAGTGGAAAAAAAAAAATCTCCCTATTTTTCACAACCCAAAATTGACAAGTATGTAATATTGATGTTAGCAGCCATGCCTCTAGCAGAAATGTCTTTTCTCTCAGTAGCCAAACACATAATGACCCCTGCTCACTGAGCGATATTTGATTTTCTCAACAAAATTCAATTATTGGCTACCGTTGTCATGGGGGTTATATGGAATTACCCCTGGTTGAACCGTGTCTGACTAGTGTTACGTAAGGTTGTTGGGTATAAAATGATGGCCTCCGGGGTCAGCATAGCAGGACAGGCACACGTATTAGCACTGTTCACCCGCAAGGATGAAGAAATTGCATTACGTCTGACTGTGGTGATGTTTGAAATGATGAGTGTTGATCCCCCTTTGGTATATGTGCACATGAGTAAAATTGGATTTGGAGCATAAGGATAAGTGCCTGACCAGGTTGGCATCTGTTTGTTTTGCACATCCCTCCACACATACTAATGACATCATACTGTAAGATGGTCCTAAAATTGAAAATTGAATGAAAATGAAAAAATGAAATTGAAGCTCTGTTAATAAGATGAAAGACATTTTTCTTGATTTATGGCATTATGGGGGGGTGGGGTCAGTGTCTGTTAACCTCTGCGTAACAAAAACAACATTTTGCTTGATAACAGCTGACCACATCTTGATGCCACAAGACAATATATGTTCGCTCTCACGTTAACAAGCAGCAGTTCAGAGAGAAGAATGTGACCCGAGAGAATTCCTTACATTTCTCCCTGGCTAATAATTAATGTAATTTGGTATAAACCAAACATAGCCATTGTAACTAAAGTGGAAGGTTGTGTGTTGAGTCAGTTAAGAATGGCTTCAGAAATAGCAGACCCCACATGGGTAACCTAATAACAGACATCTAATCATTGCTCATTTACCAGATAATCAGAGTGTGTGTGCATGTGTGTGTTGGGAGGGCAGCGAGCCGATGAGACAGAAGCACAGGATAGCTAGCTTCTTATTAAACTAATTTGAGAGAGAGCGAGAGAGTGAAGACTATTCTTTCCCTTTTGTAAAGGTTCTTTGTTTCCTGGAGCGGTTCGCGTAGGAGAGTTACCCTTTTGTAATTATGGCAACACAAATCGTGCTCGGTTCCCACATCGTCCTACACCAGATCCACGTTCGCTCAGTCTATAGCTGCAGTGAATGTGCATCCACATACACAGAAGGCCGGAGTGGACAGGAGTCACTGATGGTGACTCAGACATTATTATGCAAGGCAACACTTTTCAGATTGTTTTCACCAGTTTTATGTTTACCAAGGCACTAAATTATCAGCCCGCATATCAAGTTCCCTTTTGGTGCTGACACATACTGATCATCAGCATTTCTTTTGACTGATGTACATATGTTTGGCCATTTGTTTGTGCTGAGAAACTGCAAAGTGGAAACAGGTTCTTCACACTGTTTCTAATGACAACAGTACAGGGAGCTTCAGACTTGCACCATTATGGAAACACAAATGGGAGCATTGTTACGACCAAAGCAAGCTCATGACGCGCCGTGAGTCAAAAAGACATCTAGAAAGTCCAAGGACACAAATGGACCATCAGAGCGGTAATTATGCTCGAACACACACAAAAGAATATCAATAAAGGCATAATATCGCTGCATGGGTCGGAAAGTACAGACAATCCAAGGTGTGGTTCCACTTTGGAAATAATCAGCCATCACATGTTAATTACACGCCAAATCAATGCGTAGGCTGCACGATGTGTCGTCATCTGTTCATAAGGAATGACTTGAAAAGTCAAAGTTTACTCATTCCAATTCAGCTCGACTACAAACAAGCATTCTCTGTGGCTAATTAGGCGAGTCGCGCTGTGCATTCTCACTGTGCTCATCTCGCTGGCATGTCAATAAGTGTTTCCACAAGCAGGCATGCACATTCAGAGTTCAAGCCCTGAATGAAATAATAGTAAGCAGAAATGACCGGCCCACTAAACAAAATAAAGCTATTGAATGCAAGTTTTGATATTTATGGATTAAATATAAAAATGGCTCAATTTTGGACAAATGTATTGGTAGAAATCAAATGTAAATAGATACTTATCAGATTTAAAAAAATGCATTAGAACATTTGTAAGGTTTCACCAAATCTAATTTTGCAAATAGATACTACATGACTAACTTACAAGGACTTCTTATTGTTCTTGTTCATTTATATCAATTTGTAACTGTTCAATGTTGAGTCAGTTTGTCACAAACATTAAGTTAAACCGTCTGACCGCCACGTATGGAGAAGAGCCAACGTTTCGTCTATGCGCAGTGGAATACAGCGAAAAGCGTAAAATAAATTAAAACTCACTTTATCCGTTTGGGCAATTGTATCTGGGACTTATCCTGGATTCCGTTTGTCCTACTGATAACCAGGTCACAGCACTTCCTGTTTGTCAATCTGATGCGAGGGAGCGAGCTGCACAGTCCTTGACAATCGCCTGTAGGAGGACTCCATGGTAGGAAACAGAAGCTGAGCTACTTTTAGGCTGTGCAGATTCACACATTTTTTTTAACATAACACCACGTTAACCTAATCTGTCTTTTATAGAGTGCCTGGTACTTTCCAGCTCTCCACCTGCTCATCTCTTTGTGCACTGCACAGTCTCTTAAGGGGCCCGTGTGGTCGGACTTGTTCTGCCTGTTCTCCCGCAGACAAAAGGCCTGCATGTGGATCCGCTTTGGAGGCGGACAGTCCAGAGCCAACATTGACACACATGGTGTCATTGGGGGAACACACCAACACAACATGCATGTTTACCGTCTAATAAAGGATGTAAACAGGGCTGAGTGATGAGGGGAAAATACAAGAAGTGGTGAGCCCACAATGGTCCGATTGTTAGATGGGCTACCGGCCGGGTTAGGCGCCATATCAGGTTTCACAAATTTAACCAGAAGGAAGAAAAGAGAGGACATTGTTCTCTAAATCTGCAGAGAAACTACTTTTCTATTTCCTCACTTTGAGTTGGCGTGGGTCAGTATTGCAAGGCTCATTGATCGAATGACTTCTTAAAGATGGCACCAATGGGTGGGCATGCAGGAATCTTATTTAATAAAGCAACAAGCCAAGATTGGCAGGCTATTAAAGACATTCCTGGACTTGACTGTGCTGTTGTATATTCGCTTTAAGGTAAAAAAAACAAAAAAGCAAACGTGACATGAAAAGACCCCTGCAATGATAAGCTGAAGCCCTATCATTACCACTGAGCCTCATACAGTCTTGCTTCCAGAGATTAACATCTATTGCGCTGACTTACAGCTACAGCCAAGAATGTTTACAGAGACCCATAGATGGAGAAACTCAAGACGAGGCTATGTTGGAGCCTACTTAAAGTCTCTGTACCTGTTGGACCTGTCACTAAATGAGAGGACAGTCTGGATCAGGCTCATTTCCTCTGTCAAAGCTGCTCTGAACAATAACATTGCAGGAAGCACATCACGTCTGGCATTTGAGAAGTAAATTAGCCTCGGTCAGGAACTCACTGGAGCCAAGCCCATTTGTCAGTCAAAGCAAGATAAAAAGTGGCAAATGTCAAATTTATATACTACGTAAAGTTGTCCCGTAATATGAAAATAGGGTGTGACTGTCAATTAATGCATTGATGCTGCAGTGATACTCTTGCCTGACTTTAGTCCAGTCAGTGTGAATTCAATACTGAGAAAAAAACTGATAATGAACAAATGATTTTGTGACTCATGTAAATCCTGCAGCTCAGCGGCGAGGGGGAGGGCTGCACCGCTGTGAGAGTAGTCAACTCAGGTTCCTTAACATGGATTTTTGATGTCCATAGCCGTCAGTGGCACTGAATGATTAAAAGTTGCCCACTAGTTGCGTTCTCGAGTCTCAACCCATCGAAAGGAACCCCACTTGCGCATTAAAGTGGGCAATTAGAGTCTGCCCCCACCCCCGTTTGTTCATATCCCCATGGCTGCGTCGCCCACTGGGATGCTTTAAAAAAATAATGTAATGACACATAGAGCTCTATTTTCATTTCTAGTGAAAAGGGCAGTCTAACTGTCCACTTGGGTGGAGCTGGTAGATGTGTGCATGTAGAAAGGGGGACTTGTGACGTTAAAGGCAGAACACAGTCAACTTGTTTCCCTGTTAAGGGAAGTGGCTCCCCTGATACCTTTTAAAATCAGCAAAAGCACAGTACTCGACAATGCCGAAACAGAAAAAGCCTATCCAAATGCGTACGTTGTGTCATTTATTAGAAACAGTTACTGAGCCATTAGCCTAGACTAAGCAAAGCCTGACCTAAGGCTGACCTCAACTAGCAAGTACACGCTGCAAGCTTGAGATAAACCCCGAATGAAATCAGCTGTGCTTTGCATATGGTGCAATTCGCAGTGATAAGCTAAATGTGTCCCATCTTGTTTGGATTATTCATCATACAATGTATGAGCATCGGCGCTATTGAAGCACGTGTGTGCAAGTGCAGCTCGAATGGCGATAAAGCAAATCAATAGAAAGACGATAAGGCTGCATTGATGTAAACAATGGTGGCTTACTTGGGCGAAAACCACAATTGAGACAAACACAATAGTCCCTGCGTGAGGGGCATGTCACTGCAGCGAGACGTTTTCGTTGAAGTTGGTCACATTTGGGGACAAAGCACAGTGAGTGGTCTGTCCACTCTCCTGCACTAACAGACCCCCCCACCCCCATCCCATAAAACCTTTGTTTCATTGTATAACTTGCTGTGTCTTGATCTCTGCTTCACAGTTTTGGATTGATGGAAATGAACATTTGGGTCAGCTCAGTGTGCCAAACCCAAATGTGAATACTGCACCCTCGACGCTGACAGTTAAAATTAACGAAAAGGTTGAATGTATTTATGACTAGGAATTTTTATTTGTGAAACTCATAAATTGTATTTCATACAATAAGATGCAAATTATGTTGAGATGGACTTACCTGAATAAGTAAATCCCTCTAATCTTAATTAATTTTGTTGTCCAGTCTTGACTTTTGACAAAAAAAAAAAACTAGCACGAGTATAGTGTCAACATCCTTCTTCAGCTATAAGGAACCGCCTGCTATTTGGGGATAATGATTAACTTAGGTGTGTTCTGCAGCAAATAACTCAAGACCAACAACTAAAAAATAAAATTACAAAAAAGTGATCAATAGTGATTATACACGTCTGGCAAGAAATTTAAATACCCCCACATGAGATTTGGATTTGCGAAACAAATGGTCAGCAGTTGGCACAGCAGTGTTACATCAGCTGCTGGTGTTTAAAATGCATACACACACACAAGCCCTTGAGTTGAATGAAGATCTTGCAGAAAAACGGAGGCACGAATGGTCAAAGTCGTTGCAGCGTGAGATAAAAAAAATAAAAATAAGTAGGCTAAGATATCTAAGACTAAAACATTAAGTACTGTATGTAACATGACAGCCACTACAATGATTTCATTTCACACATTGCTCTAACTGCATGAATTTATTAGGCGAAAGCACAGCAGGACTGCAAATCCGCCGCAACGTGCAGTAAAAGTACCTATAACCTCTCCAAAATAACATCCATTGTGCTTCTATTGTAGAGCTGAGCCTTCATTTGCGTCAGACCTTGAACACATAGTCACCTCGCTCAAAAGACCCTTCCTCCTATGCTTAAGAGCCCTCCCGGTCAGAGGTCACCTGTGGCCTCCGGTTTCCACGACGACAGCCTGGCAGTCCCCAACACATGCACACGGACGCACCACTTTTGTCCCTAAAAGAAACCCAAGAGTGTGCAATAATGTGTGTTTGCGTGTGTGTGTGCGTGCACGTGTGTGTGTGACCTCAACCCAAACAACCACAGCTGTGCACAGCAAACACGTAACAACAGTTACACCAATGATTCCCAACCACTATGGGAAAGTATTCAATTTCACTTGCTTGGTCAGGGAATAAGTAACTACAGTTTTTTTTTTTGTTTTCCCTATTATAGTGACAGGTATATCCAATTCATTTCCTAAAAAGCTATTCTCACGAGGGCGTGCTACAGCAATCAAACAATATTAAATAATTTTAATTTGCCATCCACTATCATTATCATTTCAGTACGCATACTTTCCGGGACGTTTCTGACGGATGGCGTGCCATGGGATTTTTTTTTTTTTTTTTTAAGTAAAATATGTGCTATCTCAATCACGCTTGGAAAATACTATTACACCGCAATAAGTCACACATCAAGTAGTCACATTACTCTGGAAGAGATTTGGGACGAACAGATGAGTTGCCACATCTCCCTGCACAATGCATGCATGCACGCATTCAATTACGATCGTAACGTAGAAACAAGCAAGTTTGTCACTCACTGACCATATCCCGCACGCAGGACATGTCTTCTTCAGCGTGGCTCTGACCTCTCTATTTAGAGTCAAACAAGAGGATAGTTCCCCAAAATCGGCGCGGATCAGCCTGCTCGGCACTTGCAGGAACGCAGAGTGACATGAAGGAGCGTTGTTTCCCTCTCAAACATTTTGACAGCGGAACTGGGAGGAGAAAGTTGCTCTAAAGCGATGTGGGGTAAAAGAGGGAGGGGGCGTCATCTTGCGGTCACAATTGTAATTACGTCAGAAGGGGGTGGGTGATTAGTGTAATCCTGCATATTGTTCCAACAATATTATTTCAGTCATCAAACAATCATCCAAAAGTTAAAAAATGTTACAAAAACAGCAATATATGTCTAAATATTAGTTTAATAGAGCAAATGTGATGCACAATATTTTGCATACTCCATGTAATGCCACCATCTTTCTGCTGACATGTCGTCTTCAGACTATGTTGGATACAAAAGTGAAACGTGCTGTGTGGCAGTGCTTCATGGTTTTGAAGGTTTAGTTTTGGGAAGCACTTTGACTGTGGTGGACACTGATTTGGATCCTTGAAGGTTCTCAGCAGTGCAAGTGTATGCTCCTTGGTCCACATCCCTCACCTCATCCACCAACAGAATGGACTGGATCTGCTGTCTGGCTGCTCCCCCACCAACTGGATTGATGCTCTCAAGCGTGTACATAGGCCTCCCTATCTGCTCCCAGCACGGGTACAATGAAACAAGCCTCATGTTAGGTTACAAAAGAAATATTGTATATGAGCCAGACTGTTACTTTAAGCTATTAAGAGTCACTCCCAATTGATGTTCACTGATTAAACTATCGGTGACGTCACGCTTTCTCATCCGAGTCGGCAAATTATAAATTGATTATTAGTATAAACAATACCCAATCGAATGAATTACGGCTCATTTGTGCACATCACTAATAGTGTCATAGTGTTTATCAAATGTAGCATAGTGACCTTCTGTCCAGGGTACTCCCATGTGAGCTCTACTGCAACATTCCTCTCTCCGATCACAGTGCAGCTGACACGTAGATTGTCACCAGCAGACAGAGAGGTCGAATTGGCCTGGATGACTGGAGCGGGGGGAGCCATGGGGTCTAAAAAAAGTTTGGAGAAAGGCATTTTTGAATGCGTCAATACACTGAGACATTTTTACTACATGTACAAGAAGAAACAAAATTGCTTAAAAGTCAACAACATGTTATCGTTCCATTTAAATGTGAAGGACGTAGTAACCATGTTGGGATTCTGGCGTGCCCACAATGAGTCACTGGCCAGGAAAAACGTCAGCTACGATTCTGTAAAATTGCATAATTGCAGTATCGGGCAGGGATATGGTGGCAGTTTTAAATGCATGTTATTTTTTTCCAGACACGTTGAAGGAATTCTGGAAAGCTTTCAAACCTTAATCAGAGGTTTACTATTGGGGAGTAGTATAGAAGAACTGTATGCGTGTACTTATTCTAAATAAGTTCTGTAAACACATTTTTGTTGATGAGAAATGGGCTTCCAGAAATTGAGATTAATTGAGGATTGAAGAATTAGTGAATGCTGAAATATAAAGACGGACTGAAAGTATAGCTTACCTATAATATAGGAATCTTGCTTTGACATAAATCCACCTCCTCTGTAGGTGTACAATTTGGCTTTTATTTAAGGTAAAATGAAAAACATACGCCAAAGAATAGGCTAAATTCTTGAAAATGTCACAAGACACATTTTGGGAGATTTGCAAAAGCGTGACTTGCTTTTACACTTGTTTAACATTAAATTATTTAATTGTAGCTTAAAACATTGCCTGCAGTGCATCGTACGTATCTAAAAAATGATTTATGATACTGATAGTGTCACGACTCGTCCCCGGTTGTTTTATTATGTGTATGTTACCATGGTTTCTGTTCGCCTCGCCCCTCCCCTCCTGTGTTACCTCACAATCAATGTAATCACAGTCACCTATCTCTTGTTACCTGTCGTGTATTTAAATCCTGTCTGCCCTTCACTCCCCTTTTCGGATCGTATATGTCTTTTGTCTCACGTCTCTGTCGGTTAGTTCAGTTTCTGCTACCCAGTCTGTCGGTCAGTCCTGTTGGTTTTTTCCTTCAATAAACCCTGGTCCAAGATGCATTTGGTCGCCCTGCATTTGGTCAATCCGGGACAGAATGATCCGACGGCGGCAGCGGAAAGTCAGAGCCGCAATCGGCGCCATTTGGAAAGTTGGAAGATCAATATTTCAGAGAATGGTTATCTGTTGTTGAAGTTTCTTCACTGTTCAGAATTTCTATCTCAAGTGTCATTTTAAGTGCTTTTTATGATTTCAAAATGTTACGGATACTGTACTTTTGTGTGTGGGAGGGGGGCGGGAAAGGAATATTTTGGAAGCATGGCCTTCAAATATTGTCCTGGTATCACACCTAAACCGGTTGCTTTGTAACATGAAATTTGGTAGGCAAGTCTAACATCACCAATAAGTCTGAAAAGTTTGTTGACCACATCCCAGCCATTTGTAGCTATCCTCCTGTCTCCTCCTTCTTAAAGCACTGGTCAGTCAAATACCCCGTGAGTTGTGACTTTAGTAGCACTCACAGTTGACATAGATGAGCATGTACTTGGTAGAGCTCTGCCTCAGGCCCCCCAGACTGGCCACGCAGTACAAGGCACCGGCATGAGAGGGCCGCGGTCGATGGATGGTGAAACCTTTCTTCACGTTGAAGGAGATCTCCGTTCCATCCACTGTCACCTCCACTGGCGGGAACTCGCGGTGCAGCGTCACATTGGCCGCGGGGGATGTCACCTGGCATGGCAGGCGGGTTGGCCAGTTGGTTCTCAGCTGGATTACCTCGTAGTAATCAGACGATGGGACAAAAAGCTCCTGTGGATCTGTTCGGATCAGACAAGTAGCCTAAATGTTGGGTCATTATACATGTGGTGGTGAAATGATGGGTAGATTTTGTTTTTCACCAGGGAAGAAAATAAAGACTTTAGCAGCGTTGTCATGGCTCCTCCTGCAATCTGTGTCCTCACAGAACATGGGGAAGCATGTGTACTCCCCTGTGTCTGCACCTGTGCTATTGACAAGTGTCAGAACGCTGTAGCGCTCATGCTGAACAATCCTGTGATGGCCAAACAGACAATACAGTGAAAAGCTATTCTGTCCTTATTTTGAGCCAATCTTAACATCAGGGTTATTATAGTTAATGAATGCTAAGGAAAGAACAAACTAAAATCTAAAAATATTTCATTTGTAAATGATATAAAATAAAAATGATAGCTTAAAAAAAAAAGGCAAACTGAAGCCTTGTTATATTACTATTCTTATACAATATACATATCTAAAATGAATACTAAAAAAAACTAAAGTGAAACAAAACATTTGGGCAAAATAAAGATCTAAAAAACAAATTAAAAACAAATTCCAAAACTATCACAACCCCGTATGATAACTCCAGGACAAACAAAGTGGTCTCTTTTGACTTATTGAGGCCTACCTGAGCCTGCCTTCATCCTCCTCTTCCAGGTACGATGGGAGGCCCCACTGCACGGGTTTTCCCCTGCACCTTAACTCCAGAGTGTGTCCAGCATGCACGCTTATTGTTTCTTCCACCTTGATGAACTTGCTTCTATTTATCACCTTTGGAGGTCAGATACAAACCAGAGTTAGTCACTGGGAAAGAAATACAAAGTAGCTCACATCCAAAGAAGGAATTCTACCTGCGTAAGTAAGTTCTGAGTCTGCGTTGGTGCTTTAACCTTTGGTCTAGTTCTTACAGCCAGAGGCCCTTTCTTTACTGCTTTGGCCTGTTTGGGTTTTCCAGGCTTGAGCTTCTTCCCTGAACTCCTCCTTTCCTCTTGAGCATCTTTATGACAACAAGCTAGATAGCAGATAGATCAGAACATGTCATAAAACATCTCATACAGTTGCTCAGTGATAACTATGATCTTGATCCATTATCTTAAGAGTTTCCGAAGTCAACATGTACGTGGCATCAAAGAAGAGGGACTGAGGTAATCATCATTTCAAACAACCCTTTCCCAGAACATTATGACATAGTTATGCAGTACCAGTATATAAAACGAAGTGAAGATTCAGTAAACAGGATTGCGCAAAACACAAGACAAGATCGAGTTCAAGAACATTTTATAGGTCATGGGCTGGTCCATGGCCAAAGAAGATTTTGCAACATTTTTGGGAGCATATAGAGCTTGCAAAACTGCTCTCTAGTGGCTTAGATTCTATTTGGCTGGCAGAAGTTTTTATGTTAGCCTAGGTTGCTTTGAGTCCCACTTTGCCCCTCTGTTGTATGGTGCTCCACAGGGTTCTATTTCAGGGTCCTTGTTTTTTTTTCATTGTACAAAACATAGTATTTCCTCCCACTGTTATCTGGATGACAGATGTATGTCACACTGAACAAAAGCAATGTGTTCTCCTTAAGACCGCTTTCTGTCCTGTCTGGAAAAAATCAATGTCAAATGATACTGGATTTCCTAAATTTCCATGAAAAAACAGAAGTTATGGCGTTCGGCCCCAGTGGCCCTTGTACATTCCACCCTGAGGACTCTAGCGGAAGTTTACCCATGAAACTGTCAACCCCCAGAATCATAATTGTACCGCAGTGAACAGGGAAGAAGCCCACCCACAAACAAATGGGCAATTTAACAGTTTTTATTTACACCACTTTGACCAACAGTTTGGCCTCCTTTCTAAAAAGTGAGATTCTTTTGAAAAACGGTCATTAATATAACATCATCGAACGGTGGCCTGCGGCTTCCAAACAGTAGTGCACATTCATAGAACTGCTTAGGAATCTTAGGATCTGACTCACTTACCTAACTCGGAGATTATGATACAAATAAAGAGAGCGCTCAGCACCAGTCTCCACTTCGACCCAAACAAGTTTACCCAAGTCATGATGCTGGATTACCAAAGCCGGTTGATTGTTGTTAGCTCACACAGTTCGACGCAAAGCAAGTGAGAAGAAAGGAAGAACAAAGTTGAGAAGTCACGAGAGTAGGTGGGCAGAACTCGCAAAATGAGTGGTCAGCTGCTTTCTTCCGCCTCCTGCGAGTGGCATTAGTACCCCAAATTCCTACCGACTGGCTCAATGGAGGCTTTCAAGCTTGTCTGGACCAATGAGGGCGCAAAAGCAGAGGCCTCTCCATGTGAAATTGCACAGGCTGTTTGCTTAGCTGCTGGAGTGGAAGTCTCTGAGCAGCATGAGACAACAACACAGTCCGGATGAGATCTGTGGAAAGCTTGTTAAAAGCATTTGGTGTGCTGTAAAAGTCACGCCTACTAATCTTAACTTTTTGTTACAACCCGATATACACTAACCCTTAACCCCCGTTCCTCAACCCATTTTCTGAATCGCTTATCCAAATGAATTGCTTAAAATTCAAATCAATCTGCACATGTACCGGCAGTGCAAATGCAGGAGTATTTGTAGAGTAGTAGAGTAGAGTAGAGTAGAGTAGAGTAGAGTAGAGTAGAGTAGAGTAGAGTAGAGTAGAGTAGAGTAGAGTAGAGTAGAGTAGAGTAGAGTAGAGTAGAGTAGAGTAGAGTAGAGTAGAGTAGAGTAGAGTAGAGTAGAGTAGAGTAGAGTATGTTTTGCATTTTGAGTTACTACATCATGTGGTACCCGAGTAAAACTATCATTTGTACTTTCAGCTAACCAAGTCACAGTTGTGAGCAATACAGTGACTAATCTGATTTGAAAGGTCTCATTGTTATGCAGTAAATCTGAGTGGGGGTGAACTAAATTCTTTACCCCTCTAATTTTACAAACAAAAAACACTTTGGTAAAAATCTTGAAAATATTAGTTTCTCTTTAATTAAAATATACATACACATTTCATCATTAGAAAACATGTACACTCTTGATATTTACACTTAGATACAAGAAATGTGCTGGGATGTGACTAAAACTAAACTAACAAAAATCAGAAAAGCTCTCACGGTCGTCGCATGATAAAAAATAATTGTACAAAAAATGAATATCAATAAATCACAATCAGATTTTCACACACATAAATGTCACAAGTACACATTTTAGCAGCTGATTTGTTTTTACTTGTTACATTTTCTACAGTTTATAAAGCACACGGGTGCAGGAATGACTTTGCAACAAATCGGCAATAAATGCAAATACGATTCATAAAATGGATAATGTGGAAACCGAAGCGGAATGGTTGGAAGAGTGAACTGCTTGTGCTAAAGTCATTGGGACCCACAGATGCTTAACACTTGTAGGAGGGAACACCAGAGGTGCGCATAGTTGACAAAAAAAAAAAAAAAAAACAGGGACTCACAGTAACATCTCTATTTGTCTCTCGCCATCCCGCTAACGCTCAAAATTTGCACTCTTTAAAGATGTCTTTGTCTGATTTTTCACTGATGGTTTGGACGGCTGAAAGGTTGGTTTTGTGACGCTGTCTCTGAACACTGTGATGCAGCCCGTAGCAAAAGTAGATGAGCAGGCCTGTGCAGGTCAAATATTACAGTTCACTGACTTGAACGAGTGCATGAAGTGGAACCTTCAAAGTCAAACGTGCTCCGGTACTGATTGACTAGAAATGTTAAGGAGGATTAATTTGTTTCAGGTTTACTGAAAAGGTCAAGCTTGAAGTAACATTTAAACACCTTTCACAGTGTTACCAACTGTAAAATAAATTATAATGAAAATAAAATAAAAGGAATCATCCTTTAAAAACAAATATGTTATTGCCGTTATTTTTATTCTCGCCATTATTTACGTTTTAGATTCTGCTTGGCAAAACTGACGCAGGCCTACAAAACAGTTCTGAACTGAAGTCTGAAAAGATTTGTTGGTCATGTTTGAACTTCAAGTTTTGTTTGACCTTTGAGCCTTGTTTTGACTTCAGAGGTTCCACTGTCCTACCAAATGTTCTTATCAGATGTGTTGCCTCACCTACTGCCATCCAGATGGCGTAGCGTAACCACGTGGCACCTTTTAACTGGAACATGAGATAGACGTTTATAAGTGCACTCACGATGGGCAGCACGGGCAGTAAGGGCACCTGTTGAGCACATAAATAGCCATGTGTGTTGAGATCTTGTACTTGGTTCCTCAATCCTCATCCTCCACTCACCATGAAGGATGCCTTCTTGGCATTCTGTGGGTGCCTCCAGATGAGAAAAACAGCTAGTAGCAGGATAATGGAGAGGACACAGACGAGCACCACACTCCATGCCTCCATGTTGGATAAGGCATCAATAGCCAGGCTCAGGGTGATGCACAAAGCAGTCACGCATGTGACTGTACTCAAAGATGATAAGAAACAATGAGCGGTGCAATAATCGAGCGACGCTGATAGCTATGGACGGGAATATGAAAAATAAAAAAGCAAATGCCCTCACCAGAGACTAAAATCAGAATAGTGACTCTCTTGGAGGTGTCTGAGTTTGGAGATGATGGCGGCTTTAGGAACCCAAATTTGGTGTTGGATTCAATAATTTGTAGTCCTCCGTCATCAGATGGGGTCACCTGATACCTTAAACGACAACACGTTTACAACATGAAAGGATGTCGTTCAAAGCCTTCAAGATGTTAATGAAGATACGATAGATGACCTCAGTAGTAGGATGCATATCGCCACAAGTGTGTAGGCAAACAGGGTCCCGATTGACATCATCTCCACTAATGCGTCCAGGTCAAATAGTAGAGCCATGATGGCTGAAGATGGAGAAACAGTATTTAAAATCAGCGCTTACAGGACGCTGCATTGGAGCGGTGGTGCTAGTGCGCGATAAGATTCAGAATGACAAATGCACAGCCCACCACTGAAGTGAACTCTGTCCGTGTATCATGAGAGATATTTCTTGTCAGTGTCATTTATAAAATGGGAAAGGACTTAAGACAGTGAGAGAATGTAGCCCAATACGTGTCTCGTAATGCCAACTCCTCCTTAGACATCTTTACCTGCCACAGTTCCAGAGGATAAGGTAGCCACAGCTGGACTCCCCCTGGAGGTGACTTTGGTCAGGGGTTGAAAAAGAAGTCCGTCCCTCGCCATGGCAAACATTACCCTGGGCATGGGGAACATGGAGCCCAATAGGCTGTGCAGAGAGTACAAAAAAGCTCACATTAACAGAGTGGTGTTCTTTTTAGTATCAATAAAAATTTCAAATTTGAGCTTATACCTGGTGGACAGGGCACACAATGACCCCACAGCCACAACATATTTGGCGGGACCCCAGCCGACGTATTCAAAGGCAACCGGCAGGGGGCTTTTTTCGCTGAGCAGATAGTAAGGCATCATCAGGGTGAGCGCGGCGGAAACAGCAAAGTAGGCCAGGAAGCAGATCAGGAGTGAGGCCACAATCCCCACTGGAATCGATTTTTGAGGATTCTTCACCTCCTCACCTAAAAACACACACAAGTCACCACAATATTAAAGAACATAACATAACATAACATAACATAACATAACATAACATAACATAACATAACATAACATAACATAACATAACATAACATAACATAACATAACATAACATAACATAACATAACATATAACTTTTATATATATACATATATATATATATATATATAAATATGTTTATATGTATGTAAATATATTTATACATATGTAAATATATATATATATATATATATATATATATATATATATATATATATATATATATATATATGCTGTGTCGATGCAATCAGCAAGAAAGTGATTTGATGCCTGCATCATGTTTTATATCCCTCAAGTGTTTTCTTTTCACCTGTTGTTGCGATACAGTCAAAGCCCACAAAGGCGTAGAAGCAGGTCGCTGCCCCAGCCAGTGTTCCGCTTAAACCGTAGGGGAAAAAGCCACCGGCCCCAAAATCGCTTGTGAGATTTGCGGTCGTGCTCAGGTTACTGCACAAAAGAGAGCAAATTGTGTCATCAGCATTGCCCTGTAATCTTTAGGGCCATAACGCCTTATCTGTCGATGAGAGGATGCTGCACGGCACGCACCCAAACACCAACAGCATTGTAAGTGCAACTCTTTGAGATTTACTTGGCTTGCGCTGTGGCGTTGAGCAATTGGTCTTCGCTGATTTGCCAGTTCGCGATGTCTCCTGTGATGAAGCCTGAGATGGCGACAAAGACCAGGACCAGGATGTTGACCCCTGTGAAGACCTTGTTGATGGAGGTTGACTCTTTCACACCAAAGGAGAGCAAACCTTCAGAGGAAAGTCAGATTTTACAAATGATGTACTCAATCATGGAGGAAAATTTTCAAGTTGAAGAAACATTTCTCAGTACAATTAGCCGCTACACATTGAAGTGTATAATTATAGAGCTGGGTAATGTAAATTCCTGGTTGAGATCGGGGCAAGCCGAAATAAGCATAATTACTTCACGTTGTCGCCCATTTCGGCAAGTCATGCGATAGTGGTGCATGGAATGAAATTGTGATGAATGGTGATGAAATAAACAAAACAAACTAGTGAAAATATCTCAATGACAGTGAGAAAATAACATATTATCAATACTCAGGATTTTATTAAGTAAATAATTCTAATTTCCCCAAAGTTATGTTGTTGTTTAGGATTTCTGACCAAAGGAGCCAAATTTAAAATGAAAATTGACGTGATTAGCTAGCCAACCAGTGCATGAAACAGGAAATAAAATGACAAAAAGTATCATGAGTGTGTTGTGCAACAATGGTATGTGTGCATTTTACTTCAGCCTTTTTTGGGGTAATGTTTTTTTTTATACTGTAAAACAGGGTATTCTGCAATGATGACTAGATTTTACCATATTTAGGTAAAATATATCATGTAAACATATTATGACAAATCAGATGCCAGCTTTTTGGTTTTTTTTTTCTATAAAATTGACACTTGTAGTGAAGCAAAGTTACCAGATAGAAGCATAACGAGAAAAGCAGCAAACACATCTGGATAGCGTGCCAACCCTGGAAGGCCCATTGCTGCATTCTCTTCCAAGTATTTGGACATGATGCCCCCGATGAGGTCATCAAACGTCCCACTCCACGCAAGCGCAACACTGGATGTCCCTGAGCAGAAAGTGAGTGGAAAAATCCAATTATTTATAAGGCGCTTAATCACAAACACGTCCCACAGCCGACAAATATTAACGACATCTCCCGATGTTGTTGAGGGCAAGGAACAACTAAAAAAGAAAAAAAAGAAAAAAAAAAAACAACTGGGGGAAAAAAAATACAACCTTGAAAAGGGATCAAATGCAATAAACCGAGTCACCGTGTAACTGCAGTCATAAAGTCAGAAAATTTTGATATTTCCTGACATCCGTTAAACTTTAGACTTTGGTGGTTTATGATCTTATTTATGATCTTATTTACATGGCAATAAGACAAGATTATGCATACGTGAATCATCTTTGAAGAATCTGCTTCTACAGCAGGTGGAAAGTCACATGATGTATCATGTGAATGATTGATCATTCATGTTCTTTCTCACAATATGAGATCCCCCCCCTCGAAAAAAAATTAATCATTTCCCCATTCACATTGCATTTCTAATTAAAGCAAATTGTTGTTGATAAAATCTGCTTTGAAGTTACCTATGACATAAGAGAGAAGTAAATTCCACCCGGTGATAAAAGCCAGCAGCTCCCCGACCGTCACATAGCTGTAAAGGTACGCCGAGCCCGTTTGAGGAACTCTGGAGCCAAATTCTGCGTAGCACAATCCGGCGAATATGGATGCCAGGGCGGCAATGAAGAAAGAGATGATGATGCTGGGCCCGGCCGACTCTCTGGCCACTTCTCCAGAGAGGACGTAGACGCCGGCTCCGAGGGTGCTACCCACACCGAGCGCCACCAGGTCCAAGGTGGTCAGGCATCGGTTAAACGTGGACTTCTCTCCGTCGGGCTCCAGAGGCTTCGTCCGGGACAGACTCCCGAAGAACGACTTTAGCCCCATGTACGTCATGCTTAGGCTTGGGATGTAAAGAAGATTGGTATTGGAAGTCGCAAGAGGGAATGAGGGGAAGAAGTAGAAGACGGTGAAGATGAGTAAGAAGGGCGGGCATTCAACATGTCAATGAATAATTTTCAGGGCAGCCCTCAAGTAGGACTCCTTAACATCAACGCAATGTCATTTATGGACCCCGACAAATAACATTTGCTATTTGAAATGGACGCTTTGCACGACAGCAACTTCATTCCTTGACTGATTTTTAAAATAAAATTTTAGAAAAAGGTTTTGCATCACTATTGCAGTGTAATAATGGGCTTGCGTGACATTTCTTTACAATTATATACAGATTGAATTCACAATTTAAAACTACTGTACTGTACTGCACTCTACATCCGTTTTAATTCCTAGTTCTAAGAATTAGTTCGGTCACAAACCCACAACTCTCAAACCTGTGTTATATTGCTATTTTTAATTCATCTTAATCCAGTTATGACTTTCCAAATGCCAATGTTTGGATATGTAATTGCCCCTCATATAAAACCAGCTAGAGACTTTACTCAACGATTTTCAACTTCCTGCAGCTTTTTATGACCGTATTGAGTCAACAATTACTTCGATATCTACTAACAATACAACATTCTCACCTCATCACAGCAGGATCATGTCAGAAGATAACCGCAGCCAAAGTCGCGAACACCTGTTTAATCACGACTATGAATTATAAAGATATTAAGAGACTAGTGGTAAAATGTGTTTGAACATTGCTGAGGAATATGCAGTGTTATTGCAAAATTGTTTAATTTTGGCATTATTCCCTTTTATCTTGTAAACGCAATTGTCAATCATGCTTTCTAAAACCTTCACTAAAAACAGCAGAATTAACGCTGACTACTGGAATTTGCACGCTCCGTACTGCTCAAAGGTGTAACGGACGCCAGGTAATGGCCATGAGAGTTAATAAAACACAGGAGGACAAAGCAGTCATGATGCAGGGTGCACACTTTCTGCCTTGAGGTAGAATTCACTACCAGGGTGGGATTTCAGCCCCCGCTAATCCCGCCTGGCATCCGCTTTAGCAGCCGTGAGGGGCAGCCGGTGTGTTGCTCTCGGTCTACCTTTGACCAAAAGTAACACTCTCGGCCTTGCTATCTGCTGAGCTATCTTTTCCACACCACAGATAACAAGTTTATTAACAACAACTAACTGCACATGTGACCACAATTACATCACATTAAGAATATGATTTCCTGTAAAGTCTTGAGCACATTCACCAATCAAATCAGACTTAATTGATTATCAGATGACATGAGGTTCTCATTCTATAGACACGCATGTTCTTGTACTGTACCTTGTTTGCTGTCCCACAAGGAGTGCCCAGTGGCAGGCACTACCAGTATCAGTGCTGCTGACTTGGAAAGGAACACGATTTTTACTGCGATATATACAAGAGTGGCCTGCGAGACCCTCCCACTCGGTGGAATTACTCACAAAGTAGTCTTTCTTGCTCCCTTGTTTGGATCGTTCATAATGTGCTCATTATTGCAAAGAAGCTGTGAATGTGAACCAAATATCCCAGTGAGAATCTCAAAAATGCCTTTGTGCTGAATTGAATTGTTAAAGAAATGTTGCATATTAGAAATGGGATTTGGTGCGAGGCCATGCTCTCAAATTCTACAGGCTGAAGGATTTCGAACTGTGCTTTAACAAATAGTTCAAAATTGGCCATATAGCAAGTTTATTTTGCCATTTTATTCAGGGACGATCATGGTAAGTGCAATACGCAATCGAAGCACAAGAGGTCAGTATAAAGCACCTCCTACGTTGATTGAAAAACTACAACCAGGTTAATGTAATTTCCATGTTTAATCAGAAGAGACTGTGATTCCCAATTGCTACTATACACTGGCTCACCTTTAATTGGTCGATCAAAAATACCATTTTGAAATTTTACTTTAAAGATGAAACATGGACAAAGTCAACAAACATTCAAACTTGAAATGAAATGAAAGGTTCACAGCAAAGAAAAGTAGGTCAGGCTATAAAAACACATAACATCTTTACAATAAGGTATTCAACTATGTATACTGCCTGTTGAACCAGGACATTCGAAATCAAAGGAAGAAAATCTCCAATACATTTTTTTTATGTAACTGTGCCTTGACTTTGCACTGATTACCGAGCTCAAATTGTCTGCATCATAGAAACATTTTAACCTACATAACTCACTATTTAGCACCATGGGCGTCACCGAGAACTGGAAAGAAAGGCCTATGTACAGCAATACTGTCATCTAGTGGCATTGTATTGTATAAATGGGGGGAATTGGTTGGAAAAAAAGCATAACACACGAGAAAGCCGTGTATGAGCTGACATATGTGCAAATTCAACCTCACATGTAATTTCACATACATTTTCCCCAGTGATTTCACAGATAAACGTCTTTTGACTCAAATGCCAACTTCTAAATGAAATGTAAACGTTTTCTTTCAAAATGCCATTTTTTCTACAGTTGTCTCAGAATTCTGCAGAGAACGTTATAAAAATCCATTTTGCGCAGCAACTGTACGTAAATAGATGCGTAAAGTTGTGCGTTAATGCGCGCGGCGCGGGCGTCAAATTCATGTCTCCTTCCTTTGTGGCTTCCTACCGGCCGCGCGCACGTACCGGGGAGACCGTGCGCGCGAGCGCCGCAGTCTTTGCGTCACACCAGAGGGAGGACACGTAACGGTCCGCAAAGATAGAGCTAGTCTGCTCCCTTTCTTTCCACCCCAAACTCAGTTCATTTGAGAAGGTAATCTCTTTTTGTTTAATCTATTTCTTCCGAGCGAGTACACGTAACGAATTAGTCTCTGCCGATTCTTTATCTACATATGCAAATACTGCACCCTAAGAGTGACTTTTGTGTAAAAAAAAAAAAAAAAAAGATTTCAGATAAGTCATTTGTCGGGCTTAAGAAGGTTATTTCGAAGTTTTAGAACTAATATTTTGGTGCATAGCGTTTGGGGTACAAGTAAGGGCGTTGCTTTGTATGCCAACGCAGACCCTCAGACTGCATTCTATTGCTATTTTTGGAAAGAGACACCCATGTTTGAAACAGTGCTGCATATGAACATTTATAGGGATCTTTCTTCTTTTCCAAAAGTTATGTTTTGTCAGCCTCGACCATAGTTGATCATGTACATACAATTCACCAGCATTCAGATGAAAATGACATTGTGTTGAATTTACTTTTTGTCTTAGAGTCTCAGTTGTAAGATAGCTCCAAAAAAAAAGAAAAAACGGTTGTATCCTATGCTGGTTTAGATTTAGAGACCCCATTTAACAAGTTAAGGGAACAGTGAATAGACAATAAGATTAGATTCCACCTGAGGGGAGGGGTCGTCTCAATGCACACGGTGACTCTTTTCACGTTACACTTGCAGTCAAGTGGCACCATTAACGGCATTGCTGTCATCTTTTTTTTTTTTTCCAGGCCCCAAACTATTGACCCCTGCACCGTGCGGACACAGACGACCAAATTCCGAGATGGTGAGTGGACATTCTGTACTGTGGATTGGATATGACCAAATGTATGATTTTACACATTGACTGGCCATAAAGGAATGTGAGGAAACCAAAATGAGAGTACACAAATACCAAAGAAAGTGTCTGTTGAGTGTGCACTCAATGAACATTCAGACTCTTCTCGAGACTCTTCCTTGTAAGGCTGGCCCACTTTGAGGATTTTGTGAAAAGTTACCAGGGACTTGTTTGGCAACCGAGTTGCCATGACAGTGAAGCTGTCCAGCTGTCGAGGAGAGTGACGCTGGTTAGTTGTGAATGTGCAGTGGAAAGCGCCTTTTGGCCGACTGCCCTGAAGCAGCATTGATCTATCTAGCAGCTGCTGCATTGAACACTCTGTTTTCCTGCAGCCCACAATGACTTTGTGCGTGTATCTTCTCAACTTCAGTGGGTTAAAATCATGGCCATGAGGGACAACTTAGTTTAGTCTAAATGTTGGCTTGATGTTTAGTCATTGCTTTTGAAAAAGACCCTCAGTGGAAACTGCTTTGTGTGTAATCTGACTCCTTACTGCACACCCACCGTCCCACCCCTTCGCCCTTGCACCAGCCCCACACACACACAGAACTGGGTGCTTGCTCACACATATGCACACATTCAAGTTCCCTCTGTGAACGGGGTCAGACAGCTAGCTGCAACTGCTTTCATGGCAAAACGCTACAGCGTGTGTCCAGTAACAAGCAACTCCCGAATATTACGAATACACAGTAACTTGCCAGTAAAACAGTTATATAAAGAGCAGGATTTGGATTGAGAATCAGACATGACACAAAAGTTGATAAGTAAAAGGCTTATGAATAAACAAAAATACAAAGTAACAACAGAGGGCAGGGCTGGATTCAGAAGAAGAAACAGAATAAAAGTGTTATTAAACAAAAGTTCAAAGCATAAAAGAACCACAGCAAGTGCATAGCACTTGTTTGATCATGAATCAGGTCTATATGACAAAATAGATACAATAAAAGGACAAAGCATAAAGGACCAACAACTGCATCAAGCAACACCCACTAACAGCAGAAAGTGTGCTTTGTTGTGATTAAATCCATGTGAACTAAGTGAAAAAGAGCTGACAATGCATTTGGAATATCAAGGTCAAAATTCACCAATAATGCATGTGTGTATGCCAATGCATATGCATTTACGGGATAGTAGCTGTTTTGTCAATAATACACTGAATATACAGTACAGACAAAACATACATGTTTGTGAATCTTCATTAAATTATTGAAATGAGCAACAACTGTGTGTGTGTGTGCGCCAAGAAGAAAAGAAAAATTAATAACCTCTGTCATGCATAGACTTAGGAATGAATCCGCGTTTGGCCAAGTATATGAAGTGTTTAAGGAGAGGTCATGTAAAATATTTGCCACTTAAACCTTCCTATTATAGTCAGTAATCGCATTTGAGAGAATACAATTTTTCAATTATATTTATTTGATTTTAATTTATTGACTTAAAATATTTCATCAATTGATTTGATTATTTGAATTTACTGACTCAGTTTTGCTATTCGATTAACATTAGATCAATAATTAAATGTGCAACATGATAGTGTCATCTAATAATAGTCCAGTAATGTGCTTGAAAAGAACTGCCTATTTGTTTTCAGGTGTTCAGAGGCACAATAACAGATGCTCCCAATTCGAATCCCGGCGCCGATGCCGAGGCGCTCTACAATGCAATGAAGGGCATAGGTAAATGTCTGAAAACTGCGCACGTGATATTTATTCAGCACTTTCCAATGTTTGTGACTCCCATGTGTATGTCTCCAGGCAGCGATAAAGAAGCCATCTTGGATCTGATCACGTCTCGCAGCAATGCTCAGAGACAGGAAATCATTGCGGCGTACAAGTGTACCTATGGAAAGGTACGCTACATTGCATCATTTATACAAAACTAGATTTGCTAGTTCAACCGTCCTCTTCATCATACTGCTCACATCTTGAGACGAGTCTCACAATGACACAGTGTTGTCATTTTAGTTGTTTAAGGTCTTTGGACTATAAATCCAGGTTTAACAAAATTATTGTCATCAACAATGTGAACACATCACTCCTGTTCTCCACTCTCTTCACTGGCTCCCCATGAAGGAGCGTATCATCTTCAAGATACTCCTCCTCACCTTCAAAGCCCTTCACCACCTGGCTCCCACTTACCTATCCGACCTCCTTGTCCCCTACTGCCCCAACCGTCCCCTCCGATCCTCCAATACTTCACGTTTGACAGTCCCAAAATCCAAACTCAAATCCTTCGGTGACAGAGCCTTCTCCTGCACATCACCCCGACTCTGGAACTCTCTCCCCCAGTCTGTCTGTGACTCACCCACACTTCCCATATTTAAGTCCCGTCTAAAAACATACCTCTTGTTAGGATACGGATTTTAGCTATTGATCTGACTCCAAATTGGGATCAACACTTAACACATAAATTGCAATGTCCTAATCCACACACTGGCGCACCTAACAATTTTGCGAGTTCGTTCTGTCAAAGAGAAGACCAGTAGATCAATTAGACCAAATTTACCAATTATTTATTCCTGACAAAGCGCACTAATACAGGCCTGGGTCCCGGGTCCCTCACACTAAAACTCGTGCGTTTTTGTGACCACCAAAGACGACACATTCTTCCGGGTTGCCCAGTTTTAAAGAAACACAATATGAATATTAAAGCATGCAAAATATTGTGAGATGATTGGTGGATGGCCATCTCCTCCCCGTCCAGGTGTCGCTGAGGTCAGACGGTTTGGTTTTCCCCTCGAAGTCTGGTTTCATATAGTTGCTCGTTGTTCTCGTAGCTCACCGACCTTGAGATTATCTCGTCCGGTACTCCCTGTCTAGAACTATACACAACACTTCCGAGAAAACAAGTTCATACAGTTTGCCTGCACATTCCTCGGCCCCACCAATCCACACGAGCACTCCAATACTAGATATTAATATGATTATAAGTTTAACACAACCTTAAAATATGTTTGCAAACTCCCAAAAGCACATTTCCCTTTATTCCCTCTCATGACCTCATTTATGAGGTCATCACCCGTTACCCTAGCAAACAGCCACCAGCGTGGTGTCGATCCTTCCTTCCCCCTGCGGCTCATGTTGAGTCAACAGGACATATTGCCCCATCGGTGGCAACGGGCCAACGGTTTTCTCGATCAACCGGACAGTGAGTGATCTAATACATGGAATACAACAACAACCGCATAATATCATGATTGTAGTGAAAATAGCCACAGCAACCAGCACAGACATGATGAGCCCTTTCCAGTTTCCAAACGCTTTCATCCAATCATACCAAATATCGGTGTGTACACCTGAATGATCTTTCATCTTTTTGTTCAGTGTCCTTAGTCCTTCCAACGCCCTGGTCAGTCGGCCCCCTGGTGCCGTGTTGTTTGGGATAAAAGTACAACATGCGTCACCAAACATTCCACATACACCATGTTCCTTAGCCAATAGCATGTCCAACGCAATTCTATTTTGGAACGCCATTAACGACGTTGCAGCCAATTGTTCATGAACTGCGGCGAATGATTCAGCTGTATAATTACCCAGTCGTTGGACATTGTAATGAACGTAATTAATGCGGTCTACATTTTTATTGGGGGTGATCCATAGGAAGATACTTTCGAATCCCGAAGCCACTTGATTAGCGAGTTTATACTCATCTGGTACACCCCGGGGCACTCCTATAGCGTCAATATATGTTGGATCGTCGTCGTTCAACCACGGGGGCAAAACGTCTCTTTTGGCTCGCTTCAGGAGCTCCGCCAGTGGGAACTCCAGGTCCCAATTGAGATTCTGTATTTCAATGGGGACAACCACCACAGGCATTATCAAAGACACGAGGGCACAGATACCTGATGCGTTCTTCGGCAAGCGATCATATAATTTGTCATCACCACACCACAACCAGATGTCTGCACGAGAGAGAGGAGAGGTTACATTCAGTGACAAATTGACTTTGCACCATGTGGGATCTATTGTCCCAATACTTATGCCGGTTCCGTTTAACTTTAAACATGTCATATTTTGTTGAGTCACATGGTTGTCAAAAATGGGCTTTCTTTTTTCCCATGACACGAAGCAACAACAAACTGTCCATCTTCTTTACATTGGTAAATACATGTCCCTTCTCTATCGGGTGGGGCTAAATCCAATACTCTCTTTACTTGTTGAATTTGGTTCCTCCACACCCTTCTCTGGTACTTTTCCAATTTGTCATGTAAGGTTTGGTTGGTCTCTGTCCAATTAGACAACGTGACATACGTTTGCCAATTTTTGCTGTCACATCTCTGTCTCAAACCTTCCTGTTCCTCTCGTGAGAGCTCTTCTGTTGTGTTCACCTCAGCTTCATAGACTACTTTTCCTCTGCATCGGTATTGTTTGTTGGTGGGTGAATTTTGAATTTGGGACGTTTTCTGCTGGATGGTCTCATCAATTGTCATCAATGCCCACACAAAAAGACAACTCACACATAGCACTCCTACTAAAAATAATTCTGAAAATTCCCAAAAACCTTTCCTTTTCCGTATTGTTCCTTCTGTTCCCCCCCTTTTGGCCGGGTCCGGGACACGGCCAAACAGGAATACCTTCATCCTGACGGAACAAACTCTGGGGCCGGACGGAGTTGTGAGTAGTGATACCACCGGCGTCCTTTGAAGTCGAGCTGGGCCGCGTGAGACGTCCTGGCCAAGACACGAAAGGGGCCCTTCCACCGGGGGTCCGTCCACTTTCTAGAGATGACTCGGACGTACACGTACGGCGTGAGCTGTTTCTCCGCTGACACGCCTTCCTCCGCCGCAGCCGCAGCGGATTTCTCTCCAATCTGTGCAGAAACACTGGACACCAAAGCAGACAAATAGGACCAGTATGCTGCATGAGACAAATTTGGTACCGTAACATCCTCTGGTGGGACGAGCGTCGTTGCTGGTCCCGGCATTAGACGACCCGTCATCAATTCAAATGGTGCGAATCCAGTGCGCCTGTTAACGGATTGCCGCACAGACAACAAGGCAAGCGGGAGCGCTTGGAGCCAATTCATTGTCGTTTGAGCCATAATTTTGGCTAATTTCTCCTTCAGTGTTCGATTCATACGTTCAACTCCGCCCTGACTCTGAGGATGGTAGACACAGCCGAATCGATGCTTCAACCCCAAAATTGATTCTACCTTGGCCAAGGCTTTGTTGTTAAAGTGTGTACCATTGTCAGAGCGGATCAGGGCCGGGAAACCATGCGTGGGGATGTAATGGGTGATCAAAGCCTTGATCACAGCAGTAGAATCTTCTTTCGAGCACGGATATGCCTCAGGCCAGCCTGAGTAAGCGTCAACCATCACAAGCAAAAAGCGTTTCCCATTCACTCTTGTACTCATGTCGGTAAAATCAATGATCACCTCTGCCCCCGGCCACGGGGCCGGCTGAAACAGGCCGGGCTTTGGTTTCAACGTAGGGCGTGCATTGAACGTCTGGCAAGACTCACAATCTGCAACGAATTTCCAGACCACATCCGAGAGTTTGGGATGCCACCAACTTCGAAGATGGATCATCATGTCATGGGGACCCACATGGGAAGGTGTGTGAGCCTGTGTCAGGATCTCCGACATCAGCCTTCCCTCCGGAAGAGCTGGCTGTCCTTTGGGTCCTACCCACAAGCCATCTGATCGTTTGACAGCCTTTGCTGCCAGCCAAACCGATTTTTGTTCCGGGGAGGTGGCACCCTGGGCGGCACACAGATCGGCATGCGAGAGTGACAGAGGCAAACAGGAGTCGGGGTGCTCCCCGTCCACAATTAGTGGACCGCGGGACACCATCATGTCCTCTGCCCCGCCGTACCCGGCCGTCTGCTTGGCCAATTCATCAGCCGCTCGATTCCCCCTAGCCACTAAAGTGTCAGCTTTGGAGTGACCAGGCACTTTGACAATGGCCACCTCGCTCGGGTACTTCAACGCCTCAAACAACTGCAACATCAAATCCTTGTGCGCAATCTCCGAGCCTCTGGCCGTCGTGAACCCATTCTGTAGCCACCCTACCAGATCGATCAAAGCCGCCGACACCGCATAAGCGGAGTCAGAATAGATGGTCACGGCCTCCCCCTTGCATTGTCGCAAAGCTAACACCAGAGCAAAGACTTCCGCCGCCTGGGCTGATGGGTGGGTGTTGAGCTTCATCACTTTAAGAGGCTGGAAGGAGCCATCCCTCCACTCGACCGCCGCCGCGGCCGCATGGAGGGAGCCCATCCTGTCTCTCCAACAGCAGCCATCTGTAAACGCCACCCGACCGTGCCCGAGCGGAGTGGAATAGAGGTCAGGTCGGACTTTCGTCACCGTCTGGACCTTTGATGCACACTCATGGGGTCCCACCAACAATTGATCGGCCATGTTCACACCGGAATGGACATAGTTGACATTTGGGGCAGTCAATATTTTCAACAATCGTGTTTGTCGCAGCGGAGTCAACGTGAATGCCGCCGATGCGACAAACGAGGAGACCGCATGATCAGTTAACACATAGACTGGATGCCCCATGACCGTGTGGGCTGTTTTGAGTAAGACCTTCGCCAGGCCAGCCGCATACCTGGAACAATCGGGTTGTCGTTGCTCAATGTTGTCCAAGGGGACGCTGCAATACATCAACACTGCACGTCCATGCTGCATTTTCTGGTACAGAGCTCCATTCACAACTTTCCCTGAAATAGAGACATCTAGATGGAAGGGCAGAGTGTAGTCAGGAGTGGCCAAGGTCGCAGCAGAGGCCAGCTCCTGCACCAGTGACACAAAGACCTCGGTAGCCTCCGGTGTCCAGACCAGGCAAGCCTTGAGATTCCTGGCCCCCTGTTCGCGGATCAGGGCTCGGAGGACACCAGTTTTGTCGGCAAAACAGGGTATGTAATGTCTGCTGTAGCCACACAACCCCAGGAATGATAGCATCTCCTGGACGGTGGCGGGCCGTGGGTGCCGGAGGATGGAGTTTCTATGTTCAGGCGACATGGCGAGGCCACTAGGGGTCAACACACGTCCCAGAAAAGTGACCTGTTGGCGACAGCATTGCAGTTTCTTTCTTGACACCTTGAACCCTTTCTCCCCTAACCACAACAACACTTTCTTTGTTCCTGCAAGACACGCCTGCTCGTCCTTTGCTGCAATCAACAAATCATCGACATATTGCAACAACAATGTGCCATCCGGCATTTGGCATGGTTCGAGGAGTTCTTTGAGGACCTGATTGAACAATCCTGGCGAATTTTTGAATCCCTGCGGCATGCGAGTGTATTGTAATTTCATCCCTTTGTAAGTGAATGCGAACACGTGCCGCACTGAGGGGGAAAGCGGGAGGCAGAAGAAGGCGTTAGCCAAATCAATCACGGTGAACCACTGATAGGCAGGGTTCAATGATGCAAGGATTCGGTGCGGGTCTGGCACAGGAAGAACAGGAGTTATAGTGACATCATTTACTGCTCTCAAATCATGCGCCATGCGCCATGTTTTCCCATCTGCTTTTTGGACTGGCCTTAACGGGGTGTTCCATTCGGAGCATGACACTTCCAACACCCCTGCGTCCCAGAGGCCGCAGAGAGTGTCTTCCATGCCTTGGTTCGCCTCACTCGGCCAACGATATTGGGGTCGTTTGATAGGCTGCGTCTCATCCATTTGGAGATCAATAGGGGCCATCGAGTGACAAAACCCGACATCAAATGGACCTTGGGACCACAAGGTGTCGGGCAAGGCCGCGAGCATTACTTCAGCGTCCTCATGATCAGTTAATTCCCTGCCATGTGTGCGAGATACCAACATCATCTCCGGCAGCCCTGAGTCTACCATGGGTTGTTTAATTTGGTAAGCTTTCTGAGACTCTGACCAGTACAAATTAGGGATGTGTGTCTTCCGCCAGTCGGTTTGCAGCAACAAATGTTTGACCATTGAGCCCAATTCTCTGGCTTCATGACCTGGGGCAAGAGCTAGTGAAATGTGTGGTACCCCTTTTTCTGTCATTTTGAACCACTGCATTTGTTCTGGTGTTAATTCAGTAGCTGCTGCAACTCCCTCTTTACCAATCAAAATGCATGATGAAGTTAAATCCCACATGTGCCCTTCAATTTCTTCAAACAAATCCCGATAAACATCATCACTTTTTCGGTCATAATATAGCGTGCAATGCAAAGGATCAACAGGTGGGTGGTATGGCGCCAGTGAGCAGATCCAGGGCTTCCACAGTAGGTAGGTCGAGAACACACCGCCACCAGCAGGGGTCTCTGGCTCCAGCCTGGCCCAGTAGATGGTTGCAGTTTCTGCTTCTGCCGGTAGGGGCGCCATCAGCCACTGACCATGTTGTTGTAGCTGCTGTGAGCACTGGATGCTGATGCCATCTGGAAATTGAATAATCACTCCCTCTGGCCCACACAGAATTCTGGCTTGAACGGCTGACAGCAAGTCCCTTCCCATCAAATTGATCGGAGTGTCTGTGGAATGGATGTATTTGTGCCACAGTCTACACCCTGTTCGGGTGATCACAGTTTCAAGTGGTTTGGTGAAAGGCAGAGTACGTGGTTGTCCCGAGAAGCCGACTAAAGTCGTTGTTTTCTTTGACAGTGAGGATACAGGAAGGGCAGTGTTTATTGATGAATAAGTTGCTCCCGTGTCCACCAGCATCTTCACAGGTTTTCCTTCCACTGTCACATGAAGCATTGGCTCCGCCGGGCCACTGCTTTCCTGGCTCCCCGGGCAGCCCTATTCAAATTGTCCACACCAGAGATCATCATGTTGGTAGTACTGACCTCCGTGCGTTTGTGGCTGTTGCCAGGGCCGTCCACCGGGTGGAGCTGTTCCTGCCTGTTGCATCGGCGCTCCGGGTTGGTATGGCGGGCCTTCGGCTGGGTGGGTGGCTCCGCGTGGTCGATACTGTGGACATCCTCTTGCCCAGTGATCGGTTTCGCCGCAGATGAAACATGCATTTGTTGAATGGGGCTTGTATGTTGCCCTCCCCGGGTAAGCAGGTGCACTCCCTCCCCGGCCTCTGTATCCGCCCCGGAACTGGCCCCTTCCGCGCCCCACCACCTGAGGAGCCTGTGACATTTGCATTTCCTTTTTTTGTGATTTAGACTGTTTAGCTTCACCATGCATTTTTGCCAACTGTAATTTCAACAACTGTTTAGATAATGCATCTGTCTCGTTTTCAACTTTAGCTTGTGACTCAGTGAACATTCTGCAGTGATGCAAAAGATGACGTTTAAATCGTTCTTCGGCACAAACCAGAATGTCAGGATCTGACATTAGCTGCTTCTTCACATCTGGCGGAAGTCCATCCAGCAGCGCCGTTCGGAAGAGCACCTCTGCCTCGTGCGTGAGAGCTGGATGTCGACCTGTGGTTTCAATCCAACTTTCCACACATGTTACATAATGTTGTGCAGGTGACATTTTCACATCATAAGGAAACATAGTGGGGGCCAGATCGGTGGGTTGTGGGAAAGTCAATTTAATGTTTTCAAACAGGGGCGCTGCTACTTGTGGCAAGGGCACCTCCCTCCCCAGCCTCGCTGTGCCTGCTGCTTCCTCAATTGCCTGCAATTGCACTAGAGAGCATGCTCCTGCCAACATCTGGCGCATGTCACCGAGTGTACAGCTCTGCCCACTCATCAGAGCTAAAAATTTGTTCAGCCACACCTTGCCTCCTCTGTGAAGTGGGGGCATCTTTTCCATCATCGCGGTCACATCACGGAGCACCATGGGCTCGTAGTGCTGACCGCCCGATGTGGTCACCAGCGGACACATCAATTCATTTTTCTGCACCTCGGCCTGTGTCATCTGTCCCTGACCACTCCGCAAATTATATTTTCTCCGTGTCTCTCTCTCTCCCTGGCTGCACTTCTTTCTACTGTCCTGATTCGCGCACTCCAACATTTTTCTCTGTTGCATCACAACATCATCTTCTTCCTCCTCACACGCCCGCAACCACACATGTACACATAAACGCACACACAGCGAGCGCGCACACAACCGCACATACACACACGCATCCGCACGGCACGCACGCCAATACACAAAGTGCTCGCGCAGAGCTCAGACGAACGACGATAGACTGACACAAACTTTTACAGAGATTACGTCAAGTCAAGTCAAGTCAAGTTTATTTGTATAGCCCTAAATCACAAGCAGTCTCAAAGGGCTTCACATAGACAGAAATTGACAATTATTCTCAAAGCATCCCCTGATCTTAAGCTCCCAAAAGGGCAAGGAAAAACTTAAAAACCCCTAGCAGGGGGAAAATGAGAAACCTTGAGAAGGGACCACAGATGGAAGGATCCCCCTTTCAGGATCACCAGATCCTGGATTCGAATCCATCTCTCATGTAGCTCACAATTTGCACTTCCAGCATACATTCCTCTCAATCTCACTCCATTCATTCCTCTCATCACACACACACTCCCCCCAATTTGGTTGCACATTTTGGATATTTTAGCGGTCTGGTCTCTCACAGGAGGAACTGTTACCACCGGATATTTTTTGAGGAGGCCTCACTTCCCCTCGGGGATCTCTTTATTAACCCCAGCTATCTGAATACGATCGTCACCGTACCCTTGTCCGCCACGACGAAGCACTAGGTCCCTGACCTATCCGTAGTACGCGTAAGTCCCTGACTTTACCGTACACGTTACACACGTAAGTTCCAAACTTATTCACCGTATGTATATTCACTTCATGCACACCTTATTTGATCTGAACGACAGTCTCCTCTTAAATTTCCTCTTTCAATTTGCAGAATTTCGACATATAGTAACAGGTATTCTGCTTACCTTATCATTGATGAGCTCAGGGTTTAGGAGACGTCGTACCAGCTCAACGTTGTGCGCTTATTCCTTATTCAAACGGTACGCCGACCGGGAGACAGCTGTCCCAGACTAACTGTCCGATGACTTGGACACAGACCACGAGTTTGTCAATTACCCTTCTCTTGACATCACGTACGGGGTCACCAAGAAACTGTTAGGATACGGATTTTAGCTATTGATCTGACTCCAAATTGGGATCAACACTTAACACATAAATTGCAATGTCCTAATCCACACACTGGCGCACCTAACAATTTTGCGAGTTCGTTCTGTCAAAGAGAAGACCAGTAGATCAATTAGACCAAATTTACCAATTATTTATTCCTGACAAAGCGCACTAATACAGGCCTGGGTCCCGGGTCCCTCACACTAAAACTCGTGCGTTTTTGTGACCACCAAAGACGACACATTCTTCCGGGTTGCCCAGTTTTAAAGAAACACAATATGAATATTAAAGCATGCAAAATATTGTGAGATGATTGGTGGATGGCCATCTCCTCCCCGTCCAGGTGTCGCTGAGGTCAGACGGTTTGGTTTTCCCCTCGAAGTCTGGTTTCATATAGTTGCTCGTTGTTCTCGTAGCTCACCGACCTTGAGATTATCTCGTCCGGTACTCCCTGTCTAGAACTATACACAACACTTCCGAGAAAACAAGTTCATACAGTTTGCCTGCACATTCCTCGGCCCCACCAATCCACACGAGCACTCCAATACTAGATATTAATATGATTATAAGTTTAACACAACCTTAAAATATGTTTGCAAACTCCCAAAAGCACATTTCCCTTTACTCTTCTCCCAAGCTTATGACCTCCCCTACCCATAACTGCTTTCCTCCTCTTAAGTTTATCCGATTGTTTCCTCCTCCCCCCCCCCCCCCATGTATGTCTTTGCATTGTTCCCTGTAAGCGTCTTTGGGTTCTTGAAAAGCGCTATACAAATACAATGAATTATTATTATTATTATTATTAACACCTGTTAGAAATTTTGCCATTTAGCCGGCTCGCTGTTAAACAATAGCCTAATGTCCAAAATGTATTAAGACATGTCTAAGTGAGAAGAAATATTTTGCAGGATCTTATTGAGGATCTGAAATATGAGCTGACGGGTAAATTTGAGCGTCTCATTGTGAGTCTGATGAGAACACCACCCTACCACGATGCCAAAGAAATAAAGGATGCACTCAAAGTAAGACAACTCTTACGTCAGGGAAGTGGAGTCGTTATTATATTCAACTTGTTGACCCTGTCATGTAGGGAGCTGGAACCAACGAGAAAAGCTTGATTGAAATTTTGGCATCAAGAAACAATAAACAAATTCATGACATGGTTCAAGCATACAAGGATGGTGAGGCATTTTTTGTCCATCATTAACACACAGCATTAGCTGTGCAAAATGTGTGTGTATTATTTTCACAATTTCACTCTGATGTCTGTCTACATGTTGTTGTTTTTTAGCCTATGGCACAAACATGGAGGAAGACATCATAGGGGACACTTCAGGTCACTTTAAGAAGATGCTGGTTGTTTTACTTCAGGTCAGTTATCTGATACAATCCCAATACTGCCTTGTGGTGGTCAGCAGCAGCAAGTTATTAAAAACCACCCGATGAGCAGTTCCATGACTTTGCCGCTTCCTGCATGGTGAGCTTGTTGTCCTGCTTTCAGGGGACCAGAGATGAGTCGGGAGTTGTGAATGCAGATCTGGTGGAGCAAGATGCACAAGTGAGAGAATGTGAAACAGCACTGAACAATGACATTAGTGGCACCTCTACATTCAAATCCAAATGCCCCAACAGTGGTGCAGTCCTCATATCCACAACCAAGCAAATCATTTGTTTTTAATCCTGTTGACAATGGAAATTCTTTTATATTTGACCTTTACAGCTTGAGAACATGTACCTCTATTTATGACTTTATTGTCGTGACGTGTCATTGTAATTCTGCCATCTCTTGGCCCACTTGTCTCAACAAAAGGACCTCTATGCCGCTGGCGAAGAGCAGTGGGGGACGGACGAGGCAAAATTCATCATGATACTGGGAAACCGCAGCGTGACCCACCTCCGCATGGGTGAGTGCATGCCAAGGGGAATTAACATGCACATATTGCATTTAGTCTTTTCTCGTGCGACCCCTCGTAGCGTGACTGCGGTTTAAATGGGACTATCTGACTCTTTGTAAAATATACCAAGAAGAGTCTTGTACAGTAAAATAAAGAATATATGGGATGAAGAAAGTATCCCTGAATCGTAATTTCGTTATGGTATATACCTCATAAATTGTGAAATGGTAACTGGAACGAATGACAAATCAATGAAGAAACACGTGTGTCCATTTTGTTGCATTTGTCCAAATTTAACAAACATTCATAATGTACTGTAGCATCTTGTATTTTCTTGTCTTGTCAGTTTTCGATGCGTACGAGAAGATTGGAGAGAAATCCATCGAACAAAGCATCAAGAGTGAGCTGTCCGGGGACTTCGAGAGACTAATGCTTGCTGTTGGTAAGATGCTGATCTTTGAAATTCTGTTATTGTTTTGATGAAACTAGTGCAGCATCATGCTATACAAATGGTAAACTTAAACTATTTCTAAAATGGATTATTCCATTGATTATTGCATCAATTAATCGAATAATCGGAAACAATTTTGAATGTGTATTACAAAACCACTTTTCCCCACTGTTTTTATTCTGTATTGTTAAGTGATAAAAACAAAAAAAATAACATCTGAACATTATTAGGCAAGAGGAATTTATGTTGTACTCTTCAAACTTTTTAAAACGATTTCAATTACTGGTGCAATTATTATTTTCCTAAGTAAAAGCAGATGTTTTATTTGATTAAACACAAAGGACAATTTGTTTGTTTACATTATTAAAAAAAAAAAAAGAATACCTAGTTACTGTTGGGTAGCTGACATGAGAGCCCATGAACAAGTCTAAGGTAAATTTGGCTCTAAGCGATTAATTAATCATTAAAACAGTTGTTGATTAATTCGATTACTTGTCGATTCATCGATTCATTTTGACAGCTCTAACCGGTAATTATTTTCCAAACACAGTAACTACTAAAATGTAACATACGGTATTTTATTTTGGAAATAACATACTCTCCTATTGTCTTGCAGTCCAGTGCATACGTAGTGTTCCAATGTTCTTTGCCAAACGCCTTTACAAGTCAATGAAGGTAAATATAAATGTCTGGGGATTTTCAATTAACACCAAAGTCAATGTTGCATTAGTAAAGCACCTGAAAAGTCCAACTATTACAACTTTACAATAAACGTGTGCTGCATTTCCAGGGTCTCGGTACAGATGACAACACCCTGATAAGGATCATGATTTGCCGCGCTGAAATAGACATGTTGGACATCCGAGAGTGTTTCAGGCTCGGATATGAAAAATCACTTTACAACATGATCAAGGTAGTAGAACGGCAGAAGAGACTGTCGCTGAGTTCAGAAGACAACACTGATATGTGCTTGCCGCACACAGGACGACACATCAGGCGATTACAAGAAGACTCTGTTGAATCTATGCGGAGGTGATGATGAGTGAGTATCAATTTAAACTACCGTTATAAAACACAATGGCAGAGGAGGACCATCACTAGAAAATTGAGCACTGATGACCAAGGTACAAGCAAAGTTCTGGCTGTGCTCAGTGAGCTGTGTTGTGTCAAACTAATCATTGCAGTTTAGCCGGAGAGTTCTTCCCTGAAGCAGCTCAGATAGCCTACAAGATGTGGGAAACAAGTTCCATGACCAAAGTCAAGGTTTGACCCCCGCTTTGTGACACAGCTCCAGTTGTCATTGCATGCTTTGCCCTGGCTGTTCTATGCAAGTTTGCAGCGATCCTCTTTGCTTTACTAGGAAAGTCAAATTTCAAAACAATTTGGGGTGACGTAAACAAAACTGCTTTTCAGACTGCATCATTTCATTGTTGTGGCTGTGTGTCATGTTTGCTAACCTGAAACTAAGATGTCACGCTTGCCAACTAACCAAATAGCATGTGACCAACATGCGTTCATGTGACATTTGGATGCACGGTTGCTGTTCTACCACTTGCGTCTTTGTCAAGATAAAGAATTCACCCCTGTCCTGCAACCTCATGATGCGTTTGTTCAACCAGAATCTAATTTGTGCATTTCAACAATTTCACTACTAGCTGAGGCCAACAGTTTTCCCCTATTCCAACTTTGACCCTGCAGCTGATGCGCAGGCTTTAAGAAAAGCCATGAAAGGATTTGGTGCGTAACCTTGTCTTAACAGTTTTAACATTTATAAAATATCTCATTTGAATAACTAACATTACCGTAATACCATTGTGCGCTACAGGAACAGATGAAGATGCAATTATAGACATCGTTGCACATAGAAGCAATGCACAGAGACAAGAGATTAGACAGACTTTCAAATCACTACTGGGAAGGGTAAGAGATGCTCGTCCGTAAAAATATTTAACAATGTTGTTTTTTGGTTTGTTTTACCATATAAGCTATAAAACCTTTGCGTGAACTGGTTGCAGGATCTGATGAAGGACCTCAAGTCTGAACTGTCAAAGAACTTGGAGAGACTGATCATTGGTCTCATGTTGACCCCTGCTGAGTTTGATGCCAAAATGATGATGAAAGCCATAGAGGTGATGCTGACAATTAAATGTATTGGCTTCAATCATGGATCAATAATGCAGATCATTCACTTACCATTGTAGGGTATGCACAAACATTTTGAAAATCATCAAATGCAATCATGTGCACAGACGACCACTGATGTCTTTTGAAAGTCGAAGTTGGCTACAAATTCAACGGAATAGGTTATTGGGAATTAATTATTGTAATTTCATGAAACAAATATTAGAATTTAGATTGTAAAAGTGCATCTGATTTTGTTTTGAATATCCGAGAAGGTCTGTAGAAATGAATCTTTCAGGTCATTGAGAGTACCATACAAACACACTAGAGGGCGCCAAAAGTCAGAAACTAGTTTGATTCCTGCTTATCCTCAGTTCTGACAAAATTGGCAATTATTGAGAAAGTAGAAGCCCATTGCTAGATCGCAAGTAGTAGTGCAGCAATTAGTGTTGACGTAACACTCAAACTACCTTATTGCATTCAGTCGTACCTGACAAAGACACATTGTGAGTATTTCGGGCCTTTTTCCACAGGGCGCTGGCACAGATGAACACGCGCTGATTGAGATTCTGGTCACCAGGAACAATGAAGAAATACAAGCCATGAATGCTGCCGTTCAGGAAGGTGAGCTTGTTGGCGTCGAAGATGACGTTTTGTAATCATTTCAAATGTGTACATTCAATTGTCACTCAAACTTCACAGCTTACAAGCAATCTTTAGAGACAGCGATTCAATCGGACACATCAGGTCACTTCTGCCGCATCCTGGTTTCTCTCGTGCAGGTAATTTTTCATTTGTATCATCTCATTCGGCTCGTAATTACGCAGACACAGCACGGTGTGATGGAAACAACAACATTCCCGTTTCCAGTAATTAGTAAGAGTTATTCCAGCCATCTATTTCCTCATCAGGGTTATGTATTAGCTGAAGTCTTTCCCAGTTGAATTTGAGAGTTAGGACCTGGAATGGTCGCGAGCAAACAATTTAGAGACTCGATATAACCTAAAATACATCAGGTTTTTTTATCGCGGGAGGAAGCTGAGGAGAACATGCAAACTCTACACAGGAAGGCCAGAGCCGAGATTGAGAGATACAGGCTTTTTGTAACGTGCTGGTTATGGTTAATATTTCCTAATGTCAAAAAGCCCAAGGAAACCACCATTGCCACCAAGGCAATATGCAAATTAGCACTGTGAGAAGCCTCGGCAGAGCCAAAATGCGATCCAATTTGTATCATGACATCATTTCCACGTTTCCATGTTAGGACATTGTCTTATCTAACATTCCAATATATTTTTAACCATCCAATGTGAAGAGAACCAATTGGAACAATAGGTCGCCCATCCTGATTGACAGGAACATTTGGCTCTTTCTGGAAAAGTCTCAATGTGGCAATTGTCTTTTGTGTTGTAAAACAACATTGCGTGATTACATCATTTCTTTCCGCCTCGATCAGGGTGCAAGAGAAGATGGCCCTGCAGATTATGAAAGAGCAAATACTGATGCTCAGGTGGGTCTCATGAAAAGGAACTAGAAAGGCAAAAATTTGCACTGCTGATTATTTTGACCTCTTGCTCTGCTTCTTCAGGAACTTGCTGATGCATGTAACGCCGATTCTGATGACAGGGTGATGAAGTTCATGAGTGTTTTGTGCACCAGGAGCTTCCCTCATCTAAGGAAAGGTAAACTGCACTTGTGAAGATGTTCACATTTGCTTTGTGGTCGATGTGATCGGTGCTCAACAAGCGCAAGTTGGCTCACAGTTTGTCGTCTTTTCAGTTTTCCAAGAGTTTGTCCGGTTCTCCAATAAGGACATTGAACAGATCATCAAGAAGGATATGTCGGGAGACGTTAAAAATGCCTTTTATGCCATAGGTAAGACTTTCAAAGAAATAGCAACAAGCCGATCAGGACTTTGCAGCGACACCCCTATTTGGATCTTTACCTCAATTTGCTCTCTCTCTCTCCGTTGCAGTCCGCAGTGTGAAGAACCAGCCTTCTTATTTTGCAGACCGATTGTACAAAGCCATGAAGGTATGCATAATGCATTCACTATGACAAGACATCTCAAGGCAAAAGATCCTATTAAAAAATATTATTGCACAATCTTTGTTTAAAGTCGTAAATATTAGGACACCTGGACACCATGCAAAATTATTTTGCATGCCTTTATTGTCTTTTCGATGTACAACAAATGACTAGGAAATTTGAAGGAGCCTCCAAAAAAAAATAAATGTAGGCTTGCCTACATTATTATCAATCAAATTTGATATCTGTTCTTCTGAAAATGTTTGTGCCCAGGGTCTCGGCACAGATGACAGAGCGTTGATCCGCATCATGGTGTCCCGAAGTGAGATTGACCTTTTCAACATTCGCAAAGAATTTAAAGAAACACAAGACACCTCTTTGCATGAATTCATCAAGGTAGAGACGATGATCGTAAGTCGGCGTCGATGTCCACTAACACCTGCTTGCTTTTTTTTTTTTTTTGATCGTTTATTCTGTTGCATCCTGAGAGCGAATGTGGCACGGTCATCTTCTGCTAAGGCAATGGAGCCGCGGTAACCTATAGCTTCCTTGCGGTGGACTGTGGGTCTGTTGCTTTTGCTCAGCTGTTCAGGAATTTCCCTTGCATGTTCAACTTCCTTTCAGTATCTGTTGCATGATTGGCTGATGGCTCTGCAGACAGGAAGTAGCCAGGAACATATATCTATAATAACTTCCACAAGAAATACGCAGCACATTACCCCATGTTGGCTTTGCAGAAATATTTTCCAATTATGAAACCACTTTGAGATTCTGCTATGTATGAAAAGAGTGAGGGCTGACGTTGTGGCAACTCTTGTTGGCTTCATTGACGTCTTGCAAACAAGCCCGTTAAAATGAGTAGTTTGACTTAATAGAGGAGTAACTGGGTTACATTTTGGCACATTCAGTTTGGAGCAGGCGTCTCATTCTTAGAGTGGATCTAGAAAGTCCACCTCATAGAACAGCAATATGGGTCAGTCAGAGGTACTTGAAATAGTTGTAGGAGGGTGTTAACTCCTATTTCACAATGGTTTGAAATTACCTCTTCCCCAGTTACGAGTGGGGTGTGAAAACATGTGCAACAGCATCATCGCGATTGTTCATCTTTACCTTTGCTCCCTCCAATAGATGTTGTTGTATTTTGTCGGTTATGCACACATTGAAATGTTTTTTCTAGTCTCGCTCTCTTTCTTTGTATTACCTGGCATTTGAACAGGGGTGTGTAGACTTTTTATGGTTTATTGATTGTGAAAGTGTAAATACATACATATATGGTAACATATCATGGGTGGGGAGCATTTTAAAGTCGTTTGAAGGCCATGATAAATTCTTTAAAAGATAAAAGAAATGTTGTCTATTTGTAGTGCGGTATATTACGAACATATTCGGCTTAAGAGAGTTGGCGCTTTTTATAAGTATTTTTCTCTTATGTATATCACGTTTATACTGTAAACAACACACAGTCCCTTTTTAATGTGTAAAATTCAATTTCTTGACTGCTGCCTTGGCATGTATACTGTACGTCCTTCATTTTGCATGCAGTGAGTTTTGTGTGTGTGTGATTAGTCAGAAAAACATGAATACGTGTGTATTTTAACATTTGTCTTTGTGTATTCAGGGCGACACTTCAGGAGATTATCGCAAAACCCTGCTGGTGCTGTGCGGAGGGGAGGATGAATGATGGCACATCTCCGCACACATCACATCACAGTGAAAATGCAGTGGTCTGCCAAACTGTATGTCATAAATGCCATAACATTTTTTATTTGAAGATATTTGAAGGCACAACAGCGCTTCCCAGGACACAGCCAATGAATCGAATGAAATAAAATGACTATCACCTGGTAGTCTTGTACCATACAAAGTTGAATAATTTCAAATCTCCCTATGGTGTATTCCGTTTTCACCACATCCTGTCTGAACAAAGAAGAAGTGCTTCTATTTGCATATTGGAAGATAGTTCAATAATTTATTATGATGGTACTGGCACAATGACAATGTAATAAGCAGAACGGGAACTATTTGATTATGAGGAAATTCCCTTCAAGTTAATACCTCTTTAAAGTTCTCATGCGTGCGTGCGGCCAAAGAAAGTGTGTGAAAGTATGAATATGGGTATGCAGTACTTCAAGTAGGTTAAGAAAAGGCCATTAAGAACATAATTAGTAGAAGCACATTCTACGTTGGAGTTCACTACATAAACACTGCACGTGTGGGTGCAGCTGCTGCAGCCTTTCTTTGTGATAAAAAGAGGAGGAAAACAAAGACGGGTAGTGAGGAAATCCCCAGAAGAAAGCCAAAATCCAAGGCAACAAAACTGCCGCAGCTAGTTGTAGTCCCAGTCCATAAACGCCATTCAGTGATCACAAAAGGCATTCTTATCCCTAAATGTGCAGAATTTCTTGAATTGCCTTATTTGATTGTTCAACTCCCTGCTTGTTCTATTTTGATCTTGACACGAGTGCAAAAATGTTTCAGAAAATGTTTGGTAATCTGCACATCTTTAAGCCCAGATCTCATTGTGGTCATTTCTGTTCATGCACTTAAGACCCCAAAAACTGGAGGCCTCCGGCCTACTGCACGCTGATTAACCCCAAATATAAATATCAATATATGAGGAGTCACACCCGGTAGGAAGAACACAAAGTTGAACACACACACCAGGTTCTGTTCACACTGAGCCTACAGTGTAAGGCCATTTTGCTCCATTATGGGAATTCCCCAAGTCTCACAGTGAAATTGCTCCCCCCCACCACAGCAGTTTCCTTAAAAAGTGAATGCCGCTCAGACACAAGCCAAATGAGTGGGTGAGTTATTGTTTATACCACTTTAATATTTTTACATAATCTAGCATGTTTTCTGCTAAATGACTTATCCATTTTTTGTTTTGTTTTAGCTGAGTTATTCAGAGAGAGCAAAAAATCGCTCTGTTATTTGACACAATATAGTACATGGTCTGTTCAAGAAATGCTACTTTTACTTTTGTGCTGCGCTGGAAAGCTCCAGATTCACTTTTATTCATAAATTGAAACTGATCATTTATCCAATGACTTTTAAAAACTCCAACATGTCCAGGTTGACAGTTAAAAGAAATTAGAACACAGAAGGGTTGAAATTAGACATTCTGCTCAAGAAGACGCAGTAAACAAAAGACAAGCTGACAAACAAAAGACATGCTCCATTCTGCTGTTAGGAAATGCAAAAAAAAACAAAAAACTGGTCCATATGAGTTTATGACCCTTGGTCTCTTGTATATGTAGTATGTATATAATCTACTGCCCTGCGTAACCACTATTTACCAGTTTGGCACATCAGGTAGATCTTCATTTTATTGACTGCTTCACAATATTTTAGGGATGTTATTGTATTTTGCCCCGCAACGTTGGCAACTACAGACCCTTAAATTCTGTGGAGGTCAATTTAAAAAATAAAAAGCACACACTAACTTACTTATTGTAATATGTTATACTAGCCTAGTCAAATAGCTATGTTTAAAGACAAATAATTTATTAAGGGTAAATACAGGAATAAAAGCAAACATAATAAATTCACTATTTATTATGCTAATATGTATGCTTTTACAATATACTGTTGTAATGTTACAAATCAAATGTTGATGCGTTAAAAATATTAAGTCACAAATCTGAAATCAAATGAATTGGTTCTGGTGTGATCGTAGTACACAAAAATACCATATTTGGGAAGTGATACACCCCAAAAAATATTTCCATAATACATGACAAGCATATAGAGGGAATGAAAAACATTTAAACCATGTTTCTTCTACTACAATTGACACCTGAATATTTGTGACTCACCACTATTCCCACATTGTTTTTCTCATAATTAAAAAAAAAAAATCGTAGTTTCGGAGCGTTTTGGGGGGAAGGAGGCATGCCCTTCGAATAGCGAGGTTCCATTGGATACAGTTGACACCCGCTAATCACAATGAACAGGGACTGAGCTGAAAAAATAGCAAAGATCCGCTTGGACATGACGCTCACTGAAATGTTTTAAGGTTGTTAAAAGTTGAAACGTTTTAGGTTGTTATATCACTATTCACCACTAAATGGCAGACATGTTTTGCATTAGATTTTACACTAAAACCTGAGGAGGCCAAATGTGGGGTGGGTTTGGAGTGACATGCAGGACAGACATAATCATATTAAAGTTTCAAGCGTGTTGATTTTCGAGGGGGAAATGCACGAAATGAGTTCTTGCTACTAATGTTGGCTTAGCAGTTTTGTGGCATCCTTGAATAGAATTATTTTGCAAGAGAGCTTTGTTCTATAAAAAACAATATGCAGATATTTTGTTGTTTGCCCCATAAATCGAATTAAGAACATGCATTTTGCGCATACAGTTTGTATGTATTTTGTCCAGGTTTAAAATCTCATACATCTGATTAGGAAGTGCGTGGTCCTTTGTGGCCATCACACAACGAAAAGAAAAAAAAAAGGGTGAATCGACTTTTGAAAACGGACAGTGAGGGAGCTTGCCCCACAGTATTGAATTGTGATTTCGTTAGCATCTTGATATCTTTACATCCTGATGACAAATATTGTACTGCTGACCTGGCCTTGATCGAGATTGAGTTTTTTTTCTAGTTCAGTGGAAATGCTTGATGCAAACCAAAAAAAAAAAAAAACACCACCAAGCCCTTTACCCTTCAAATGTATTTTGAGCGAGGGAAGAAACTGCGTTTGATGGAATGTGCTCGTCAGTGAAAATAATTATCGTAATAAATTGATTAATAGCCTAGAAAGGTGAGAACTTGGCATCAGGGCTATAGTTTTTTTAATATTATTATTCTAAAAAATTGAATTTCTGGTTGGAGTCAGTTTGTTACTTTTTATTTTCAAAAATGCTTTCATTTGGTTGATTTTTATTAATTGTAGTGATATTGGGGGGTGGCTGTGTTTGACCTGCATTCTTGTGTACGGCCACACACTAGTAGCAAAATATACCTATTTTGTTTTTGTTTGTTAACAGAAATTATATTTCAAGTTTAGTCTTGGTTTTGTTTTTTATTTTAGTTTTATATTATTTTACTATTTTATTATTTATTATTATTTTAGTTTTCCTTAACTACAATAACCTTGGATGAGATCAAGCCAAATATGCAAGTTTGTAGTTAAGGTTGAAGTCATTTTGTCTTAGTCAAGTCAAATTACATTTCTCTTAAGTCAAGTCACCTTGATGTAATGCTGCCTTACCTGCATTATTAAAATCAATAATAGCAATAAGGTCGAATTATATGATACATCCATGCACCCTTTATGTAGGGATGGGCAACTTAAATGTTGGAGGGGGGACACAATTTTCCATTGGTGCTACTGGAGGGGCCACAAAGAACCAAACATCCAAACAGGTCGGAAAACAAAAATTTGGTTTTTTTGGGGGGGACAAAACATGTGCATAAATAAAGGCAAAAAATCCTACTCCAAATTTTAACATTACTGAGCTACTTTATTTTGGACTTTTCCGGGTTTTCACAGGATTTTACCCCACGTATTTTTGTGGCAAACCCTAGAATGTTTTTCAGTGTTTTCTGAAGACTTTTGGGAAATTAGTTTACAAAAAAAATAGCCCATTCCTGCTCTTGTTAAACATATTTACTAAAAATATTTACTATAAGCTATATGCATATGTGAATCAAAAGAAAAGGTTTGGCTCGGTGGCTCCTCCTTGCTGGGTGTCGATTGGCCGCTTCCACTGTCAGTCACCGCTGTTTACATCGAACGTTGCAAGGTGGAATTTCCCATGTTACGGCATCGAGCAGTAGACCACTTCCGCAGTAGATGTCTTGGCACAGAGACGAGAGGCCGCTGCGGGCGGAAAGGTATTCTGTCTAAGGAGAACGTTTTGTTTGTTGCTATGTCAGGTATCTATATGCTTTCTGACGAACGGAGCGCTCGAGCAAAAGTGCCTGTCGAGGGGTTTAAAAACAAGAAAAACGAGCCGCGCTTCCTGTCTCCTATTGTTATCCAGTGTTAGCTAGCCGATAGCTACATGGTGCTAATCATTTACATGTCAACAACCAAAAAACTAATATTAGCCAGTTTCAGTAATAAAAGTAGCTATCAGTTAGCTAGTTTGTGTCGGGACTCTTGGGTTTATGTTCTTTTGGGGCACGCGTATGATATATGTGGGTCTTTTAGTGGTCGAGCTCCTTTGACATGAATGCTGTGCTAACAATGCTTTGTGTTAAGAAAGAAAAGAAACGATTCGCATACGTTCCATTGCATACTGTAAATAGTGCAGCCACTCTTTTAACGCGTTTATCATCATACACGCTGTGCCTGCAGTAGATTTCTTGTGAAAACTAAGAGAACTGAGTGTATTGCTTTTAAAGCCGCCACCCTCTTGTTTCAGCGAGAAAAATGTGTGCGCACAGTAAGTTCATTGTTTGTCGTAGTTATCAAACATGACTGTCACAGATAAGTGAATTAATCCACTGGTGTATTTTAAACCATAGGTATGGGGCAACTTTGTTTTGTTTGAATGATTTTATTTTGCACCGTTTGGTCCGATATCACGCTGAACGAAAAGATGATTAATTGTATAAAATATGTATCTTTCAATCTGCTCTCTTCAGTTCCAAGGACCATGCTTAGACAGTAAGCGCACGATGGAAGGTAAAGGACCGTACCGCATCTACGATCCGGGTGGGAGTGATGCCAAATCCAGGGATGAGGCTGCTGGAGGAAGCAGCTATCGACAGCTCCTGGAGGAGAACAGCATGCTGAGAGAGAGGATGAAAGGTCTTAAGAGCCTTGGTAAGCTCGTACGAGTGTCCACGATGAATGCCTGCTGCTCATTGATGTCTGTTGGGGGCGTTCAAATTAATTTGACTTGTCATCAGTGAGTGGTGTAAGGCATATACTTAGTGCATTCCTAATAAGAGATGAAAGTTATGGCTTTTCTTGTTTAAAACAAGACTGTGGACTTGTAATTTAGCGTTACTGGTTTTGCTTTACTTTGTAGTCTGCTTAGACAACAAACTGGAGTTAGGCCTGAATTATTTATGCTGTCTGAAGTTGACTGCAGAGTAGTACATCTATTGTACATCTATAGTGCTCTTATTGTTTCATGTGGTAGCAAGATAGAACCTTATTGAAGCAACTATAAGAGCAATATTGGAATTAAAAAACTATTTAATTTATAAAATACCATGTGGGACATGGTTATGATAGACAACTAAACAACTAAAACCAAAATTGATTAAAACAATTTTTTGAATGAAAGTGCCTTTACATAAAATGATGAAGTGAAACAAATAGTGTTTATGAAACGGACTAAAAGTCACCACTTGTATTTAAAATGTCCTCCAATTTTGTCTTTGTCGATTAATATCATACCTGAGTTACACAGGGTTATTTTAAATGTATGGCCATACAGAACAAAGGCGCTTAGAGTTAACTTACACTCAACAAATACTTCAAATATAACTAAGACTGTACCTAAAGTTAATAAGAGCTAAATAAAATCAAATAATTTTTGAAAAAATAACTAACTAGCAAACCCACTCTAAAAATAGATTCAAACGAAAGTTACAACTGTAACTATGATTCTATGAATCCAGAATGACTGCCAAGAGGCGGTGCTTAAAGCACTGAATGATTCGGTGCTTTAAGCACCGCCTCCTGGTTATCAGCAGGGATGAACTAGAACTGACATGTACCATCAAAATAGAACAAAAATGGTGTATTGAAGAATCCCAAACAATTTTTACCCTGGTATGGAATCAAATGTCAAAATGCATGGAATCGAACATCCACTCGCACGACGATTACTCTCAGAACAGATTCTCTCAGTCAAATGATGCAAGTCCCATTCAGCAAGTAAAAACAGAAATGTAGTAAAACCTGAACATGGGTAGTTTTTTGGCTGTCACACTGCCTGTGACTCATGTAAGGAGTGTTCTTCAAAACATCCTATTTAATTATTGTCGTGACATTGGCATGCGTCCGAGTTTAATTGCTGAAACTGAACTTTGTGAAGCTAAGCAGCCATCTTTATGCAGGCGACTTGCTCGAAGAATCTCAGTTAGAAGCGTCGAGGCTTCGCCAGCGTGTGGAGGAGCTTGTGAGAGACAACGAGGCCCTCAAATCATCCAGCTTTGCCGCCAGTCTGTGCGCCGGGGGACACGCTCAGACCGAAACGCAAAGTAGGTCTCGTTCATTTTCAGATTACAATGGCTTTTATTGCTCAAGGATGGTGTTGACTGTCTCGCCCCAACCTATGTTAAGGTAAACCTTGTTTGCAACCCACCACTGAGCCCAGAGAAGCGAATGCAAGCTGTTTGGCGAAGGCTATGCAGGCCAACAGAATGAGCGTGAGTGTGAACTTTTACAACATTCTCACTGGTCTAACTTTTCTTGACAAGGGTGTTTGCTGGTGTTACCTAACGCTAAAGCTTTTACAGGACGCCTTATCAGAGTTCGAAGTGGTCAATATGGACAGGAGGACGTCAGATGCCAGGACTGTATGTACGACCTTATTTTGACACACGACATTTGTAACCTTTGGTTCCGTTTTAGAAGTGCAATGTAAACTCGTCACGGTTTTTATCTGTCAGGTAAATGAGTCATTTACTCGTGTGTCTGTTTACTAAATAAGTCTTTTCCCAACAATAGAAACCCATCCTGATGAAGTCACTCTGTAACAATTCTGGCAGTTCTAGCCTGAGTCAACCAGGGGGAAGTCCAGCATTTTCACTGACTGGAATCACACATGATTCAGTCACATGTTGCATCTTAAGAAGTGTGGTCATTATATACTCTGCCAGAATACGACTAACGTGTGGTGTAAAATTTCAATGTGCTAATATTCTAAAATAACTACTACATGTGACCTGTGTATTTGTGGTTAGATTGTTAGTCACTCTCTGTGGTCGGCTGTCATCATTTGATATTGTTTTTTCCAAACGAGCTGTTTGACAAAAATAGTAGCACTACGAGTCCTACATCCTGATTCCTTTTGAAATGCATTTAACATATCCTGATTCAACTTGAAACGAAAATTTGATTGACATGTAGGTGTGTTGTTATTTCAGGCCCGGTCTGCCGTAGGCGTCATCCCCGTCCTGCCTCAGGAGAACGTTGAGCTGGCGAGCCAGCTGAAGAAATTGGAGAGCTCCTTCAGCATATTTGCAGAGGAGTCCAATCCAAACCAGCTCTTAGCTCACCTGGGTCGAATGGCTGTGGAGTTTCACCATCTTTCCTCGAAGGTTCAAAAGAATGAACTAAGGACGTCTCTCCTACAGGTATGTGACAAGCTTGGATGGGGAGAAATAAAGAAATGCCAGCATTGCCGATCTTAGTAATATATACTGACGACTCGTGTTTTGTGTGCGAGATGAGAATTTGCGGAGTTGATCGGACAGTTTTCTGCATCCCGAAGTAGTATCGGAGCAGGAACAAAAGAGAGGATGTCCCCTGTTTGTAAAGGCTCCGTTGTAGAGTTAAACACCCGACATTCAAACAAATCGGCCCCTTCATGCAAAGTCCAAGAGGGCATTTTCGCATTTATTGGAGTGGTGCTATGATATTCTGTGATGTTTTAACCATACTTGGTTTTTTTTTTTTTTTTTTTTTGGCATTAATTGTTCAGTCCTATGCGGGAAACAAATCGGCCACTTCATGCAAAGTCCAAGAGTGCATTTTCGCATTTATTGGAGTGGTGCTATGATATTCTGTGATGTTTTAACCAGCCTTGCAGTCCTTACTTGTTTTTTTCTTTTGGCATTAATTGTTCAGTCCTATGCGGGCTGTTGTTTTTTGTGGAGCACTTTGTCAGACTGATATTCTAACTTTTTGGTTGGCTGATTTCATATTTGTATCCATTGTCTCATATTCGTACTGTCATTTTCTTCTCCCCTTGTACTTCACATTTCATTTCTAAACCGAGTAGCCAAGTGGTTAATAATAGTGACATGTGAGAAATAATAAGTAATGTATGTACAATTTGGAGGCGCATACCATATGGAGTTGTTTTTGTTTATATTGCACAATGCATTTTTCCATTTGTGAATGCAAATTAGAAAAAAAACAGTTTGCACGTCATACAGGAAGCCTAGTGTCTGTTTGTGTGTGCACCTGCTTACCTGATAAGGCTGCGTGGTATTTTTCTAAATTCTGGTCATAACGAACAATCTCTCAGTGTGTGCAGCTAGATGTAAAACATATTTACAATGAAATGTGCATATTGTTGTGTGCAGACTCTGTGTGAACAGCTCAGAGAGGAGAACAATGAGCTGCGGAAGAAAATGGAAGAGGATCATCATATCAGGAATCAAGACTTGGAACAGCTGAGGTAATGTTTTGTTTGATCAATTGCTTACTTAGTGTTGCGTGCCTATCGTGCATGCTTTCACTTTTGTAAGGGATTGTTGCTGCACCGTATGCAAATGTTGTTACCCTTTGAGGCATTGTTGGGTGTTACCAAAATGCTTCCTGATTCTGGACCAAACCCAGTTCACTAAAATCTATTGTTGTTTTCAGGCAGGAGAATCAGAAACTGAAGGAGCTTGTGACAGGAGGAGCAGCAGTGGCATCAGCAGTAGCAGCTGCAGCAGCAGCATCATCATCGTCATCATCATCTGCGGCAGCGTCTGACACGGAAGGTCCTGACACCAAAGATGAGACGGTAAAAGATGAATGTGCCACGGTGAAACCGAAGATAGAAGCCTCCACCCCTCAGAAGGTAGTTCAAATGAAATGGTCGAAATGGAAGTAGTTCTTGCTATTAAAAGTGTCACACATACTTAGACAAAATTTGACTAAACGTCTTAAGTCATCAATACACTTTGAATGTGAGAAAATGATAATGTATGCCTAAAGAGAAACCTTAAAACCGTTCCTAAATACATATTGAAAAACATCAATTAAACCAAAAAGCTAAAAGAAACGCAGCATTGTGGTAACCAACCATCTTTGACTATTTTACAAAGTCCAAATGACAAAGTTAAAACCAGGAAGCTTGTGGTGGCAAGTCAGCGCGGAGACCTTTGCATGCTATCACAATTTTCAGTGATTCAGTTGTTCCCCTTGTATGAAGCATTCCACCGTGGGGTTTATGTCATGTAGAAATGTTCTGTATGCCCCCAGAGTGGAAAAGCTGCTGAGAAAAGCCCAAACAAACCCTGTGACGTGGAGGCTTATGAAAAGAAAATTAAGCTCCTAGAGAAGCAACGAAAAGATGTGAGTCTCTACCTCTTTTGCTATACAATAGTTCCTCTAGTTCTTAGCATTTTGGATAGAATTGACTATATTTTTGTTTGCTTTGCAACATGTGCTGCCTGCTACAGGTACTGGAGGTGAATAAGCAGTGGGACATTCAGTGGAATTCAATGAAGTCACAGTTTGAACAGAAGGTACAGTAATGACAAAGGCTGCCATGAGGGTGAAAGGAACCATTGCTATGTCTGTTACATCATATTAGACCCTTGCTGTGGTATTAATGTACATTGTTAATGACTTGTAATTTGAAGTGTAAATGGCACCTAGCTTTTAAGTGATGCATTGCAGCCGAGCAGCTTTTTGCTTGTAGAGTGGAAAAAATGCAGTCTTGCAATGGCTGAGCTATCTGACCATACTTGCCACACGCGCTGTCAGTGAGAATTCCCCTTAACCGCCGTTGTATCTGCTGACCCGCTTCTGTGGTGCAATCACCAGACAGGGGGCGCAGACACACACACACAGAGACCGCTAGACGCACACACTGTACTGTACTGTAATCAGGCCCTCCATCACAAAAAACTTGCCACTTCTTGAAGATGAATGCACCATGTTGCCTCAGTTAAACCACAAAAGCCCATCTATATGCATTTGCATCATTAGGCATGCTCTTATTTCACACAAATAGAAGTGGCATTGGAGGTTTCATTTGAATAATAACTACCAAGTCCAGTGAATCATTTTAGAATTGATGATTCCATTGATTAACTGGATAACATTTTACTTTGCAATTGTATTACAAAACCATTTCCCCATTTACTTTTGAGAATAGTGTCTGATGGATATTTTCTCGATTTGATACCCTCACAGTAAATACCGTTTTTTTCCATGTATAATGTGCAAAATTTAACAAATTTATTGTCCTAAAATCTGGGGTGCGCATTATACAAGGGTACCAAAAAAATATATATACATTTTTAATTTTTTTTTTTAAACCCGGATATGATACGGAGGCCGCCATTATAGATGCGCTTTCTTCTCTGCTGTTCACTTCGAACACGCTCCATACGAACACAATGCTCTCGTATTGGACGCTTGCTCGATCACCTGCTCGTTTGCTGTCACAATGTACCCTGCACAAATCCAAAACATTTCTTCGCTATCGAGTTTGCTAGCGCATGCGCAGTGATAGTGACCGGCAGAATAACATCCGGTTGTTCCCAAAGATGATCTTTTTTCTGAAATAATTTTACGTTTACGGACTTAAGTAGGAGTCAAAATTTGGGTGCGTATTATACATGGGTACAGGGTTTTTTTCCAGCATCAACAAGCCATTTCTAGGGTGCGTATTATACATAGGGGCACATTATACATGGAAAAAAACGGTACTTTTCCCCACACAATGCAGATCACTGACCTCAGACAGAGGCTTGCTGATTCTCAGAAGACTGTGCTCGAACTGGAGGCGGAACGAGAGCAGAGGCAGCGCGACTACGACAAGAAGCTGCTGTTGGCAAAGAATAAGATTGAAAATGTGCAGGTGAACAAAATTAATTGAAAACGGAAAAACAAGTCCAAACACGCCCATTTTGAATACGCTGGGGCCCGTGTTTCAGGGTGAGAAGGAGTGTCTGAACACTGAGACGACTGAGTTGAAGCAGAAAGTTCGCTACCTGCAAGACCAACTGTTGCCTCTCAGCAAACAGCGAGAGTACCAGGAGAAGGAAATCCAACGCCTCAACAGGGTCAGTGAAACGGACATCCAAGAGGTGCCCCAGGGTCTTTGTCGGTCGGTCAATTTCGGGCTAACTATTTTGAAAAATCTATTAAATCCTACAATATTACGATTGTAATTTACTATGCATTTTTTTTCTCAAGGCCTTTTTTTTCCCATCTAGGTATTTTTTAACAAACACGAGCAGTACATTCATTTTTCATCATAATGAGCAATATCGTATTTATCATACAGATACATTTTGTCTCAGTTAGAATAAAATCAAATATCATGAATTAATATGAAATACTTTTTGTTTACTTAAGTGAGCTGCTAACTTATCAAACACTGAAAGAGTTGCACTCGTCTTTTCAGTTTGCACTACAAAAACAAACATAAAATCAAAGTGTGGCATAAACATAATAAAAAGTACAAAAATGATGCAAACCAATCCGCGGTTGTGCTTCAACTTTTTATGTTTCTCGAAACAATCATAGACACTAGTATTAACTGCAAAGAGTAGTGTCACCTTCCCAAAAGGAAAATATAAATGTTTTCTCTTTTTCCAGGCTTTAGAAGATGCCTTAAATTTGCATGCCCCTTCATCGTCCCAACAACAACCTGGCCAGGACGCCGCCAATAACTTGAAGAGGCAGGAACTACTCACCCAAATAGCCGTTCTAAAAGAACAGGTCAGACAAAATGAAAAAGATAGAATTAAATTAAATTTTGCTCCATTCATATGTTCATCTCTTCATCTGCTATTCATAATCTCTATGCAAACCAGGTGAAAATCTTTGAAGAGGACTTCAGAAAAGAACGCAGTGACAGGGAACGAATGAATGAGGAAAAAGAAGACCTGAGGCGGCAGGTGGAGCGACTGCAGATTCAGATTACGAATTTGACCAATCAGGTGAGCGACCACCTGAGGAGGAAATAGAGGATTATGATCACACGTATCCCACTGCGCCGAACGCCTGAATTTGTGCGTGTGTTGTGTGTTGTCCTACAGCTTCATCAGGCACAGAACGAGTGTCAGAGAGAACACACAGAGCGATGCAAGCTAGAAAGACTGCAGATGCAGCATCACAAGCAGGTAGTGTGTGAAAGTGTGTGTGCGTCCGAGAAATGCAGAGTGAGAAGGTGTCAGTGTGTGAAAAAGTTAGCATTTTATAGCTGACACTGTTTGTTAGGACAATTCCAAAGCCCCAAGCGGTCACTGCATGATATTCTGCTTACAAACTAGCGCCCCCTTGTGCCTAGCAGACGTCACTGATCTAAAGGATAGCAGGTTGAGACAAGAACCTGACTTCACTTGTCATGTTTGTCAGTGCATCCGGGGCTAAGTGGCGGGCCACGCTATAACTGGGCCACGTCTATGCTCGCTCAGTTTAGCATTCACGTACTGATTGGGGATCACATATGTACTTGTGATCCCTCGTAGGGGCAGCGGCAGGGAAGACGTACCTCAGACCCCACGTCAGGCTCAGTGAACGGGCTGCTGAGCCCCCCCTACTGTGGTCCCTTTGTGCAGGTGGGACCGCAGGGCCTAGAGGGCTGGCCCGTACACTTCCATCCCCGGATGCCCAATGCAGCAGGCGCCGCAGCTCCGCCCCCCGTACGAGACTTCCAGCCTGTTACCCCGGTAAGGGTCCTCAAAGGTCCCTATGTCTGTCCCACTGACAGACCCAGGCTCTCTTTAGCCTCCGTGCCCTATTTTATGTTGGGAGGCACCCCTGAATGATGGAATTTAGGTCTTCCGCCTAATTAATGCTGAGTGACAAGACTCCGGAGACATCTTATACTTAGATTATGACAGAGACTTCGAGCTTTCTGGTAGTGGAAAACAGTGTTTGAAACATCTAGTAGTTTGAATGACGACATTGTTGTCTCTTTTCAGGGTTTTCCTTGGCAGTCGTCATCATTTCTACAGCCCAGAGGAGGGAGAGCGGTGGGGGAAAGTTCAAGACCAGCACCAGATAATGCAGGTAGACACAAAAATGTTTTTGTCCTTCGCCCATGAAGAAGCATCAGTATCTGAAATCAGCGCTAGTTTGACCTCGCTTTAAGGTGAATGGTTAATGAAAGCATCAAATCCGGAGTGTCAGTAGCTGAAAAAAACCAATGAACAAATGAAAATGCATTCACTTCTGTGTTCATATCAAAGTCTGATGACAGTGAGTGATCACACTGCCACTCCTTTGTTGCTGGCATCTGTCTAGAAGTGTCTGCTCCTTGAGCATTATGGGCCTTCCTTCACCACTGTGAGGCCTGTTAAAACACTTTCTAATACTTTGACTCTGTAATTGGCTGTCGTTTAGCATTAGTCATTGGCCCATTAGCAGTCACCCATTGTTGTTTTCTTCCTATGTTACCACCCAATGCTAAAGTCGCACTATACAAAGATAGCAAAGTGGAGAAATGCAGGGATTGTCTTAGTGTTCCCATGTCTGCCTGCAGACCAGTCCACGGCAGCAGCAGCCGCAGCAGCGGCAGCAGCAGCAGCAGCGGCGGCAGGAGGAGGAGCGGGAGGAGGAGGAGTCGGATTTGGAAAAAGGGAGCGACAGAATATAGATCCCGGAAAGCACTAAAGTGTCACCACCTAATGGAGATTGGGTCGTAGCATGAAATCAGTTAGTTTTGATTTGAAAAGGTGTGATTTGATCTATAATTTTCCTACTGAACTGTAGATATTCTATTGTAATGTTGTTTATACTTGCGTTTTATAAGGCTATTTGTGGAATACTTGGCTATTCTGAATATAAACATGAACTATTTCGTTGTTGTTTTTTTTAAATCATGAACTGAAAAGTCTTTTGTTAAATATGTTGGATACTTAACACTCTCTACTGTTTTTCCAGAAAATATAACTTTTTATGCCATACATAATCTGCAACAACTTGATTTTGCAATTTGTAGGGATAGAGCAAGCCGTTCCCCGTAAGAGCAAAAGTATTCTCATTCCAACAATGGGTGACAACATAAGTGAATTCAACCACTGCAAAGCAAATCTCAATTGACTTGAAGACTTTTGCAGTACATTGATGTGATAGGAACGTCCCATGTGTAACTGGTGAAAATGTGGTTATTGCATACAAAATGTTTTCTTTTTTTTGGGGGGGGGGGGGGCGGATTTTGACGTATCATACCAAAAACATATTTGTGATTGATAATTTATTTATAACCTGCTGTTTTGATAGTTGCATTGACTAAGTGTGAACCATTGTCTTTTAGTGATGCTGCTCAATGTTGTTAGTGTATTCCCGATATATTGTAGCTATTGACATTTGTGTCAGACAACATATACACAAGCCTTTCTTTTCACCATGAAAATGGACCTAATCTCATTAAACAACACTTGTATTCTTTTATTTGGCCACCTATGTCACTATCATCGTGCACATTTTTTAGCCCTGTGCAGTACTTAATAGTTATACGGTCTTCTAATAGCTATTAATAAGTGAAGGCAGCTGTAACAGCAGAAGAATTCTGGTTAAATCTATAGCTCCTGCCTTGCTGTAACACAGTTTAGATTTTTTTTTTTTTTTTTTAAATAACTATTTCAGTCTTAAATCCACCAACGTCCGAACCGAATATTCAATAGGATTGGGTATTGTGAGGTAGTGAGATGAAGGGCTTCAAAAATCATGCAGAATCTGTAATATAGCTTCATTTTTAACCAAGTTATTAGGTTGCCAAGAACCAAACCAGACTGGTGAGAAGTGAAGGGAGATGTGCACTTTTGAAATGCTATTTTCTTTAATTACCGGCGGTTGTATGTCTTGGTTTGTCGCCCTTTTTCTGTTTTGCTGTAGGCAAAAGCACATGTGAGACCTTTTGTATTTAACTGGCTTAATAAATATATTCTAAATGTTTATAATGTATGATGCCGACTGCAATTTATTTTCTTTCTTTGGCTGCCACAAAGTCTTTGAATCAATGCATATTGGCAGTGGCATTTTGGCAGGTTTATGCAATTGATTTACAAATGAATACATGGGTGGTTATGGGTGAGTCATGAGCCTGAGAATAATTTAGTACAAGTTTACATGGGTGGTTTGAGGTTTGGCATGATCCTAAAATAATTTAGTCCAAATCCAGGATTCAGGTTTACTTTTGTCAAGATTATTATTATTATTTTTAATTTTCTTTTTTTTTTAGTTTCTTGAATTCCCCCAGAAATTTGCAACATGCATCCCATGGGACATGAAAAACTGCTATAAAGAGCCCATAAATGCTTGTAATAAACATTTGTTCAATCGTTTGGTATGCACCAAGGTTAAATGAAATAACTAAAAATAAATTTAAAAAACAATTGCGTTAACAAATTAACGCTACCCCTTAAAAAAGTACAGAAACTGAAAGTACATCTTTTAGAAATAAAATTATTGCAAAAACTATTTTGTTTTTGTCAGTATAATGTGAGCTTTCGAGGTTAATATTAAATGTTTTTGTTCTGTATTCTTGTACATCATAGATAAGGAATGTGAAAGTCATATCAGAAATGTAGTTTACAGTATTCCACCATAATTATTGACTTGTTTAAAAATCTAGCATTCAAATATTCCATCTTGAAAAACTACAAAAAAGGAAAGCTTTTTCAAAAAAATAAGACCTGTTCCAAAAAAACACAACTGACTGAGTTCTCGCAGCCTTCTTATTTGTACACTTTTAATATTAAGATGGAAACAGGACATCATCCCCACATGATCTGCATTCCAGTAAAAGATAGCAAACAAGTGTGCAGTTGTCATTGGTTTATTACAAGTTCTTGACATTGAGGCTGTAAATGCCAGCAGGTCCTTGTTTGCGAAAATATCATGATACTATGAGATAGCAAGACAGCTTGAATGCACCAAAAAGCTAGCCTTGAATCTCAGACTCCAAAGAGGCTCCGCAGACTTTCTGTTTTCAAACCTCTTCTTCATTCAACATGCTACCTTCAGAAATGAGAGGAACTGCTAGATTTACGTCAACTTTACAACTTGTGAAAATGGTTTGGCAGGACAATCTAATTGAAAACCTCCTCTGTGTAACGCTGGAACAGGTATTTGCGTATATCAGCTCGCACCTCGGAAACACTGACGGACGGATACCATCTCATGATGGGTTTTCCGTCCGGGCCCACCAGGAACTTTTCAAAGTTCCACTTGATGTCGCTGATTTTCAACGGATCCCAGAATAGTCTGTTGGTGGGGTTACCGAAGTTGTCTGATACTGGAGGACAGGAACTCTGTTGAGAAGCCAAAGTACACACAAGTAGGGGAGAAAGGAAAGCGACAAGTGAGCAAATAGCACGTCATCGAAAAGGTTGAGACAGGAGTACATTTGGAGCAAGCCGTAAAAACCTACCTTGAGGAAGGTATAAACCCCTTGCTCGTTTTTCCCATTCACATCACCTTTCTCAAACAACAGGAAGTTTGGAACAAAGTTGTTGCCAGGTCTGACATGCCTGGAATTCAGGCAGAGAAATTTATCAGTGGTTAGTCTTTCAACGCTTGGAAGCTGGCCCGAATTCCTTCCTCGTTACAGCCCAGTGTGCTAATTATGAGATGACTGATGGAATGTGAGAGAGGAATCCTCCACTGAAAGACTCACTGATTGTAAGAAAGCAGATTAAATGAAGCCTTGATGACTGACAGGAATGCTAGTGTGGGTTACAGCTGAAATTCTAACAGCACACTAAGAGCTTACCTTATGTTTAAATTTGGAATTTCTTACTTTAAGGTTGCCAGGATTTCATTGTTATTCCCCGGTTCCTGCTTCCCAAACTGATTGCATGGGAAGCCGAGAATAGTAAGCCCGTGAGCATTCATCTCCTCCTGAAGTGCATTCAGCTCTGTATAAGGCAAGAGGTACATTTGGCACATTTAAAATATCTTCTATTTCATTTGTGTGTGTGTGTGCGTGGTCACCTACCCCAATACTGAAGGGTATAACCTCAGTATGTGGCCACGTTGACGAAAAGGACAGTCCTTCCCGCAAAGTGACTGAAGTTAACAGTACGACCGCCATTCAAGAGCTTGGCCTGGTATTTGTAGATGGTACCATCTGCAAGTGGGCTGCACCGCTGGAGGAGGTGGGGGGAGCACATTCATTCTTTATCTACAAAGTACTAGTGGTATTCGGGAGTTGGTATCGGTATCAGAAACTACATTGATACTCCTACTGGTATCGGACGCGATTGCATATCGTACTTAAAAGACTACAAGTCAAAGTCTTTAATTTATCAACTCCAACTGATGTACATAAATTCATATGAATCCATGTTTCCTTTGCCTTTATTTTAACAAATTTGAACAAGCCTAGGCTCTCATCATTTGTGACTTCAATCACACGTTCGTTGACTCATCTTAGACATTTATGACTTTGCCTACGGATACGGATTCTTTTTCCATATTTGTGGATTGAAATTTGCATTTGTAAAAGGTTTTGCTAAAACTCATACGCTGTATCTTTAAGCCATTTTACCTTATTTTATTGTTGATAGTCTTACTAATACTAATCTTTAGCTGGTACAGTGCTACAGAAAACTTAGTTACTTGGGGTTAAAAGTGAACAATCCTATTACAGTAATACTTTATTAGATTCTATTATTTTCCTATATTACCAGTAGAGTGGTATCGTTTTCTTGCCACTGCTGATTATCACAACGCACGGCCTTTAATTAGTACAGAATATTCAACACACACAAGTTCATGTTTTTACATTTCGGCAGCGGCTACCTGAGTGAGCGGGGTTCCTTCGGCGTTGCAAGGCCGCAGCAGGCCAAGCAGCAGGAAAAGCAATGACGGAGACAACAGATTCCACATGACGGCCACCTGGACTCTGAGGTCGGGGAAATGTCCGCTTTCCCTCTGCAGTGCCAGTTATGAAGAGGAGAGAGAGAGGAGGAGAGGCGTACGAGCTGGTTGGCATGGGGACACCCAGTCATGACGTCATCGACTACAAGGACACTGACTCTTATCAGTTATTTGATTAGACACACACAAGGACATCATGTTATTATCCATTTTTTCTTTTTAAGATTATATTTAAATCTCCTTCCCAATGGTGCTCCAACAAAGTACTGTAAAAGTTAACAATAATGTTTGATAGAGAAGATCAAGTTGTGTAAAAAGCAACATTTTCCAAGCTATTTGTAAATTGTGTTATTGATTTAAGTGTATTTGTAGAATATGTGTGATGCTGTGATAGTGTCATTTCCCTCACTGGATTAACAAACTATCTTTCTCTTATCAGTCATGTGAACAAGACGTTACAGTATTTGTACTAGGACAGGCTTAACCACCCTAAAGACAGTCAAGGAACTAAACTTGGCATCTAACATCAGCTAGTGTTGAAAAAAAAAAATAGAAGTACTGTTTTAACTCTTAAAAGTTGTAAAAGGAGTCTCTGAACTGCAAACAAATAACTTTTTAAACAGTTAATTATAAATACCCCTTTGAATATCTTGGATGCTGCATTTTGGTATATACTAAATAAAGTTTATGCTTGTAGAAAAGTGGGAAGAAGAATATTTTGCTACTATATACATCACAAGAAACATACAGTGAAATATAATATACCAAATTCTATCTACAAAACTGTTGATTTATTGTACATAATTTGTATCTATAATGTTGCACATTGAAAGTCATATACAATGAGTGCAAATGATTTGCAACAAATATGTAAGTGTGGGAATATGCATCGTAGGGTTTGTACATACAACATGTAACATTTGAGTTTACATTCACTGTTGATAGTATTTTTTCTCACACATGCAGTGGAGAGTTGTTATAGAAGTAAATAGAGAGATGGTCCTCAGGGCTGGTCTACCTAAAGTCTTCAACTACAGGTCCCTCCCTCGCCTCTGGTTGTGGTTTCAGGTGTGCGAGAACCACTATCTCCATATTGCATTAATGACACGTGACATCAGGGTTTAGTAATAACCTTATGCAGAATCTCTACTTGAGTGCACATCCCCCTGTGTGGAGTTTGCATGTTCTCCCCGTGCCTGCGTGGGTTTTCTCCGGGTACTCTATTTTCCTCTCACATCCCAAGCATGATCGGCTGATTGAGGACTCTAAATTGTCCGTAGGTGTGTCCAGCACGCCCGCGACCTCCGTGGGGAAAAGCGGTATGGAAGATGGATGGGTGGATAATTCTTTTTCCAGGCCATCCTTTCTATCTTGCAGCGATTTATGAACGTGGATTCAGTTCCAACGATCGCCACAAGAGGTCGACATTTGCTTCCACAACAGCCGACCAGCTGTGACGAGTGACGACACAAGCACAGTCGCCGTGGAAGTCGGGCAGAGATGGCGTCGCTTCTCCAGCCGGATAGAGTTGTCTATCTGGTTCGCGGAGAGAAAAAGATCCGGGCTCCTCTGTCTCAACTGTATTACTGTCGTTATTGCAGTGAGCTACGATCCCTAGAATGTGTGTCTCACGAGGTACGTAGGTTATGTGATTTTCTCTTTTAATCTTGACACGCTAGCGTTTTAGCTTCTTTTCTTTCAAGTCAGTGGTTCTGTGATATTAGCTGGTTTGCTACCCGTCGATCTGACAGATGGGCGGGGTCAAATGTATAGATTGGCTGTGCGACCTGCCAGTCACTGATTGTAAAACAATCCTGTCATTTGATTGGCTTTGTGTGTGTTTAACTTCCGTATATAGTCCTAGCGCTAGCGTCGATGGGCGTAAAAGCTACCTAGCCTAGCATTCGCTAACTGTTTATCATTGACGAAAGTTCATGAATGTTGCTGCAATCATTTATAGTATGTCATGCCATAGCCAGCTGCTATATGATTCGTCAATGCACTTTGATTTAGACATCAATACAAACACCACGCCCAGAAAGACCAAATTCTGCTTCCGAAACCAAACATTATTTTAAATTTCATCATCGACGTTTCCTTTCACCGGCTTCAGATCGAATTTATGATCAAATTCAAACTATCTATTAGTATTTGTTCCATTCCACATTGTGCACTGATGTTGCTGCTTTTAGCAAGCTTGTGTAACAACATTTTGGAATGTCCGTTATTCTAGTTAATAACTAGATTCTCATGTCTACCACACAACCGCTCACTGATCAGGTGGACTCCCATTATTGTCCAAGCTGCTTGGAAAACATGCCATCTGCAGAAGCCAAGCTGAAAAAGAACAGGTGAGGTTAACTTGAACTTCTACATATCTCCAAAGTTGATATTACAGGTGGTGTTTTTACAATACTTCATTGATCCCTCTACTGTTGTAGGTGTGCCAACTGCTTCGACTGCCCATGTTGCATGCACACCCTGTCGACTCGGGCCACCAACATCCCGGCTCCTCTGCCCGATGACCCCACCAAGACGACAATGAAAAAAGCATACTACCTGGCCTGTGGCTTCTGCCGCTGGACCTCCAGGGATGTAGGAATGGCTGACAAGTCAGTGGGTGGGTGCTGCTATAGAATGTATCATATGTGAGACTGTTGGCCATGTTTAATGACTATATCCTGTAATTCTGCGTTTGTTATTTGCAGCCAGCGGTGGGTGGCAAGAGCCTGAAAACTGCCATAATCAGCGAGTATGCTGTCCCATTTCTTCTTTGCAGTCATTTACATTGCCTTGGGATGATCACATGTTTTGATGTGCTGAATAGCTGTCTTTGACAGAATTCTCGGAATAGCTCAAGAGTGTATCTTTGTACAGTGCAACCTCTGTGGTTGAGCACAATCTGCTGCGGGTGCCGATCAATGGATTGCTTCAGATATAGATGCCGTTTTGTCCATGGGACATAATGGAAATTGAATTAATCGAATCTAGAATGTAATTGTTGCATCGTAAAGCCTTTATTTACTGCAAAGGCAATGATTGATTTCAACATAGCCATTCTCAGCTGCCATACACATATTGAAGAACTATAGAAAAACACACTATCCATGTTGATGAAGTGTGACCACCATCTAGTGTAGGTAGGGGTGACACATACTTGAATAAAATGTGAAAAATGACTGAAAACCAAAAAAGGCCCTGATGTGAATTTCTCTTTATCGCAGATCAACAAGCTGATTGAATATTACCAGCAATTGGCTCACAGAGAGAAGCAGGAGCGAGACAGGAAGAAGCTGGCCCGGAGAAGACAGTGCATGCCTCTCGCTTTCTCGGTACGCTCTTTCCTCTGTGACAAACGGAGACTCACTTGAATATTCAACACAGTATATCAGTATGTCACAGGACCAAGTTGGTTGTTGTATCGACGAGACACAAAGTGGCACTAAATTGCACAAACATCAGTTTGCCTTGACGCTTAAATTGAGATGTCCTACACGTCTTTTTTGTTTATCCAATTGAGAATCTGCGCTGTGTATTGCTGTCGCACGCCAACTGTTGTTTGCTCATGCATCTTTGTTCTCTCCCCTTTCCTTTGCTTACGCACCCCGGTATTTTATTTTTGATCCCCCCCCCTACCAGCAACACACTATTCATGTGGTGGTGAGTTCTATTTGGATATTTGTAGTTTAGTATGTACTGTAGTCTCGATCTCTTAATTGTTAGAGTCTGACCTCACAGATCACATGAATGCCCCTGTGGTGAAACGCACAGCGGAGGCTTTTTTGTGTGAGGTTAGCAGGGGAGAAGAAACGCATTAGTATATTAGCCGTGCACATTTATATTAAAAAGAAGATTATAGGTTTCTTCCCAAAACAATTGACATCATATGATGAAATATTGAATAACTGTGCAATTATAGCTCATAGGCCAATAAAATGACATGTAATGGTGAAAAACTAAATATTTATAAAAAAAAATCCAAAAAACATTCAGACGAGAGATTTTCTAATCTCTTTCTTAAAACATCAGTTATTTCACAGGTGCATTGTGTATTTTCTTCCCTCTTGGTCTTTGATTTTTTTGCGCTAAGTTCAAATCTGTCCTATTGATGGATTTTCATTGAATTTCCTTGAGAATGGACATTGTAGTTTGACTTTTTCCGAGTATAGTTTCAATGCTTGTGATGTCATTCTTAACCCTGAAGAAAAATGTAAATGTTAAACTTCAGCTTTTTTAAATACGTCTATTTAAAATTGTAGATGGTTTGAGTGAGCTGGAATGATTTTTATGTTACAACCCTGTACAGCTTAATATGAAAACATACAATACGCACATAATACGACAATTTCAGCTTGAATTCTCTCCTGCTATCCTCAGTAGAAAGGTGTTTGTCTCTCACGATATAAATCGCCTCTGACATTTTTGTTTGTCTGGCTTGACAGCTGTTCTCCATGTTGTCCATCTTTTTGGTTACTGTACACGTCACCTTCCGTTAAAAACAATCCGTAGAAGTGGGGGAAAAAAACATCACTGTAGATTAAGCACTACTCGTGTTGAATAGATGACCCCGTTCTTTCTCCGTCATGTAGGAAAAATATGGCCTTGGAACACGACTGCAGAGGCAGAGGTCCGGAGCGCCCATTTCCACTCTGGCCGGCCTTTCGTGAGTTACATTTTTCACCATCGACTTGATTAAATGTTGTGACTTGAAAGGGCCACATTCTGATTTGCATATTGACAGCGGTTTGGCACCCTCCGTTTCATTATATCATACTTACAGAGTGATACTTCTTTCCCATCTTTTGTATGATAATGAATAATTGCCTTAGTGGTAAAAGGGAAATTCATTAGCGCAGGGAGGGATGGCAATATTGATGGCTGGCCATCTTTCTTTGCAGCCTTAAAGAGGGGGAGGACCAGCGAGAGATCACCATCGAGCCTGCCCAGGCTGTTGATGAGGTGGAGCCTCTGCCTGAAGATTGCTACACAAGGCCCATCTGCTTGCCAGAGGGTAAACCATCTACTCGATAATGTTTGGACACTTTTCTGATTGCTTTAATCAAAGGTATTGCCAATTAATGTTATTTGGATCCACTGCAAGAAGCTTAAGGTTTACTATAACGAAAGTTTGGAGGCAGTCAGCCTTGCTAAATAGTAAAAAATGGCCAGTGATATTCCTGTCCAACAATTTTGACTGTTTAATCTGTCATTTAGTCTTATTAATTATGTACTGTGCAAATCACATTTTCACTATTCTCATGATACAAATTTGCTACATAGAGTATACTACAACAAATCTTTTTTAACCCTAAATCCAGGCACCCATTTACCATCTAAAAATGTGGAACACCACAAAACAAATATGTCAAAGTGACATCATTAATAGATCAATAATAAATCAAAACAGGTGCCGCTGCACTCTGGTTGGGAATCACGGTATTGTACTGTATAGGGATGTTCAAAATCACTAATTATTTTCAGACTAATACCAATAATAATCACTCTTGAGTACTCGCCGATACTGATACCAAGTATCACTAGCACTGGTACCGTGGATACATAAATATTCGAAGTAACACATTGACAGGTAATTGCGAGCAAAGACCTTTCTGTCTCTCCGATGCACATTATTCATCGATGTGTTAAATGGGTATTGACATTCTTCATGAGTTAAAGTTCCTTGAATCAAGACACAATCTGGTACATGTACTCACCCACTGCTAGTACGCTACACAAAAATGTATTCATCATTCAAGTGATTTCCTCTTTGCAGTGACCCGGTTGCGCCAGCGCCTCCTCCAGCCGGACTTCCAGCCCGCAGGAGCCTCGCAGCTGCACCCGCGGCACAAACATCTGCTAATGAAGCGCTCGCTGCGCTGCAGGGTCAGTCCAGCGACACACTCAGTCAATAATTTATAGCCCATATTTAGATGGATTTGACTTGTTCATTTTTTTGTCCTTTCAGAAATGCGAGCACAACCTGAGCAAACCCGAATTCAATCCAACTTCAATCAAGTTTAAGATTCAACTGGTTGCTGTGTGAGTGTCGATCATCGCACATTCACCTTCAACATTCGAAGGCTTCGGCATTTTGTTGTTGTTAGTGTGCAAGTGGGCCTAATGTGCCTGGTACGTGTTGGCAGCAGTGCAGATATTTGACTGTATCGATATCGATACATTTTTAGTAATCAGATGTACATGTAATCAGAAATTACCAGTGTTGTTCTTTGTTGCTTCTTTGTCTTTGTTATGGTGATTTTTATGTATTCAAGAAATGCTCTCATTTGCAGTTTTACCCCGGGGGGGATTTTGTATTATTGATTTATTTTGATAGCTTGCTCTCAATTAGCGTTTATAGTGTTCTTGTTTTTCATTTTGCACTTAAAATGAAACATATTTGCATGTTTTTTATTATTGTTTGTAATAAACTGTAAATTTAGTCCTGCATTTCTCTTCTGTAGGAGCTACATCCCTGAAGTGAGAATTATGTCCATTCCAAATCTGCGCCACTTGAAGGTGAGTCTGTCTAGTTCAGGGGTGGGCAAACTTTTTGACTCGCGGGCCGAACTGGGTTCTAAATTTGGACCGGAGGGCCGGACAAGGAGCAGATGGACGTAGGCGTTGTGTGAAGTCATATAAGCGACCTGTAAAGGTCATTGCATAAAAGATCTTGGCCTTTAGTAGGTAGTAAAGCATGGATATTCCAAACAATTTTTTTGAAAACAAATGCATTTATTAACAGCATTAAAAAAATAAAATAATTCACTAAAAAACTGCTATCAGTGATTCTCATAAAATACGACACTGTTATTATGAATAACAATCTCCATCACTTCAGTGCCTGCAGGTCAGATTAATGAAAGATGTTTATCTTATGAGATCACATCAAACGGCAAACATTCTGACCAAATATATCATATTGAAGAATCGGTGAAAGCATACATCCAAATAAAGTAATCAAAACAGCAACACGGTGAGGGGTATCTGAAAATCAGAGCAGAGTTTTAACTCGCAAACACCTGGTAACAGAGGTGAGGAAACGGGAAACACTTGCTTAAAGTAAGCCTTAAGAACTTTACAGGTTAAGATTAGTCCCAAATAGGTGGTGCATCAATGTCCTTGAGCATCCTGCATTGTTTGAAAATGAGAATGGTCGCTAGTTTCAATCCCTGCTATGTGTACAAATCATATTCAAAATGCATTTTTTTACAATAAACTTGAGAGCCTCCCGTTCATTTTCAGTGGGAACAGTGTTGTTGGTGTCCCTTTTTTGCTAGTGCGTCATAGTCTGGAGTAAAATTTGTTGTGGCAATTCTTAGGCGAGATCCGAGGTGTTGGTCCGTTTACCTTGATCTGTGACGGGTTGATGTTGATGTGGCTGAACGTCACGTCGCGTACGTCGAGCCAAATTGGCCACTCTTTTTTAAACACTCGGCACTCACTTCTTTTTTTCGGGCCACTCATTTTAATGGAAGGATTCCAGGGGAAGGTTTGTGGGTGGCTTTAGCGCAAAACTGCATCTGAAAGCTCAGCGCGCGAATTATAAGAATGCTGTCGTCAAAGCCCACGCTCTAAATTCGGGACTGATACGAATAGAGCGAGAGTGCGCCAAGTCCGTACTACTGAATACGTACACGCACTTGTGAGTGTGCACCGAGCTTTCTGACACGGCTTCCGGTAGTAAATGCGCAGGCGAGCGCTTCGCCATCTACTGGGGAAACGCAGTCATTGCAGGCAAAATGACAAAAAAAAAAAGTTTAATAATACAATTTGTTCAGGGTTGGCGGGCCGGATTAAACGGTCCCGTGGGCCGGATGTGGCCCGCGGGCCGTAGTTTGCCCACCCCTGGTCTAGTTAGATGCTAGAAAAGGGATAATTATCAAATATGTTGCACTTGTATTCAACATTTATTCTGTTCATATTTTCATCATGGCACTGTGGAGGTGTGATTTGGTCGTATACTTGTAGGTTTACAAAATGTCTCCAACGAGCAGATGTTCATCAGATCTCCAGGAAAAGCAAACCTGGTTTTATTGAAGTGAGCTGAACGTTTTGCTTTCTTATCTCTGTAGGAGAGTCAAGTGCTGCTGACTCTGACCAACCCAGTGGAGAACGTCACCCACGTCACACTGGTTTCTTGTGACGAGGACGATCCCGATGACATCAACAGTACTGCAGAGGTATGACCTCTATCATGTACTTAAATGATATTAAATGGCTGCAGTGTATTTGAGTTATTACTTTTATTGTGTACCACCTTTTAAATATACATTATTTAGGGTAAAATCCAAATTGAGACACGGAAAGCATACAAATACAGCAGCCAGCAGTGATAAACTGATGTGTCTTTGCAGGCATGTTTTGGTTAATTGGTCTCAAGTGAATGAACATTAGCAGTCAGCAGCGGCTTTGGAAAATGCTGCAGTCGAGGGCTACCTGGCCAAGTGAGCAACTGTGGGGAAGAAAAATTGTTATTTGTCTTTCATTGCCGCTTTGGGATCACATTTGCCGGGCTAATCCCAACATCCGTTGGTTGTTTGTATTCAGGGCTTGCTCATCTCAGCAGCTTACGGCGCAGGGGGGCCATTGAAATTAAGTATAACTGCAGTTCCGGGTCTCTCTGGCACTGATGCACAAAATTTACACATTCTATAATAGTGGTGCAATGGCTGTTTGCGGAGGCGAGGAAATGGCAGATATTTGTCCCTTAAGGTAGTATAGAGGAGATTCAGCATGGTGGAAAGTAGTCATGATGTTTTAACTGTCGAGAAACAAAAACAGACAGCGTGGTTGCAAATTGGGGATGAACAATTCATCATATTTAAATCGCAGTGTAGCTGAAGGTAATTTTCAAATTGCAATAGCAGCAATTTCAGAGTTTCTGTCAGGCTCTGGGCTTTTTCCTTTTTTTTTTTTTAATATGGATGTTTTATTTTTGCTTTCAGCTCCAAAATGCAGCCCACAGTTTTGCATGCATGGTTTCATGAAACATGAAAAGTTGAAGTGATAAAGCCACAGATTTATTTGGAATATTGTTGTATTCTTATTTGATTTGCTAATTTATGTTTCTACAAACGTGTTAAGATTTTGTGAAGTAGTCGCGGTGATCACTTTAAGGGGAAGTCATGTAAAATAAAAAAAGCGGAAACATTGCTAAACGTGTATGGTTAGTGGGCATTGAGATGTTGGTAGTATTGCCACTGCATGTTGAAAACAATAAAGCATTGTTTAAAAACTGCTTTGAATTTGAGCCAGTGCTGCCATGTCACATTAGCTATCTGGACCTGGCAGTATTCGTCTCACAGGGAAGTCAGATCCAGTTTGAGCTCCATTTGTCAGCTGTCACAGGCACAATGACCAGAGTTGTGATTCCATCCGGCGACGGTCCGCTGAGCCGCATTTTGCCAGAGGCCGTACCGAGGCCGGGCCCGGTCCAGCCCACACGACAGCCTGTTTGTCTTGGCTTCTTTTAATGATGAAGTCACTGGCGCTGACTAGATAAATCCGAGCTCGTGGCCAAAACAAGAGCTTGGCCCATTTCCAGGCACATTGCGGCCAAAGTGTAAGCATGCGCTCATCTCTCTGCTTCATTTGGTATTCAAACACCTGGAGGGACTCATGCTTGATTTCCGTTGACCGGGCCTTCCAAAAATAAAGGCTAAGAGGTGAAGGGAAGTGAAATTGGCTCACCTCTCGGTGTGACATGATGTTGACCTGTGCGCTTTACTCGTTTGCAAGTGACTCACTGGGGGAAATGTTCATTTTGCACAATTATGCTGCAACAACTTCAGTCAAAACATTCCCTAATGCCGCACGCTGGTAGTTTTCTCTGTTTGGAAGTCAACTTCACTTCACAGTAACTTCCCAAAGATATTTTTCTTCTTGTTTTCCTTACCTGTGTCATTTCAAACCAAGTGTAGCAAAAAGACGAGACGCGTTCAGACTTAATCACGTAGTGCTGCTGGCTGAAAATAGGTCGATGGAAGTGGTTTTTTTTTTTTTTTTTTGCTCCTTGGTGGAAGACAACAAAAGGTGCGGCAGACATTTGTAGAATCCACACACAGTTCAGCTCTGCCGTGGTGAGCTGATGCTTGCGTGATATGCTGATGTCACGTAGGATGACGGTTAGAACTTGAAGAGGCAAGGTAAGAGCATTTGGCTGGTGTTTGTCTTGAAGGTCATCGTGCCTCGCAAGGAGCTGGTGTTGGCAGGGAAGGATGCCGCCGCTGAGTATGACGAATTGGCCGAACCGCAGGACTTCCAGGATGACCCGGAGTAAGTATCTCGCACACTCGCGCTTTGAGAATTCTAACTGCCGGCCAACTCTGCATCTGCTCTTCTCCTCCAGCATTGTTGCCTTCAGAAAATCCAACAAGATTGGTTTCTTCATCAAAGTGATCCCACGCAAAGAGGATGACGCCGATGTGACCGTTTCATTTAAGATCCGGCACGACTTTCGGGACCTCGCCGCTCCCGTCAGGCCGAGCGAGGAGGGGGGCACTGACGCCGGCGCCAAGGCAATTTGGCTGACGCACCACGTTGAGCTGAGTCTCGGGCCGCTTGTCCCCTGAACGCCCGCAAACTTTCAAACCTAACGTTTCAAACTATTTCTTATTTCAGGCGTCTGTAACCCCTCTGTTGACCCATTTCTTTATTTTGCAGTTTTGACCTTTGATGAATTACAAGATGCAGTTCAGCCTATATTACTAGACGAGTACAAACAGATCATGTCCAATTAGAATTCAGTAGTCCCGTACTCTAAAATGTCAGTATCATGGGGGACTCGTAGTTGACTGCACCGTCTTCGCTGCTGCAATATTTTCCCCTCATCCCCTCCCTTCAAGCTTATTTTGTATTCTAGTTCAAAGCAGCCGTTTGTCCTGAAGCTCTTTGCAGTTATGATGAAATGCATAAAACAGCAGCAGCAAGGAATTTACTTGAAACCCGGCCGCATAAAAGATGAGCAGAAGAAGAGATCCAATCAGAACAATCCATATCACTGCTCTCTCACTCACTCACACACACACGCGCGCCTGTAGCTTACTCACATAATAGTGTTGCACTAACCCGCATGGATCATCTATAATAAATATTACAACTGTCATTGCACTCCACTTTGTTCTTTGGCAAATCGAGAATTAACTGTTGACACTACAAGAAGCTCTGTACTCGACTGTAACGACGCTTCTTTTTGAACTGTACTGTTTGATTAGCCGTCTTAGTGTTGTAAGCTGCTGTCACTTTCGGTTCCAATTTGTAGCCTTGGTAAAATGAAGAGGAAAAAACAAGCAAGTAATCTCATGTATTACCTAATAAAGGTTATCCTGCAACAGACCAGTGTTTTTGTGTATTGAGTCATGATTTGAGTTGGACATACAAAGTACTAACATGTACAAATTGAAATTTTTGGGGCTACAAAGCCTGTTGCTTGAAAAGAAAAATAATACATATTTAATCTATATTTCAAGGTAGTTTTCAGGGTTAACTCACTATTCTGTATAAATCACATAAACAATTCAGTGTCGAGTAGCCAAACTGCATGAGCAAAAAATATCATAATTCATAAAACATATTCCACAGATGACGAAGTCTTGAATTAGAATTGTTCCGATCTCGGTTTTTTCCTCTAAGTATCTTATGAGTGTTTATACCTTGTCTTAACACTAGATGTCGCTGCAGGCCGTCTTTTATTTCAATGCAAGGTGCTTTAGGTAGTCATCAGAGGGCACTTTCCTCATCATATACTGTGCTCCAGCAGACCTGCTTGAATAGAGTTCATGATGTCTCTCCGATGCAGTTAGAGGACAGCACACATCTGCGCTGCAATGTGTACATGAAGCCAAGGAAGACAAAACGTTATCTGGAGATGAAATATCGTCGCCAGCACTGGGTTTTGATGGAAAATGCTATTTTACACACGGGACAGCTTATAGGGAATAAGGCAGGTTCAGTTATTCGACGCAGGTCTGTTCTGTAAACAAATCCTCTCCATCTGGGTAATAAAGCAATGCTTTTCTTTTATCTTCAGCAGACATTAACAGCTTAGAGGAGCGACTATACAGCGCCCCTGAAAATGAGGTAATAAAATTGTCACAGAGTGAATCCGTGCCACAGAAACGGTCCAGGCGCCTATTAAAAGTCACTAACTGAATTCTAGTGCTCTTCTAACTCAGCCTGCACTGGTTGAGTCCTCTTGATTGGGATGCAAATCTTATATTACATTGAGAACAGATGGACACACTTAGGAATGCTTAGATATACATAGCTGTAATTCAATTGAGATAAAATCTTTTTTGAAATGACCCACTCATGACTATAATCACAAGATTACATTACAGACTCATAAATAAATGAACCTCTGCAAAAGTGGGAGAGTGAGGTCCCACAGTAAGTACATACTTCAGTGTTGTATTATAATTGTTGGGAATGTACACTGATGTACTCTTAAAATAGATTATTCGATTTTGGTCCAATGCGTGTTTATTTTGGGTTGTAATTCCACTCATGACGGCGGCACACAAATGACTTGAGACAGTATTAATTTAAACAAAAAGCAGAAATGTATCATCACAGTCAAGAGACGAACATCCATTCGGACTCGTGTGGGGCCCATGGTGTTTTTTTTCTTCTTTATTTGAATGGACATTCATACTCACTCATGTTAATTATTCTTTTGAATTACTTTTGTGAATGTTTCTGAACGCGTGATATGCAAATCTGAACACGCTATATGCAAATAGTACGATATTGTATCAGTGGCTAGTATTTGGGGATTTCAAACAGGCACCTGGGACAACTACGGGGGTCCTCTGTACCCGGAAGTAGTAGACGGTGAGCGGAAGTTTTGCCGTGTCTCGACTGTAACTGCCGCTGTTGTGCTGTGTTTCAGGTCAGTAACGCTGTTGAAGTGATGATGATCAGAACTCGCAATACTGCTGGTTGTCGAAACTAATTATTGTTTAAAAATAAGATACATACGGTTATTGTTGTACAATGTAAAATTTTGCGTGTAACATGGACAGTTTGATGTTTATAACGGGTCCTCTGTACCCAGAAAAGGTAGACAGTGAGCGGAAGTTTTGCCGTGTCTCGACTGTAACTGCCGCTGTTGTGCTGTGTGTTTCAGTAAATCTATTAATTTGACAACAGAATACGTGGAATGGTTTGCGTCCATGCGTGCGTCACTCGCACACCTATGGGCAATTTGGAGCGCCCAATCGGCAGTTTTTGGGATGTAGGGGGAAGCCGGATAAACGCCACGCAGACACGGGGAGAACATGCAAACTCCACTGGGCCGGAATGGAATGAAACCCACAACCTCTGAACTGTGAAGCAAACTTGCTAAGCAGTGTATCACCGTGCAGCGTTAAAGATGTATATTGTGAGATGATAACATTAGTTTGCGCGTGTGTGCGTGGGGGAGGGACAAAGTTATTTTTGGGGTTTGACTGAAAATGTATAGCATTGCATGACAAGGTCATTCTATATCTCTCTCTCTTTCTGGCACACTTTGAAAAAAACCACTCTGGAGAGAAGAATTCTGTAATCCTCAAATCTGCATAATACTCCTTGCATTAATGCAGGATGCACTTCACATCAACCTGTTTTCTTCATGTTGGCACTTACTGTATGGTAAAGAGCACTGTAAAATGGTCCGTGTACATTTGACAGGGACTAGTAATAAACATCGCAGCTGCAATATTAATGGGTAATATGTTTATTTTATTTGTCTTCTCATTTTCCTTCTGCACTCCTTCGGCTTTATTTAGTAATGGGGAACAAGCCAACCTCGGCCAGATGTAAAATTCCTCACTGACTCACAAGTGGGACGTTTCCACAATTACATCATGGTCCACACTGCCAGGAAGTCAACCACAGGAGAAGAGTGACACCGGTTGGAAAAAGAAGGGGGGGGGGAAAATCCACAGCTCAAGTGAAGCCTTTAAATCCTCTCCATCTACGTAATTAAATGACTTGATCTTTAAGCCTGAATTTCAATCCCATTCCTCATACACTCAACGTGTCAAGTGGAACGAAAAAGTGTGCGCACTACATTGTTCTGAACATTTTCCACACAAGGACTAGAAGAAGAAAATCAGAGAGAGCTCTGAGCTCTGATTAATCACCACCTCCATCTGCTCAGCAGACCATCATTTGCGTCATTAGAGTTCATCATTAACAACAATACGCACCTAGAGGAACGAATGCATGTGGGGAAGGCCTTCAAAGCCTGACTCTCGTATGCTCATTTTCTCCATTTCCTCTCACGTTCACCCTGGCAAAGCATTCCCGAGGCTGGAGGTTGTTTGGAATGTTGACTTTGGACTCCCAGATGTAAAAAGATCACAACCCGCCGAGCGCTGGCCCGCCACCACCGACTACAAGACACAGACTGCACACTCGCTGAGGGCTTTCATTTGTTTGTTTTGCTCAAATGATCACCAGGCGAATTATATGTGTCAATGCCCCCGAGATGAGGTCACTGGCTCAAATTGGAGCCGATTGGAGTCACCAGAGGGAGGAAATACTGCCTTTGTGCAATCCTTGTCTCTTCACGCTGAAGAAATGCAAACTCGGAATGAAATCACAGATTATGGAGTTTGTCAAATCTAGATTTGGGTAGTTTCAAACCCTAGCACTGCAGGAGTTACGTGAGCCTTCTGGTGAAAGTGAATCATTTCTCCCATTTTCGTCACCTGAATTTGCGGGCTCCCAAAAGCTTTTAAATGCTTGATGTTTGCAGAAGTCACTACCCAGTATGGCAAAACAGGGCTTACACTCTTGCCCCCTTCCTCTTCATCATAGCTCTGGACTACGTGCTCAGGACAGCCATCAACGGGCGGGAGCAGAAGCTTGGCTTCACAATTACCCCAAGAGAGTCTAGTAGAAGCCCTGTCGTAGCCCTGAGACGACCTAGACTACGCAGATGACATCTGCCTGGTGTCTGACCGTGTGGAGCAGGCACAGGAACTCCTGAACAGAGTGGAGGTGGAATGTGCTAAGGTTGGCCTCAGACTGAATGCAAAGAAGACTGAGGTAATCACCTATAACATCCACACGGACCAGCCGCCGGTTGCAACATCAGATGGCAACGCTCTGCGAGAGGTCAATGACTTCAAACACTTGGGTTCCTGGATGGATTGGAGACTCCGATGGAAGCTCGTCCGAGGACGACCGAATATTCATTACCAATATTGGTCCAACCAAATTTATTGTTCTATCGTCTGTTACGGGGGACCTCTGAATGCAGCCTGTACTATCGAATGATTTGTGCATTTATTCGTTATGTACGGTTGTTCGAACCAAAACAACATGTCAGTTGAATGACATTATGTACGATTGTCCCAACCAAAACAGCATGTCAGTTAAACGACAGTTGTATTCCTGCTTTGTCAGCGATTTCACCCCCTGTAATTAGAGGTCATTTTCACTATGTGCTGTATTTATTGAGTCACTCACACCTCAGCTTGAACTTCCCAGAAGGCTTGGCCGTCTGTGCGCTGACATATAATTCGACACGTATTTATTTGTATCAACATGCAGAGTGAAATGAGAGTTGCGTTGACATTTCAAGCAAAGAGTCATGCATGCAGCTAGCACAGGAAGAGTTTAGTTGATCCACACCGAGCAAAGGACACTCCTGTGTGATTAACAGAAGTAACTGAATTACATGCCGCACACAGTATTCTACCACGAGCCAGCAATAAAACAAGTTCAATAGGAGAGGATTTCAATTAGGGCTCAAATTGTTCTCGGTCCAATTATTTCATTGAAGGTGGCCAAGCTGGCCGCTTCCTGGCCAGTGAGGCACCGCTGGGTGCTGTGTGGCCCCCCAATGAAAGTGAAGACACAGAAGCGAGCCAAGCGAGGGCGAGCAGCCAAAGCAACAACGGAGACTGAGAGGCCCCACATGACCCACCAACCCCTCGTAAATAAATCGGCGAGTCCCCCCGGTTGCAGCAACAAGCAGCGCTGTGCGCCCGCCCACCCAAGAGAGCAAAGTTAAATCAATGTTCATTTGTTTACAATACAACAGTATGTAATGTTGCACTCGAGGCGATCGTTTGATACGTGCTGCACCTCACAATGACAAGATTAGATGCAGTTGGAGCAGCATTGCTATGCGAAAATATTTGTAGTTGGGGTACAATACGTTACTTGACACAAATAGGACTATTTTATTAATCAATATGATCATATTATTTCTGTTCGACTGAAATTGACATCAACGTGCCAACTCCAGAAAGCAGGTGAAGCTGTGTCATTTGCAATGGGAACTTTGACGTCATTTTTCAGCAACAGCAGAGGGCGGTATAATGTCAAAATGGCTGCCCCCTTTGATTGATGAAAAAGGGTGGATTCATCTGCACAGTGATTTTTTTCCCACCAACATAGTAATCAGAATGCTCGACTAGACGAATAACCACTTTTGATTTAACTTCTCCACTAACATGAATTTAGTTGAATTTTTTTTGCCATTTGAAGCAATTTTCTCACCCCCAGTATCAGAAATGGTCATCTTATGTCATCCCTTCTGTTCCATTCTCTTTGTAGTACACGTGTCAGCCAGGCTAAGAGATTCAATATGCGTCAGCCGTCTCATCCGGAATCTGAGGTTTCATTGGTTTTATTTGCATAATGATTCATCTTGCACCCGCGGCAGCCGCAAATGGAGTGATGCAATGATTTTAAAATGTATCGGCGGAATTAATGAGCACGCCGTGTGTAAAAGTGTATTATAGCTCCCTGACTAGAAGGTTCTGGCGGGAATTGGCACTGACATACGTTACAAAGTTCCGTGACCTTCAAAGAATGTAAAAAAGAGGGGGGAAAAAAAAGACTGCACCATCACAGCAATATTGATGACTAGAGGTCACCAGCAAGTTTTAGAGAAACAATTCAACAAGAGTGTTTGATACAGAAAGTGTAAAAAAAAAAAAAGCTACCCCAAAAACGCATATTTACCAAGCGGCCGCCACTGTTATGTGAGTGCTTATTTAGCCACACACTGGACATGCTGGGGGTGTGTTTGTCTATCAGGATGTCCTCAAATATCACACATGTTGTGTCACTGTTGATGTTTGCTGCCCAAAGGACTTGGATTGCCTGCAGTTTCCTTCGAGTCTGTATACACTGACATCCCTTTTAATTTCCTGTTGATGTGGCTCATAGATTTAGGTTTCCTGCTTATGTTTGAAAGATAATCTTGGTGCCAATCCACTAAGTGAGAATTTCTTCATGCCAGCCAGTCTTTAAGGGTTTTGCTTTCATAGTCGTGTTGTTTTTATATTAGGTTTTATAGTATTTGATAAAACGAGGGCATTTAGGAGAGAAAATTGCAATAGATTTTGGTAAAATGTTTTATATATTGTAACCAACACTTGAAACAACAAGGGCTCTATTTTTGTGACTGGCATAAATCCTGCGCAGCAGAGGCGGGTTACATTCAATGTTGGTAAGTTGACAACACAGGCAGATCTGAGAGAGGTAGGGCTGTGCTACTGTGGGAGTGGTCACAGCTGACTTCAAACATGGTCGATTAAAGCCACTCCCTTCATTCCATTTAATTGCTCTATTAAAAGCGGACAAACAGCCAAATGAACATCTCTCCGTGCCTGTGAACAACCATTTGTATCTAATGTACTGATTTTCAGCAGGCCCAATTAGACTCAAGGGCTGTCGGTGTGCACGGGCACCCGAAGCGCACGCAGCACCAGTGGCGCTGTCATCGGAGAGCACTCCTCCAAGAATGGATGAGGTTGACCTCTGAGTACTTGACATTTTTTGACCTGCAGCAAGAGACACGTATTCCTAACACAAAGTGTTATGTTAATGATGAAAGAGGGGCCACGGCTACCTTTGTGGTGTCGTATTCATCATTTTGTGATACACTCTGTTTTATTACCTCTTGTCAAGAAGGGTACGCTTTGTTTGGTGTGGGTTTATCTTGTGTCCTTTATACACTTTTTGATATCTCAACCTGTATTTATATCCTACCTGTATAACCCTAACACTTCACTCAGTTTGGAACACAAACTAGAATCTTACTAATGTATATTACTAATGATATTAACAATGATGGTCTAATAAGTGCCCAATTTACAAAGTTTTGCCTACGTTGCCATCCCATCAGGCCCCGCCTCTTAAAGACAACACCGCAGCTAACAGTCTGCCGTCAATTCAAACGAAAAATGTAATTCCTGTTTTCTATTCCTACATTTGCTGCGTTCTTCGTATCGCTATGAAGGTCAGCGTATGAGGTGTCAACACGTGGGTGGAAACCTCATAGCACTAACTCCTGTCTCTGACGTCGAGCTCGCTCAACATTTTCGGAGGAATTTGGCTGCCAATAGGAACAACATGATCTGTTATTAGGGCTCTGTTTTCCTCCCCCTTCCCCTGAATTCATAAATATTTTCATGCTGAGGGTGCTCCTCACACGACCTCACGTAAAGCGAAACAAAATACTCCTCCTGCATCTCACATTTGCGCTTAACCTACTGTCCTTCGTAGCTTTCACCGACCTTTTGCTTGCTAAACTTGCGAGTTTGGTGATCCGACGTGCCGCATCAAACTTCACCTTCTCCTCCCAGATGAGTTGCTGACTGCTGCGGGCATGTTTGCCACACAGCACATTTAAGTGGGTCAGGGAACTGAAACCTGGGACATGACATCTTTATCGCTTTTAGCAGTCCTCTGGAGGCAAGGGGATGGAGAAGGTCAAACGTCCCCTTCGTCAGGTGGCCCGTCCACATCCCAGATACTTTAGAGAATGGATTAGCCCATTTTCATGTTTGCCAGATCACCTCGCAGGCTCAGATGGCTCCTTCGTTCAAATCAAATCTAAAAAGCACCACGGCACAAATCGGAATTCTCCACAATTCTAAATGTTGCTTTTTACTTATGCTAGTTCCTGCTTATATAATGACCCAGGAAAGGATAAGCAGTGGCAAGAATAGACGGACGGATGGATGGATGTTTGTTTTACTGTATTCTGATCTGTAAAATAATACTCCAATGCTTGTTGTCAATTTTGGTACTTTTACATTAGAATGGATTAGGATGACTGATTAGAATTAGGATGCTATGTCTCAAAACTCTTACTCCCAACACCTCATGAGATTTCCCTTCAAGGTTCTGCATTGTTAAAAGAGCAAAGCCTGCAAGGCATGTTTTTTTTTTTTCCCAATGATTTTGAAATTGTCTCGATTTATTCCCACATGCAAATAATCTGTCCCCACCACTGAGAGCAGTTGAGCAACTTTCAGCATTCTATTTGGCAAACTTTTTTCCACTGACAAAAAAATTCATTTTTTATTTTATTTTGTTGTCGAATGCATTTTTCAACCTTTGAATCCCAATTTATTAACTTTAATACCTGCTGACCATAAAATCTTTATTGATGGAACATATACTATATATTATCGAGGGAATTTGAAAACTCTCCTTGCTGTGGTTCGACTTCTTTGTTGAAACTCAAACTATTCTTTGTGTAATCTGAACATGAAATGTCTTCAGAAATAATCTTTTGAAATAGTGAGGCATCACAACTCAGCATGTACTATTGATTTTCTGTACGGCAACAGTGAAACAGAACTGCGAAACTGTAAAACCAAAACTCCATTATTATCTGTTGTAACACATGGAAGTCTATTGTACACATCTTGACCTTTTGTCTACGCCAGAGGAGGCAAACAATAGAGACGAAAAGACCAAATCAAATATGAAAGGCCAGACAATACTTTATTTTTTATTGCAGCTATACACATTCCAACACCAGAAGTCTAAATTTAGTCCCATGGAAACCTATTACTCACTAAAAAATACTTTAATCATTGAGTAGTGCTTTCAATGTGGTTAACACCATTGAATGAGGGTCTTCTCATTGCAATGTATTTTTAAAAACCTCTGTTTGGACTGAATATATTTCCAAAATGGAATGCGATGGAGGAACCCCAAAAGAAAACCGAGTTGTCTGCCTTTCAAAATATGGATGTAATATGTAGCACAATGTCTTTAATCGAGATACATTGTGTTTCTGCTACATCAATAAAGACCAAGATGCCATTAAAGCATGGGGGGGGGACATAAGTGGGAAGAATACAAATGGCTCTTGATGACAGGCGAGTTGAAATACAAAATATTTCACATTTGAGGGAAATGAAAGGGTTCATTCCTTTAAACTGGATCGTTTCAAAGTGTGAGACGGTAAAAGAACATCAGAGATGGTCATGATATATGTTTTCATTGATTGTGATGTTTACCCTTTGACCTTTTTTTCATATTGTCTTACTCATTAGGATTTTGTTTTCACTTGTTTAACGTAGCTATAATATGGAATGTTAATCTAGCCATGTTATGTTTTCTTCTGTTGTGAGTTAATTCCCTGTGTTTCTTTGTTACTTTAAACTATGTGTCTCTGGACTTTCGTAATTTTGTCTTTTTTGTTTTAATTTAAACATAAAAAAAAGAACCCTGTAAAAATTCTTTCATTTTTCATTTGTTCCCTCAAGCAGCATCAGCTCCCTTGAAATTCTTCTAATGCCCCCGCCTCACATTTTAAAACATGCGCCTTTGAATCTTCACATCATATGTGGCCTTTTATCATGGAGTGAACCTTTAACATCTTTCAGACGTTGGGAACACTTTTCGGAACAATGTCTGCTTGGAATATTTGTGCTCTGAGAGTGGAACTGCAGCTCACGTTATGTAATCTTACTTCATTTCTCTGGGGTTATATGAGAGGAATGACACATGACTACATCTTTTTTTTTCTTCCCCTGAGTGAAGTCTGCACTTGATGGCACTCGGCGATCGGGAGGAAGAGGAGGCGGAGGAGTAGGAAAGGGTGTTGTTGAAGTTAACAGAGAAGCATCCTCTTGCTGATGTCGGTCGGCCCTCAAGTGGGCAGGATGTGACACGGGGAAAGTGTCCTATTCCCCTCTGCCAAACACGACCCTGTCATTCATCACCTTGCTTCATAATACTTGTTTGAACCCACACGCCCAGCGTCTGTCCACTCCAAATCAACTAGTGACATGCATCCGCCACCTCCCAGAACAAATCGCTCCATTGTATTAAATGTGTATTTTGGCTCATGCAAATTCTATTGAAGACATTTCACATTAATTCAGCGGAGGACGCAATTTATGAATTTATGATGTGATGATATACGCTCCCATGTTACACCTTGATCAGCCCCAAAAAGATAATACATCTACATGAGTCAATTCAATGACCAGAAAGAAACAAAAGCGACACAGAAATAGAAACAGCGGATATAAAAAGTCTACACACCCGTGCTAAAATGGCTGGTATTTGCAGTGAGACCCGCCCGAACCCCCTAATCAGCTTTGTTGGTGGTAGTGCCCAGTCGGCATATATGGCCGCCAATGGAACTGGCTCCCTTGTATTTACTACTAATAATGTGACTGCTGGCGTTTTGAAATGATTCATTTAAACAAGGATGTGGAGAGTATCGACTGTCCACTTATTGATGTCTCTTGCAGTCCAATTCAATACATTCTTCATGATCCATCATCAAAGTCACCTTTGGCTTTCAGTTTTGTCCCTTTTCTATTCCACATTCTTTTATGTTTTCCGGTGGTTAACTTCAAAATTATGACAATCACTCTTGGGAATATCTCAGGCCCCAAAAAATCCTTCAAATTGTTTATCTGATCCATCTATACTCAGGGGAAGCATGAGGACAGAAACCATAAGAGACAACATCAGGACTGATAAGATGCTTGGCCGCCTGCCTTGTAAACAACAACACGGAAGTATTTGGCTCAGCTGTGCCCATGTCCAAAATGCACCATAGCAGTTTTGGAAATACCTACCAGGCAGTTACTGGCTGTCTCAGTGTTGTGTTTGTGCTACTCTGCTCTGCCACACAGAGACAGGAAGCAGACACAAAGGATCCATCAGGCTGTTGTTAAAAGGCGCATTAAGTTACTAGAATCCTGCTAAGTTGGTCTGCTCCATGCCCACTTTCACCTCACATCTGTAAAAAGCCTGAAAAAATGCAGTGGTGTGTGTTAAAGAAACAGAGCTTGGCTTTGTCAGAGCTCAGATTCTCAGCTGGGACTTGACCTCAATGGTTTTTCAGAGTCCGTCAGGGAGCGGCAGAGCAGGACGGAGTTCACTGCCCCCGACTGGCTGCCATCAGTAGAGCACTGGTCCACAGAGACTGGAAGCTGTTCTTCGTGCCTCTGAGAGCATCTTTTTATTTATTTGAGCTCAGTGGAGAGGAGATGATGATGTCATTAGAGTGATGGCTGTTAGGTGACAATGAAAGATTACAACTACCAAAGAGATTCTGGATATGGGTTGTTTTTCATAATTGTGCGAATGTTGAGGCATACAGTATGTTATTCCTATTCTCTATTAATCCCACTTAGACACACTTAGAGCAACTTTCTATCTCACAAAATCTGGCAGGACTCTCTCTGTAAGCTTGAACATGGCGTGTAGAATGAACCTTTATATTTTGATTTTCGGCACAAACTCAAAGCAACAACTGTATTTTCAGCATAAGAACATACATTTCTTTGTGATTCCCACCCCTACTTGATATAGTACTACACATGCTTTGTCACCTCGGATCCTCAGCACTTAATACTTGATGTAATATGTACAAGTCCTCATTAAATTTAAATTAAATTTGAGTTTAAATATAATGAATCCCTTAATTATATTTAAAATGCCACGCAAATGACACAAACTCAATAAACAACGTTGCGATATATATATATATTGTGACACTACCCTCTCTATTTCGATGACTCTTTCTCCTCTTTTCATTTTGTTTTGTTTTTGGTGCCTCAGCCTTGCACCCAGCCGCCATATAATGGGTGCATGTTTGGATTGGTGTAGCAGAGGAAAGCGGTGTATTGTCTGGACAGGATCTGGGCTGAGATCAGCAGATAGCTGGGATGGTGGGCTGAAGCAGTGGTCCGCGGTCCTCTTTGTTTTACTTGGACCTTGCAAACACTTAGTAAACCTCAGAAAGGTGCCAGACATTCAGGAAATAGGAACTTAGGAAAACAAGCACGAGGCAAGTTGGCCCCATTCATTATAAATGTTACTATTGATTGTGTATGTGTATGTCATCATTTCATTTTGAGCGCACTGACGTGAAATATAAGCACTTATATAACAATAAGCCATCTAATAATTTGACGTGTTTCGCCCGTTTCCTCATTTCACAGTGGTGATTTTTCATTTTTCACGCTCACTACCTCCAAGCCCAGAAGCGGGCTGTATTGTTTTGTTGTTAGTTAGAAGGATCTCTCAGTACCTGCACCACTGATTTGAATGAAATCTTCATATTGTTTGAGTTTATTCATAGCATTCAAAATATATTTTTTACTGTGATTTGAACTTATTTCATTGTCACATGAACACTAACTAGACAGTGTAGTAGTGTCTAGAGAATGTAATTTGTCCACCCTGTGCACAGTACCATTAGCAATTCATTATAAGTACACTTATGCAGTATTACTTATTTAATTACAATGCATTAGAAACTCAGTATAAAGAAAATATTACCACATACTGTCAAATCAATACCTCTCGGTCAGTGTCAATATATTGGTCAAAATGAAGGAATGTTTGAAAAAACAATTGAACAGGCTCAGTGGTACCTTCCGATAAAAATTCAAATAGTTTCCTAACTATGCTTGTAGCCTCAAAATAAATGATCTTGTTCATTTAAATGAATGGAAATGTATTAAAACAGACGTACAGCTAAAGGAGACGGTAGCAATTTCTCAGTAAATTGTAGAAATAGAGGATAAAGAATCTATTGCAGTGAGGATTGCTATATCTGTCTGCATGTGTTGCGTCACCGTTTGTATGTATTTGAAGTGCTTTGTTACAGTTGCAGCTGTCGTAAAATGTCCTCTATGAATAACTTTGTATTGCATTGTATTTGTATTGAAATATCAGTCACAAAGAGTTAGAACACAGCGACGTTGATACCAATTAGTTTGACGGTCTATGGCGGTCACGTCCAAAGTCCGTCCCGCGGGCCAAATCCGCATCTATATCGGAGCAAAAACAGCAGCCAGAATTTCGAAAACTTGTGAGATGCGTCACTTGCATAGCAAGCCGTCACTATATACTTAATGATGTATACTAGCATTGTTTTCACGAGTTTCAGTTGGATAATTATCATATGGCCTGACAGCTTGTTTCATGGAGTTCAAGAAAAAACACGTAAGGGATGCAGACAAGTGATTTATGCTTACTGGCAAAAAAGGAGACAATTAAGATCCAGTGAAAGGCTCAAATTACAACATGCGTGTTCTGCTGTGGCAGGGGTGCATGACCCGAAATAGCTGATGTGTCAGTGCCATGAATCTGCAAGGATAAAATGTGGTAGCTTGCCAATTTGGAACTGAGTGTGAAGAGTAATTTATTCCATGTGGTCTTCTTCGCTTTAATCCACCATCAAAGGAAGTTTCAAGACTTTCCGTAGATTCTGAGCAGATAAACTTGTTCAGTGGATGACAAGCTAGGCTTGTGTATTTAAGGATTAAAAAGACAATAGCAACACGCAAAGTTTGCAATTGTAAGATAACATCTCGTAGACTGTAACTATAAAACCAACTCAAAGTAGGATGCAGTGATGACATACAGTAATGGAAAGCAGCAGCGGGAACAGTGTTAAAGGACAAAGTGCGCTAGTGCATAAACCTGAAGATGAATATTGAATAAATGCTAAAACGGCTTTCTGTGATTTGAGTGTTACAAGATGGTTTTATGCGTACTCTCACATTTTGACCAAAAAAGTGTGAGAAACGTGCTACTAACGGACCTTGGAACTGTTGTAAATTGTAGAACAACAAAAAAGAAAAGAAGAACGCACAACATGTTTCCGTAAATGGTTCTGTAAGAGAGACCTGCCCTCTTGAGTGTTTCAGCCCAGGAAATATTTGAGATAGAAGGTTTGCTTGCTCAGTGCGTGGCACATGCATATTTCCCCTGCTGACCTCACCCGGACATTCCTGCTCGGCCCGCACTTTACGGTAATAACACCCCATGCATCAAAGTGACGCAGTGGGAAAGGCGCACAACATGTGCATTATTGATTTTTGTATCATCGGCCTACAAAAAACAGCATGGCAAACTGGGCAGAGGGCTACGGGGATTATTCTTTCCTCCAGGACTGAACCCACACGCCCCAACGGTCTGTGGGATTCAAGACCTCTGAGGCTTTCCACACTGTGTCATTTCCTCTCTGGAATCCATAGATCAGGCAAATCACTTCCTATTGTCCTTGCCAAGCAGCCGCCCACTCGGCCTTTCTTTGTCCATGACTATTTCTGTGGCCTTATGGTGAGCCCTGCCCACTGCAGTGTGAAAATGTTTGCTTTTCTTTTCCCTTTGTGTTTAAACTTGAAACACTTGGACACTCCATAACTAGCAATGATGTGCCTTTTTCCCCCTCTGAAATATTGTCATCATGTGAGGTTGACATGCTGAGCATACGCTAATGTATAAAGATAGACATGATGTGACACAGCTAAAAGGGGGCGTTTGCTCCGTTGTGGAAGTGAGCACAGCCGCCATATTTGATCCCAGCCAACGAAAGCGGCTCCAGTACTTATACGTTAATCTCAATATAATCAAATGTGACTTTGTTTTATGACCTTCATGGTTCTTCTCACAGCATGACTTTGGTTACCAAATTTGCATCCTTACTATGGGAACAAGGGATAAAAAAGATACTTTTGCCTCTGGACTTGGGTTAATAATGTATCCCTGGCTACAACTCTACTTGGGAATTTGAGACATAAAAGCCAAGAGCAATGGAACTGTCATTATAACGTCATTCCTAGACGGTGAGCGGGATCTTTTGGGGGTGGGTTAGGGTCGTCTTGAGTAGCCAGAGACAGACTATAAGGAAAAAGAGTATCCCTACTCGGGATGAAACACTTTCTCATACTGTAAACTTCAGCTGGGAGTGAATAGATTGAAAAGAGTGACTTTAACTGGATTGTGATGATGAGAAAACAATCCATGGCTTCTCGGACAACAACAAGTTTTCCATGGGTCAGATATTTTAGAAGGCTTAACTTGGCCTTGGCCACATAAAAAAATAGGCGAAAAAAAGCCTTCCAACCAGCTCAGAGGCAGCCCCTGGACGTGCTTGTGGAAGTTTTAATGGGAGTCAGATGTGCATCTAATCAAAGGAAAATGGTGGGAAACATTAAGGAGGCCGAGCAAAATGAAGAAATGCAGGAAATGTGATAACAGTAACAAATTACAGTTCTTCAGAGAGTCAGTCAACTAACAAATACACTGTTGACTTCACATTGATTCTACCCCTGCTGAGAACTTAGTCACGGACTGCTGTTAAATTTATGAGGTTATAACAAATGCAGTCTTTGTAAGCCAACTTTTGTTACAATATTTGTCAGTGATACAAATCAAATGAAACCCTTTTTTAAAATGGTGCTAGGATTTTTTATTTTGAATAAACTTTCCACGGGGTGCAAGCAAATCAATTTTGCAGGGTCATATCCAGGACCCTCAAAATACATAAATTTCCACAACCCACCCATTAAACCCACTTTACTGAGTTTTATATTTTGACAAAGCCCCTTAAAAGGCCATTCATTAAGGAAGAACGGGCATAATAATAATAATAACGGTTTGTAGAGGACTAATGCACCTCTTTGGTGTCGGAAAAAAAGACAGGATGCCACTAACAGTCCCATATGGAAGCTTTTTAAAATGGAACACTCCTAATTGGAACCCTTTACATCATTAAGATAAAAAGAACGGAATATATGCCAGGTCAGTTATGTGTTTAAAGGATATGTTCTGTAATTTTTCCACTATTTTAAGCAGTTGGGTCTCAATACCATCTATCACCTGCTTTTTTATCAAACTCCCCAAAGCATTTGTAATATCATACATTATTCACCCTATTGCCTTTCATGCAGAAATGAAGGCGTTTCAGGAGCCGGCTGTCTGCCGGCATTCAGTCGTCTACTCTTTTACCTGTGTCTGCCATTGTTAATGAAAAATAAATTCGACGGGCAAACAAAAAAGGAGATGGACTACACAGTCTTGAGATCTTTTGCTGTGTGAGCCTCATCTGCGAACGTGTTGCGCACATAAACAGCGACAAAACTATTAGCATTTCTAGAATTACTTTATTTGTATGACTCATGCAGCTTGTTGTTAGTGAAGCAACTAATCACTAAGTGTTATTTTCAGATAAACTAACGAAAACATTTGCAATGCCACTGTTGCCTATCGGACACGAAGCCTAACACTGAGCTGACCTAGCCAAGACAGTCAAGGTGGAAGTAGTGATGTCATCTGCTGATAGGTGGTCACAAAGTGATCTATTTATCCTTGCCAAGCCAGCTTTCTTCGCCTTGTAGACTAAACACACCAGACCAGCAAGCGCCTATCGCAAAACCACTACACACAGCGACTTGAAACACTTTTACTGTATATATACGGTCGCGTATATACACAGAGAACATATGCAGGCATAAATAGTAAATGCTTTTTACACTGAGTTAATCCTCTGTGGACTGCATGTGGTGACAGTCACAGACACACAAACCACACATCTCCGCCAGCTGTGATTTTACTTCCCCTAAAAAGAAGTCCTCACCTCATGGTTCATGCTGGAAAAAGCTCTGGGAAAAGACTCAAGAATATTCTAATCTTCTGCATGGATTAGTTTCTGACATTTTAATTCCAGTACATTTTCTGAAATAACCTCTTCTGCTGCGTACAGTAAAGCTTTTGAGGGTTGGTGGGGGAAAGGATCCAAAGCAAAAAGCGGAAGACGCAACAGGCTGAAATTTTCCTGAACACTAATAAGAAAAATTCGCACACACAACGGGTTTGTGGCAGTCTCGAGCACAGAAAAGGTTGACAGTTGTGAAGTAATGATTGCGTACTACTGTCAAGGTAACATTTTCCATTACGCACCTTTGGGATGAACGAGGAATGAGATTAGCCCCCGCCCCAAAAAAAAGCCACAAATGTATTACCGACATCTTTTTGAGTCTTCCCAGAAGAGTGCAAGCCATTACGGCTCTAATAAAACAACCATATATACTTCCATTTTCACTTCCCCTAGGTGCAATGTTTTTGTCCAAAGACTGTAGGGAATAAAACATTCACAAAAATAAATGAGCATTTTCAAAGCCTGTTGAAGCATGTTGCATGTGTCACTTCTGTCTAGAATACTTCCATTTGACTGGAAGAGCGATAAGGACGCCAGCTGCAGGCTACCACATCCACACAAGCGAGGCAATGGATATTCAGCATTTTGCATGAACTCTACTCTGCCCTTGTTTACTCCGTCATGCCAGCGCACTGACAAAAAGACTGCAGGGAAGCTTGTAGGCGGCCGCAAAATAGTCTCTGTTGTCTGTTTTTGATTCGTCACGCTTGTTCCATGGTGTCCATCAAGGTGGGTGGCTTCCATTCTAGCGGATGACGGCTTTACTACGGAGGGTACATAGGTTTTCCATAGTAAATTGTATCAGGTGGAAAAACTCCGCTTTCTTAATTAGTCATTTCACACAGCGGAGAGCTCTTTTTATCCAGGCTCCATATGCTAAGCAGATGCGATTCAAGCCAACTCGGATGGCCTCCAGTGTAACCTCTTTGTAATAACAAACAAGTTCCCTTTAAATTAGAAAGGACACTTCCTCTGCACACCGTGTGGATAATCATTCCACATTGTGTTGCCTTACTAAATGCCTGTCTGCTCTCATGACGACGAAGCCGAGGGCTAGGACGGGCGTGTTGAAAGTGAAGCGTATCCTTCACATATCCCGCTGAGGACATATGGCTGCTGTCACTGACTGAATACACCTGAGGCCCATTGAACAACCGCACACGTTGTTCTTATGTTATGGGCTTTTGCTTACAAGCTCCACTTTGGAGGGATGTCACATAAAACATTTGCATTTTCAGGTGAGTGTGAGGTGAGGATGATTGAGCTGAACAGCGAGTCATGGAAAACTTACTCAGGGGTGCACATTAAGTGTTAGAGACAAGACTAAAAAAGTGTGCTTTCTTCTCTTGTCTTTCCCTCGGTGAGCAATTAAAAGTTTTATTGTCTTTAAACAGACATAAAACTATACTCATTAGTTTTACAAGTATAAAAAAAAGAGAAATGAGTTGCCACTTTGCCATCATGAAAACATTGAGGAGGCATCTGCTAGGGTGGCTATAAAAAGTGTTCACACTCCTGAAACCAAGATAAATGATTGTGAAATTTGTTTCACTCATGTGACCTATGACCTTTACAAGTCAATCGCTTAACCAACGACCAACCACACCTGCAACTCTTCCTGACATTATTTTTTATTTCTTGCTGAAGCCTCAATGTTGTGTTTATCAACACTGACTGCTTTTTGGAATTGTTCATAATTCCCTCCACCTTGACTAAGGTCTCGGTTCCAGCTGAAAAAAAAAACAGCCCCAAAGCATGAATTGATTTTGTACCAAACATCCATTTTAGAAATCTGACAAAAAAGTCCAACTTGGGTTTCATCGGTCCTTAACAAATTTTCCCACATGCTTTCATATTTGTCTCTGCAAAATTTGAGATTACAAGACGTTGTGCACACTTTTGTAACTAGAAAACATCCGCCTTTTATCTATATTTTCAATCTCAAAAACAGTCCTTAAGTTCAGCTGAATCAAAAACTTTGAAAAGATTTATCTTTGCACGTTGACGCTATGCCACTGTATGCAGTTGACGCTATTCTGCCAAGGTTGTCGGGAAAGCGGCTCATGAATAGATGGCCAAGCAATGACACTGACCCATCCAGCTGAGGCAACTGTGGTCAATTCCGTCTCATTCATCACCAAATCATTTTTTCTCTACCTCAGATCTACTAGAAACACATCCAATAAAAACTATTATGCGTTTGATGCCAAGCTTCCCCACGAAGGAACAGAATCAAAGGGAGAAGTGAAAGTAACCCAAGAGCATCTGTCTCCCATTCATCAACATTTCTGTGACTGTCAACGTCGAGCCATTGTGTGCGTCTAGTCTACTACTTGCACAGCCAGAGACACTTGGGAATCTCCCTTTTTTACATCCTAAATAGAAGCACAGAGATTAAGTTTGCACGAGAACTCTTGGGGATGAGTCGAAACTTTCCTTTACATCCAAGTAGCTTTAAAAGAGGAAATTCTTGCTTGAGGTTTGAATTGGGGTGTTTTGGAACCTTTCTTACTGACACCAACCCACTATTGTACAAGTCATTATACTAAATTGGAGCATTTTAGTGAAACTGTTATCAACGTTCTGGTTAGTATTGTTGGACAGTGTTGTTAACTTGTCATCTATTTAATGCAAATAATGGCCTCCAGCGAATAAACGCCTATGTGATTAAGTATTCTCCTATTTTCAAAACCTGACAACTCAAACACCAACCATAAGTAGTTTGTAAATTGAAGCTCCCAAATAAGATTTAATTTTGCGTCATGTTATGTCATGTTCTCTGTGTCGATTTTCTGTATCTCCTTTTGAAGCTTTGGTCTCTACCTATTCTCATTAGTCCTGCTCTTTGTGTCTACCTTGGTCAAAAAAAAAAAAGAACCAATAGGGAACTATTGTACTCCATTTGTACTATCCCGGCATGTGGAAAAGTGCTAAATGTATTCATCATTATGTATATAAAAAAACAAGACTGACCATGGATGTGACAGCTCATTTTTAGAGAACGACTTTCCCAGAATGCAGTGAAAAACACGTCTGACTGATCCTCTGTCATGCAGCTGGTGGATGGCTCAAAGTGGTGCTTTTAAAAATGGCCTTTCTTTCCTCATCTTTTAACCAAAGACCATAAATAACCGTCCAAAAACATCCAGTGACGTAGCTTGTCCATGACCCATCTGTTGGCCTCCATTGATTCTCTTTAATGGGCACAATGTGTCCTTTGCTGTATCTGGACTCATCTCCCAAGTAATGGGATCCTCTGCGGGTCAATGTAAGCTCATTACACCTGTCCCGTGGTAGTTACAAGAGCAGCACACCGTGAGGAATTTTAATGCAAACAGCAGAAACAACCATTACCGCCACTTTGGCAAAACATTCAACGGAGACCTAGGAAAGCTTTGGTCTTTAGGAATCAATAGGGAAATTGCAACAACTTCATACTAGCCAGTAACAGGTAAAAAAAAAAAGTCTTCATATTGCTTCAAATATTTTATTCCAGTAGTATATTTCTCTCTTTCAACTCACAAGAATGTTCCATTTCATCTTAGATTTTTCTCAGCAAATCTTGTTACAGTCAAGTATTCCCATTTGAGACAGAACAGATCTCCAGTGGCTTATTTGCCCTGAGAAATGTAGAACGGCAGGGCGGGTGCGTGTGTAACAAAGCTTCTTGTGTCCTAGGAAAAAATACGAGCCCTCGGAATGGAAAATATCCAATGTAGTTTCTTAATTCAGAGCAAAGGGGCCAGATGGCTGGAGGTATGAACGAATCAATTTAATTGCTTGCAGATGCAATGCGTGTGAGGGGGTAATGTGTGTGTGTGTGTGTGTGCGTGTGTGTGTGTGCGTGTGTGTGTGTGTGTGTGTGTGTGTGTGTGTGCGAGGGGAGTTTAAGATGAGGAAGTGGGTAGTGTTTTCAGTCCACAGAGTTACTTAATCACTATGTTAGACTAATCTGGAATCAAAGTGTTAATTGTTTAAAAATCAGGTCAGCCTGCTGGAGAACACTGTGATAAACATCCAAATAAATTCACTTTATACACTTACACACACACACACAGACACACACGCACACACAACAAGGGCTGCTGCTTTCCTGGCATCACACCACATTTAACATTCAGAGTGACTGGAGCAGATCTTTCATGGTGTACTGATGTCATTTGCTGGATTAATAAAGTCCTTGCCTGGCCATCTTAAATAAAGTTAGCTGGCTTGGCAGCATATGTCATTTCATTTTCATCTCCTGGTAAATTTGGGTTGCCTTCTGGTGAATGTGTTTTCTTTACAAGAGGCTATTTGGGAGTCGTTTCCACCCCATCTGCTGGGAGGCCCAGTACGAAATAGAAAGGCATTTCCATGGGAATGATCTGTACCAAACAGAAGCAGAAGGGATGTTGCTTGCTGTTCTCCATATGTTTGTGCATTTTTGATGGATTACAGTTGGATTAGTTTGGTCCTTTTAATGTTCAATGTATAATGTGTTGGCCTGATGGATGAGAGTACAAAATATGTTTCCTAGTGCCGCATTAAATGCTTTGTTGTGTCACGTACTAACAATTGAACATCCCACGGGAGACATTATTGAAGGCACGCTCATGTACTAGGTGCTGCTGGACTGTTCTTACATGGAAACAATGAGTTGAAAAGCAACATCCGGCGTTTGTTTGAATTGGCTGTCGGTGGCATGTGAACAGTGATGAGTGTGGATTTCAACTGGATAACATCTTTTTTTATGTATTGCATTTATATGTGATGAGAAGCAGGCAAAATTGCAGTGAAGAAAACAGCAGTTGTCTCAACGACTCAATCCTGAGATTTGCTGTGTCATCGAAACTCTATTATGGGATGCAGGTTGATCTCCAATCGGTCATATTTTTAACCAGCTTTGAATAAATGGAAGTAAAGTGTTCTGGGTACAAAAAAAAAAAAAAAAGATAAGAACAACCATATACACATGTAAAAAGGACCTAAATGAAGTTTTGTCACCCTCAAATTGGAGCCTTATTGAAATTTGGATATTGCATTTTTTACCTTGCCATGTCAATTTGAAAGGAAATACAACAGAAATTCTTGTTCTAAAAAAAATTCTAATAGGTTTTCATCTTACAACTTTCTACTACAGTGAATCATGACATCATCATGCAAGTGGTTCAAACTCTATTTCCTAAGGTTTGCCTTCTAAAACTCAGAAGACTCTTTGGCTGTAGCCTATATTCCCTCCCTGCCAGAAGGGAGACAATGTTGCATACACCTTATTATAATTGTTATAACGTTTTCCAAACGACTAAAAAGGAACCCTGTGTGACTCATACATTACCCATAATAGTGCCAACTGATTGCGGATTGGACTCAATCTCATTATATAAGCATGAATATTTGTATGCTGGTCCTGTCACATTACACTAATGGGTCTGTGGCTTCAAGTCTCACAAACCATTTCAAAAACACTCTTGGATGCCCTGCCCAGTCTGTGGAAGCAATTTAGACCACAAAACGGTGTCATAGCCTGACTCTGGAATATATTTGGCATAGTGTATAGGATTCTGAAGGTTTGTTGGGGCAATAAGCAGGCGCCAGGCTGGCATCATTAATTGTAAATGAATGAATTCAGTAGTGTACTTACACTTTGGCATATATGCATCGGTTGGCATTCGAGCATGAGAGGGAACGACGGGAACCTTTAAAAAGACAGAGCAAGTGGGTTTTAGTCTGTCACCGAAATCACCACTTAGCGGATTAGTGCCTGACCTGGCAGTACTGTAAAGTGAAAATGCAAAAGTCGTATGAATTGGATACACATCAGATTAGTGTTGTTGATGTTGTTGTGCTCACTTGACTGTAAAGTGAGGTTTAATAAACACTTAACTTTCTCTGTGTGCCTCTGTTATGTAGTCCCACTCACGACAAAAACCAACAAAACATTTTTCAAATGTTCTCATTCAGACTAGTCTGAGGCAGTTTGCGTGTGGAATGGAGATGCCTCTACTACAGAAAATAAACACAGGAAACAGTGAAACATGACCGTGCCTTAACTGAATTAGTCTTTTTAAATGCATATCAAATAGCCAGAGGGCCGGTAAGCAGACCGATTGCAATCCCATACCATCAACACCCATCAAAACATTGACAAACTCGCGGAATTTTCTTCCTTTCTGTCTGCATAAACCTTTAAACAGCCCCGTCACTGTATCTCATTCCGTCCACAGGGACGTAACCGGGGTCGACGGAGCAGGGCCTCCGTATGATTCCAATCAATCCAGGACTGGGCGAACTGTTGAATAACCTCTGTCGGGCGGTGTAGAACCATCACACTTGAGAGGCAATGCGAACCAGATCACTTAGGAAATTTCATGCCGTTCCTGTTTGTCCGTGAAGCGACCTTCTGAAGAAATGTGTGCTAACATTTCCCCTCAGCTCCCACACCAAAGCACATCTGCCTTTCACAGAGTCACGTCACCACACCAGAAAAGTAAAACACTGAGGGAGAAGCAGAAGAAGGGAAAGCAGATGCCACCACTAATGGCTGCTCCGGGATGCATAGGGGTCTAAAACATATACATGTCAGCCCGGGTCAAGTGGGGAAACACACACTGAAAAGGTCATGAAGAGACAGGAATTGAGGGGAAAATTAGGAAAACAGTCTAAAGAGGAACCGTCAGTTCATTTTTTGATCTTGAAGTAACGCATGGTACAACATTTGGAATTCCAAACCTCAGATCCTTGAGAGACATGTTAACAGCTACATCCCTGTGTCGCCCTCGAGTAGGATCACAAGAGGAAAAATGATAAAGTAGAGCGAAAACCGATCTGCGAAGACACGTGTGAGTAAGGTGAGGAGATGAAAAAGATAAGTTTAGAAAAATACAGTCAGGATGAGTGGAAGCAGGAGGAAAGATGTGTTGGCAGAAGGAGAAGAAGCGGTAGAGGTATTACTTGAAAAGCCTTGAGGTGATGGATTGTGTGAGCACCTTGCTGAGACCATCCATCAGGTAAGCAGTAGTGGAAGGGAAAAAAAATTCAGTCATAAAAATCACCAGTAAGACCCTTTCAATCAAAACTGATAAGACTACATATTTCTGTGTTAAAACTGCTCATGTGACAGCCAGGAAATGGGAGTGGGCCGCCAATCATTGAAGCAGACATACCAGAAAAAGTAGTTACTGGGTACATTTTGATGCCCATGGGAACAGCTACATGATGGCTGTGGTCACCATTGGCTGTGCTGTCCATCTGTCCGTTTGTTCTTCCGTCCGTCCGTCCGTCCATGTATCCATCCATTTATATAGACTACAGTACGATATACACAAAAGTCAAGCAATGACAAATAAAACGGCACAATCGAGTAACGTATTTTTCGCACTATTAGGCGCACCTAAAAACCTAAAATTTTCTCAAAAGCCGACAGTGCACCTTATAATCAGGTGCGCCTTATATATGGACCAATATTGAGCCACCACAGCAGGCGTGTCCAAAGTCCGGCCCGTGGGCCAAATGTATATATCTTATATATGGACAAAGTTTTAAAATGGGCCATTCATTGAATGTGGGAGCCTTATGATCCGGTGCTCCTTATAGTGCGGAAAATACGGTAAAGTAAGCTCATGAAAATGTTGCTTTTTATTCAATTCTATTTATTCCAATATGTATTATTGTGTTGAGCAAGGTTGCATATATGCACATTTTTGTCATGCCTGTGGATGGTATTATAAACAATGGCGTCTCATGGCCAAGGCAGACCACACGATCACAAAATTAACATGATAAAACAGTTGGCTTTTGTACAGCACACATCTGTCCTGATAGCCTTTCCTCATATACGAACTTGGCGTATAGGACCATAAGGCCGTAGGGCTGATTAGACAGAGTGGTGGAAACATTTTCCTCATTTCTGTTTTTACAGGGTGGCAATGTGGGCAAGTAAAAATATCATCCATATGTCCATTTGCATTATGAAGCAACTGATCCAATATTCCTGCTGTATCTATTGAAGCCTGTCTCTAAAGCTTCCAGAACCACAGCAAGAAGAAATCAACTTGAAAGTTGGCTCATCCAACATCTGGAGGGCAATTAAGATGTTACTGCTCAAGCCTTCAAGAAATGTTTCCACATTGTGGCTTTAACGCCAACGTACATTTCCAGATTCACCATCCATCCAGCCATCCGTTAAACTCCACCGTGGAGCTCCTGGTTTACTGTACCATTTGTCTATGTATCGATTGAAAGCATAACTGTAAAGGTTTATCACATCAGCAGATGGTACAGTTTGAGTTATGGGTGCCATAAATAAAAGAAGTGCTCAATCGGGAGCAACATGCATAAATTGATGTTCTTGTACAGAGACGTCAAAGTATCTGTTGTTGCAGAGTCGTATTTTATTACATTTTTACCAACACACTGAAAGATCCTATTCAGTGAATTCAAATCTTACTTTTTGAAGGTAGTAATTGTTGAAACTGCACAAAGACTGTGAACTAGGCGGGAGCTTCAACGTTAAACCGTTCAAGTATTCCCAGATTTTTAAGGGGGCGTGGCTAAAGACGGGCCTACTTGGGTTGCCCCTCCCTCTATAAGAATTGAAATTTTCATTCGGTGGATTAAGGTTAAAATGGACTGCAAACATCTGTCAGTTATTGTTCAGATTACTGAGAATGCAAACTATAAACGTGTGGGCACCGGGCATTTGTTTTTCATGACATCGACGCGTCTGTTTGGAATTATCCCTACGGCTGCCCTGTTTTTGGGTTAATGTTAACATAAATAAACTAATCCGACTTGGAATTTCACGCACCAGTTACTGACTACAGTTCTATCGTATGCCCCTTGAAGTATTGCCTCCAGCCATATACAGTACACTCTTTGAAATGGCCGTTAACGTATTTATCAATGTATATGTTAGTATGCGTTGAGTGCTTTTTGACAAAATTATTATGACAATCCTTCAATGTGGGAGAACAGATAAGCATCAAAGTGCGGGAGTCATGAGGATTGCAACAGTTCTATTTTCCCAGATAAAGTCAAGGTCACTGCAGGTTTCCAACATAATCCTCAGCAATACCCCATGTATACTTTTGGATGGAGTTTCATATTTGGTGGATTTTGTGCTCGCTGCTGGAATATATGATCTGGCTTTTACTCACTGTGTATGCATAATGAGACAAGAAAGGATCACACAATTGATGTGTTCATTTTTTCCCCCCCTTGTTTACATTTACTCTGGCTGTTTGGCTCTTGACTGAAAAGTGGGTCAAAAATTAAAAACTGGGAAGGAGGGAGGGTAGAAATGAGTTGGAGCCCACATACTGCTCAGCATCTTCGTGTTGAATATGAAAATATATAATAGCATAATGTGTTCAGTATGCAAGCTTGAAGGAAACCATATGAAAAAGATCCCAGACAAAGAGCCTTCTGTGTTCCAGCTGACCCTCCACCCCGCCCCATCCATCGTCTGTTTCATGAGTGAGGCGGGGGGGTGGGGGGGTGGGGGGTGGGGGGTGTTGCAGAGTCATATAGGAACTGAAAAAGGGGGCAGTCTCCTCTGCTGCTGCCTCACACAGACTGACCCCGGCACAGTACAGGTGAGCTGCAGTGAGTGGGACCAGCACACTCCCGCAGCAAGGAATACTGCTACTGCAGATCAAATCACCTGCAGACTATTCCATGGTAAGTTGCAATCTTTGTTTAGAGAGCGCGGACAAGCGGGTAATTGAAACAAAGGAGAGAAAGTTTGGAGGAGACAGCAAACATCTGGGTGTGGGGGAAGATGGTTTTACCCTCATTGGGGACTTGCAGGGTTCTTTGTCTTGCTACTGTGGCTCTGCGATCCAGACTGGTCTGTGATGATAAAGTATGTTACATCACAACTTATTTATTTATTTATTTATTTATTTATTTATTTATTTATTTATTTATTTATTTATTTATTTATTTATTTATTTATTTATTTATTTATTTATTTATATTTATATAACTTACTTACTTACATTTTAACCCTAAGAAATCTTATATTAATTTAGAACTAAGTTATTAACTTTTTGATATAGATAGTAAATAGATTGATCGATAGATAGATCGGAAATGATATAGCAGCATATATTAATTTCATACACCCTAATTAGTATATTTAAAATATAGTATTGTCATTTTCATTAACTTTCTTTGCTGACGGTCTGTGAGCAATCACAGGACTTGACTGCTTCAAAGTATTTTTTTTCATATTACAGTTCTATGACACATTACAAAGCATTGCTATAGTACTGATAATACTTATTTTTAAAACGTGCTTTACTCCTTTGATGTCTAACACTTTTCAGGTCATGGTGCGTCCCTCTTGGCACTGGAACATGTACGTACACTACCCCTCAAGTGTCAATCTATGTTGCTTGAACTTTCCCACTTGTGGAAGAAGGGAGTGAAATGTACGGGAAACAACGTTCTCCTAGGCTGCCCCCCCCCCCATTATTTCCTGAAAATAAAATACTTTTGGCAAGATACATGATATTCATTGGAAGACTGCCAATTTTTAGATGTCAGTCATCACCTAGCACAAGCTGAGGCATGTTGACCATCAAACCCCCCACAGGAGTTATGAACCAGGAATGCCAGTTTTGGAGTCCAACCAAAACTCATTCCTCAGTTTGCCAAGAAGGCATTGAATTGCTTACTGTTTGTGTGAGGTCAAACAAAATCCTTCAGCAGTTTTAGCTCAAACCTGTTGGAGGGTTGCACATGTTCAGTGTGCAGGTAAATACAGTAAAATATAGCAGACACACGGTAGCCCCCTGAGGGTGTCAATTGTGTGGAGATCGAGGCCTTCTCATGAACTTATTGCGTGATACCCCTTCAAGGCTTAGAGTAGTTCCAACGACACAGATCAGGTATCCCGCATGCGTGCACATTAGAAGACTGATTACAGTTTACATGAGGATGCATCATTCACTGACAATGAACAGGAGCGCTGTGATTACACCCTAAAGTGGCCTCCGGGGGCCCAGACTGTAAATGATATCCCTACCTGTAATCATGGAGGTCACTGAGTGGTGGAGAGAAGCGAAGGAGTTGCGGTTGAGCAGCGCAGGTGGGCACAGTGGTGCAGCTTTTGAAGTCCAAAGTAATGGGTGGCTAGATAACGGGAAAGGAGGGGAGATGACATCAGATGTCAAATATGAAAAGCACAAACAGTACAATTAGTTGGGTGTGCATTTCTCACGAGAGCTTTGAAGCAATCCCATATGGGGGCTATTAGAGAACATAGATTGACATGAAAATGTTGGGGAATGACGAAAAAAAAAAAGATAATGTCAGTCTTCCAATGATATCCAGATCTGTGAGACGTGCGAGACTCAAAGAGCTGTTGTCAGAGAGTCTAAACAGTGCCGGCCTTCATCTGCCATCACGTCACGATGCCAAATTGTGGAGCTTTTTTGTTGCCGGGTACCGTTTTGTTTTGACTGTCTTCATGGTTATGACTCTGCTCGCATATGTCCGACTGCTTTTCCTTATGAATACACCGCCATCATCAAGGGTTATGTTGCACTTGCAAAAAAAAAAATCACAAAGCAACATCGGAAAGGCATTTAGTCATAATAATGATTAAATGAAAATGTGTTACCATGGTGATTCATGTGGAAAAACAAAGACGGCTCTTCAGTATCTTCGAGGAGAGTCAGATTAAGAGCACGTTGGTTCAAAATTTGGTCAGGCTAAGTCTATGAATTGAATGAGACGCTTTTGTGACTTTGGGCTGTACAAATAAACCTAATTTTGAAACAGCGTGACTGCTTTTTCAAGACATTTTTTTAGCTTGAAAATTCCATGAAATCTCAGTTTATTTTCTCTAGCTCAACAGCTTAAAATTAGATTGGCAGAAGGTGATCGATTTTTATCTCGTTGATGCTCGGCCAAGGGCTCCACCAGATCTATAAACCATTCCTCTCTTGTTTTGCAGGTTACCTTGGAGAGGACATAACGTTGCCTTTTTGCACTTAAGCACCAGATTCCCTTCAGAAAGACTTTGAGTCTGAGCCAAAACGAGGCCACGAAAACATTTGCCGGGAAGAAAATATAAACAAAGTGAAGACAGACCCAAACAATTGCCGACCACAGTGTAACCCAAATCATGACGATGGCTTCCTTTTTTGCTTTTTAGTATTAATGTCAGTTACTACACGCACCCTGTCATCCAATGGAAAAAAAGCAGTCTGCTGTAAACACTTCGTTTGGCTCTCATATAGGAAAAAAGTAACACATGATCCCGAATGAAACCATTGAAAAGCTTCACTGCTAAGCCATCTTTGGAATGACCTTTGCTGTGTGACATGTTATTTCTCACATACACCAAACAGCAGGAAACTGCCATAAGCGCAGCTCCCTTGTCATGTCACACTGGAGTTACGATCGCCAAGATAAAGAGCAGATCTTTTCGCTGAAAGAAAAATAATCTGAGGGCTGGAGATTTGGATGAAGACACAGAGAATGCTTTGGTGACTGAAATAGATGTGGAGGAAGAGCAACGTCTGGGAAAAGAAAAAGGAGTATTAGAGAAAACTGGGCTGTTTCCTCGGCTCTCCATGCCAGAATTGTGCAATTTTTGTGTGGCAGTCGTCCAGCGGGACTCATTTGGGGAACGTTGCCGAGGCCCGAGAGGGAGGTCCACTTAGATAGAGAATTATACTTGATGAAGACAAAAGCCAGAGTGCACTTCTTTTTGACATTTTTCATTGCAACTACAAGAAAACACTTGGAAGCATTTGTGCTGAAAGCAGGACCGTGGCCAATAGTAGCCAATTGGAAAACTGAGCTACTTTCCTTGACACGTTTTTAGTTTTTTTTTGCTTTTCTCCAGTAAGGAGTAAAGCTTCAACAGGGAGTTTCGATCCAACTGGGACACAACACTTCCATAAAAGACTGTGATTTTAACTTGGAGTTACAATGGAGATGGAGAAAGGACACATATCTTTGCGTAGAGGAGTGAGCTGGAGTCCAGGAGGATTGACTAAATCTATCCAGGCGGCGCAAAGCACCACTGTGGAGGAGTGCAACGCGACACATGAAATGACTAGACTCAACACGGAACAGATGAGCAGCAAAACAAGTGAGTGTTTGTGTGCTTTCTCTCCTCACTTGAGAAGTCTCTTTGAATATGGTGTGTGTGTGTGTGTGTGTGTGTGTTGGGGGGGGCTTAGAGGAAAGGGGTGGAAGGCAAAACGTCAAAACCGAAAAGGTTCCACCTTCTCTGTAACTGGAGAAGGCAAAACGCTCCACGAAACATCTGTTTCCATACAGCTAAAATTCACACAAGCCCGTCAGCAATGGAAATGTAATCATCAATAAAATGTACAGCGCAGCAACTGACAGCCATGTCTGACTAAGCCGCTTCAGCCCCTATTAAATAAACATCGCGTTGTCAAAAATCATTATTAGTGAAAACATTGAATCATAATTTGAGTCGAGAACAATTCAGTCGGAAGACACTGGATTAGATACACTCGAGATCCAATTCAAGATCTTGCAACAATTTGGGGAATAATTACCGTTTTTTTCCATGTATAGTGCGCAAAATTTAACGAATTTATTGTCCTAAAATCTGGGGTGCGCATTATACATGGGTACAATTTTTTTTTAATTTTTTATTTTTAATTTTTTATTTATTTATTTATTTTTTTTTTTAAGAAAACAAAACCAACAACAGGACTGACCGACAAAGTCGTGGAACAAAAAGACAGGGTGACATTACCAAAGACAGGAACAGAAAGCAAACAGACATCATGACAGTAACACATGCAATTATCCGACGGTGAGCGAGGGGCAGACAGGACTTAAATACAAAACACGTTACATCGATTGAGGTGACACAGGAAGAGAGGGGCGACGCGAACAGAAACTATGGCAACCTAGACACATAGCAAAACTGGGGACGAGACGTGACAAATGTCCCTCGAAATGAAACTTGAAATCACCAAGTTTTGGTTTCCAAGGGTGTTTTTATTCCTCTTCAACGTCTCTCCCATACAGAGCCGCCTTTTTCACGTCCGCACGCCTCGGTGGTGCGTTTATGGGCAGTCGGAGAAATCAACGCCAACAAAAAAAATTACATCCAGCCTAGTTAAGACCATACCAAAGACTATAAAAATGGGACCCATTGCCTCCCTGCGTGTGTGACGATCATTGGGACTTAAAAAAAAAAAAAAAGAAATTCATAAAAAAAAATTCATAAAAATTGGGTGCGTATTATACATGGGTACAGGCTTTTTTCCAGCATCAGCATGCCATTTTTAGGGTGCGTATTATACATGGGGGCGCACTATACACGGAAAAAAACGGTACTTTCTTTCTCCATATTATCTTGTGCGCTACCTAATATTGTGACCAGTTAAGTGTCTGCTGTAGAGATCACCAAATGTATCACGGCTTAAGAAACAGCTTGATGTTGGCTTACACCTCTGCAAAGACCTTTGACACAGAAACACTATCGGGTTGGTTTCAACCTCTGGGCTCTTCTCTTATCCTCCCACGGGATTCACCTGGAGTTTAGGTCACATTCAGTCCAGGAGATCCCAGGACCTTTTTTAATCCTGGCCTTTCCAAACCGCTTCTCACAACAGCCACTGGGACCAGTGGCTGTCATCCCGCTCAGCCCGCAGCCAGTGCCTGACGAAAGATAACATCCGACAGGGTAATCTGACCTTTGATACACAAAATGCAGGGTTAGCCCTCTGACTTGAAAATCCCCCCGTTGTACGGGAGTTTTCTATCCCATGGAAGGGGGGAAGGGGGCCGATAGCAGAGGGATGAGGTCGTGAAATTGGACGTGGTGAGAGAAAGTGGGCGTGGACGATTTGATATCATGGCTCGGGGCTTTGAGTTCTGTCTTCGCTGCAGGACAGGAAATTCCTATCCCAGCCACGGCAGGTTGGAGTTTATGCCTTCAAAGAGGCCAGGCACTCAGGGAGAGTGCGTAATCAACACACAGACGGACAGGGAGGGTAGCGGGGGTCAGCCACTGGGGCTCGGCGCTCTCTGTGCACTAATCCGTATGCACATAAACTGCAGTATCTCCCTTTCCAACGAGGGTCAAACACTTTTCGGCTGTCATTCGACATTAGACGACAATAAGCCGCCCACAGACTGGTCGCTTCTCTTGAATTGTCAGAACAAAAGGCAGAGCTGACATCCAGAGTTTCTCCACAGAAGCCATAAGCTCTGCTGAGGTTTTTTTTCTTTTCTGTATTTATTTTTAAGAAACGAAGCCTTATTAAAAGTAGCGCAACAGAGCCACAGGCAGGCAGACAGGCGGCGCAGGCTCCAGCTGCAGACACCCTCCCTCTCTGTGTGCTGCTGGACTTGCTAAGAAAAGGAAATTGGAGCTTGTGCCACACTACAGAAAGGGAAAGGGGTGTGTGAGACCAGCAGACGCAGTTCTGTGGAAAACTCGTTGGGACGTTCAAAGCGGCAGAGCTCTCTCTCAATGTAACAGGGGAAGGTAAGACAAAAAATACGCCACAGTAGGATAGCCGGCACAAACTTACAGGAAACTCTTTTGTTGATTTGAAACTTTGACTTGTCACGTTTTGCTAACTTTTGCTACTTTGATGACATGTATCTTCCGTAAACAGTTTTTGATGAAAGTACTGGAACTCAATTGTTTAAATGTAAAAAGGATTCAAATTATGCAAATGAACATACTCTTTGTTTCATTGTTGTAAAGTTTTTAATCACTGTCATCATGGTAGATTAATGAATTTAGATTGATTTAGATAACAAACAAACAAAAAAAACAATTTTAGTCTCGAGCGACCAGGGAGACTTGCGTTTATTTTGAGACGCTGTCGATGGTGTGAATATCATGTGCCTGGATTTGCACCTGTATGTTACCTGATAACTAATCTGGCTCCCACTAGAGGCAAATGTTTATAGTCAAGACATTTCATTTCAAGCTTCACTGCTCTGGTACCGTCCGTCCCTGGGCAGAAATTATTCAAAGATAGATCCTAATAAAAGCCATTTTGGGAACACGCAACAGACAGCCTTTAAAAGACAGTTCAAATCTTAATAAACCATATGAAGACATTTATACTATTTTAAAGTCAATCATAAAAGGATTTCCTATTTTATATTCTTGATCACTCAGGGGCATTTAACTTGGAAGAATCAATTACAAATGCATATAGTGCACTCAGTTTTAGTCAGTGACAATAACAGCTCTAAATGACATGCATTATACCAACCAATCTGTAATTATTTTTGGTACGACACATAATTACTTTAAATAATGTAGCTGTCTGAATAAATCAATGTACGGAACAAAGAATGAGTCATGCTTCCTCCAGTTGCCATGGGAACCTCCTGAAGAGACTTGATATTTCTTCCGCCGGCCAGAATTACATGAATGAGATGAATGATGTATAACGTGTGGCCGGAACCAGTAATTATCCTTCGACTTCACGTTATTCATCAAATTATGCCATTTGGGAGGTCAGTTCATAACCTGCAGCTCAAATGATACTTTCTTGTACTTTTTTTTTGTTTTAAAATAAGACTACGTATATTAATTCATCGTGTTTAACAACTGAGGTTTTTGAATGTGTTGCAGTGAGAAAGCAGTCATGTTGGAAGTTTAAGCAGGGGGTTTTCTCCACAGTGGAAGAATGCTCAGGGAGGGACTTGACCAGATTGCAGAGGAAATAACTCTGCTGCTTGGAATGGAACTCTTAAGCTCAGAAAACAAACCATAATTTTAAGCAGAGGCATGCTGTATACTATTATTTTTTAAGCAACACAAAGCAGAAGGACACCACTGACTTTTAAATTCTGGTCAATAAAGTTAAACTTGTGGTTTGTTTAAAATCAGTTGATCGTTACCTTCTTCCGTTCTGTTTTTCAAAGCACTCCAATGAGATTCAATTTGGTGGTTAGGGAGTCGTTCGTCTTTGTTTCAATTTTCGAGAAGTAAATAAAGCAAGTCGCCGTGATTGACCATAAATCAAACAAGATGACCTACATTTTTCTTTTACTAACCAAAGTGCCCCTTTACTTTTTCTTTCCCTCTGACAGATCTATCCAGGAGTGTCAGTTTATCTGAGAAGGAGCTAAAAGAGGCCCGCCAGAGGAGCCACATCATTGCAGCTCAACTCACCGTCCCTTCCAGCTCCAGTTCCAGAGGCGTGCAACTCTTCAACCGGCGCAAGCAGAGGGTCAGCGCCTTTACACTGGAAAGCGCTGACGTGTGCTCGAAGGAGGACAAAAGTGGCAACGTGAAAGCTAACCCGTCATGTAGCAAACTAACATGGGCAGAGAGAAATCGTGAGGAAAACCACAAAGACTTGAACGACGAGAATTGCACTAGCAGCCCACTATTTGTGCCTATCGGGAGTATACCAGCAACAAGTGATAACATGGAGGAACAAGGCAACCGCCATGTCAAAGAAGATGTCGCTGAGCCCAGTGGTATCCAAGATAGGCATTTTCTCCCTGTAAAGGAAATAGATGAGCAGGAGGAGGAAGAACAAGATCCAATCTACAAAGAACTTGAAGGCAAAGTCATGGACGAGCTTCCACCCGAGAGAGAAAATACGAATCCGATCGCAATGAGTCTCATGGAGAGAGAGGCGGCCATGAATGGAGATCATCCGGGAACAGCTCCTCTTGAAAAGCTTTTGAATGGCTGCCATGGGCCTCCGATGACTGCTGTGTCGACCTCGAAGCAGACCACCATCATCAATCGAACTGCCAGGCCGTTTTTCTCACCGCTGACAGTGCAGTCTCACGAAGCAACGAGACCTATCACGGACAACCTCCCTTCTCGTTCTGCATTCAGCGCTCCCCAGCCAGAGGTGGTTTCACCTCCGCCTCCCCCGGCATATCCCACACCTCCTCTACCGGCCTTCACCGACAAGCCTCCAAAAAGCGAGTACATCAGTTCACCTGTTGCGTCTAACACTAACTGTCCACCACCCGCTGCCTTTACTGCATCTCAGAGTGCAACTTCACCCCTTCCTCAATACGGACCCCCAACAGCGCCAAAGCCTTCTACCTTCGTTCCTCAGCTGTGTTCAGGGAGGACGTCAGCGCCACCAATCAAAACGGGATTTCTTGAAGATAGTGCTTCCAAGCGTCCAACGAAAAAGCCAATGTTCACTTTCAAAGAGAAGAAGGTTGTATCGCCAAACCCTGAGCTTCTTTCTATGGTGCAAGGGGTGGATGAAAAGAAGAAGCATAGGCATAGATCCGTGCCTGATCCCGCATCTGAGGAGGAGTTACTCGCTCTGGGTGCAGAAGCGTCCAATTTCCTTGCCAAAGAGGATGACAGGGCTGAAGAAGCCAAAGCCCCAGAGTGGACCTCTTGTCTTAAGAGCTCCAGAACCTATACACGAGTAGAACACAAACCAGAACAGAGCCTGAATGATGCATCAGGAAAAGGCGCAGAGCTTTTTGCCAAGCGCAGGTCCAGAATGGAGAACTACGTCATTGAGAACCAGAAGGCCGGTGGTCACCGTATTAGACCTCCTTCTCCAACAATGTCTTTGCCACCGTCTTGGGTTTACCCATCCAATATGCCGGGTAGGGTCAAAGCTATTGCGAAAAACTCGGACATGTGCGCTCAACTTGCACAAAACATGAAAGCCCAACAAAGTGCAAAGCCAAAACTAAGACAAACGGCACCAGCGAGACAAGTTCAAGAGACACCTCCTCTTGAGAATGGCTGCTCCAAGATAGAGATGGACCTCTCAAGACACCGACCCTACCAGCTAAACTCATCCCTCTTCATCCTTAACCCAGTCAAAGACCCGCTGAGTACCCTTCCGAAAGGAGCACCTCAGTCCAGGAACGAAATGACTTTTTCTCGACAGACTTCCTTGCCTAACAACCCTGCTACTCTCTTTCGCACCCAGTCTCAATCTCCCCAGCTTCCGGTCGGCTCCATCACAAGAGTAGAGTATCCAGAAAATGCGTCTTGCGGAAAGACATCAGCTGCTTTTTCTCCAGCCCACGTGTCATCTAATCGGCCGGGGATTCAGGCACCAAGGCCGAGATTTTCTGCCAAGAAAGCGGGGATTGAAGCACAGGTGTGGAGGCCTTTTATCTTTTAAGATCTTTGACGTGGTGATTGCTAAACTTTATTTGTCATCGAATTTTAACCCTTTTCCTTATACCTGCACCTTGCTGTGTTTTCTTCCTCTTCCTTTGCTTCCCTTAAGCTCCTCTTAAAATGAAATTACCGACGTGACATATTCACATAACGTAAACGGCAAATTATTCCTTACGGGAAAAAACAAAAACGGCAATTTAAATTAAAGTTGCTGATTTCATCAGGTAACACCTGAGGGATTAACCTGAGTTCAAATAAAAGTGTGTTAACATGATAAGACGAGTTTTCGTGCCCAATGCTGCAAGGCACTTTAGCACCCAAATGCCTCCATCTTGAGTATCTCAATAAAATGAATAACAACGTTGCTTTCCTTCTTCCACACGGTGTGTTTTAGTTATTTGAGGAGCAGGGTGACGCTGTTACAAAGCACTTTGACAGATGTGGCATCTGCTTTATGAGCTGCTATTTGCAATTTAATGCTGCTCGCTGAAGTGGAAATGCAGCCATAGAATTCCTTTTATGTCTTTCTATCTGGAGAGTCATTTGCTCTTCTCACCACCATTTTTTACTCCGCATGTTGCTGAATGCTTCGATTCTTTGATGTTTACCATCTGCAGAGTGCGTGCTAATTTGCTTCCGGGACCCGCATCAACTTTAGTTTCATGATTTCAAGCAGCAATTCCAGAATGGTTTGTTCAAAGGAAATAATCAGTCATTGGTATTTTTTCCCCCGGGTGTTTGCATATCTGTTTCACTTCCTAAACCTTCATTCACGTTGTGTTCTAATTGTGTTTTAGGTGAATTACTTCTTCTCTGATTAAAGCTTTATGCGTTCACTCGTCTGTGACCTCCTCCTCCTTTTTCGAATTTCATATTTTACTTTCACTTTTAATGAATATGCAACTTTCCTGGCATTCTTGCCGACACTGCAAAACCTTGCTCATCCTAAATAAATAATGACTGATAATTTTGCATATACAAATGTCGACACAAGCATATTTCATAACATGATGGATTGAATAATATTTTGCCAGTTATTTCAATATCTGTTACACACTGAGAATGCGAATCACGTTACTGGTCATGAAGGGCTCGGAAATTATAAGAACTAAACTTTTAAAATGCCCCTCAGGGGAGAGAAGTCTTCACATTATTATTCAATTGAGATGATGCGATAGTATTTGATAATGTTTATTGGGTGCATACATGTTGTTCGGCCAAGTAACCTCAAATCCCTGCCTGCAAAGGCCATGCATATTCACAGTAACCTGAGAATGGCATATAAAACTAGGTCGACATGGGCTATTGGCTAGGCGTAGTGGCACAAACAAATTCAGGGGATTAAAATTCATGGCTATGACCTTAATGCCACTGCGATTATGATAAATATTATTTAGGTTGAAGAGAATCCCCGTATTTAAAAAGTCGTGTCATTTCCCGTGCATCTCTTTCGGAGCTAGTAATGAACAAAACATATATTTTACGAAGGACTGCAGAGTAAAAAGCTATATTTGTTGTGGTCCAACAGAGTCCAAGGGAAGCCTCCGCAACTGAACCATCCAGTGCAACTCGGCTGGGCCTTACAAGGAAGTTCAGCAGCCCCGACTGTCTTGGCGGTACAACGTGGATGTCCGGTCTTCAAACACAGCGTCCCCCCGTGACCATCTCTGGCCGATCGGTCACATCACCCGTTCCTTTTTCAAGGGTTACAAGAGGCCAATCTCCTATGAGCAGCCAAAATATTCAGCTTTCCACAGTTTCGTCAGCTTCCGGAACCAGGCCGCCACAGACCTCTACATCCACATCTCCATGCTCCCCGCCTTGGGGTTCAAGATGCCAATCCCCAATGGCACCCCAGAATATCCAAGCATCCACCCATTCCTCTGGTCATGATTTCAGATTCCAAACATCCCATTCCTCTCGTTCGCTACCATGGAGTTCAAGGTGCCAGTCCCCGGCAGTCAATTCGCAATCGACACATGCTTCGCATATTTCGTCTAAAACATCCACACACACCTCCCCAATCTCTCCACCTTGGGGATCAAGATGCCAGTCTCCCATGGTGAGCGCGAGTACAGAGAAGTCCACCCTCTCCTCACTTTCTTCTTCCAGACCGTTTCAAACATCCACAACTGCACCTCACCGTTCTCCTCCTTGGAGTCCAAGGTGTCAATCACCAATGGTAATCCAGACTTCTGCTATCTCTACTTCCAAACTTTCCAAACCACCAACAACCACTTCTCCTGTCTCGCCACCTTGGTGCTCACGTTCCCAGTCTCCTGCACTTTCTCATACTAGTTTGTCTTTCCCCTCTGCTCACCGTCTGTCCATCTCCTCCGCCTCTTCTCCTGGTCCCCCACCCAAGGACATTCGCTGCATGTCCCCAATCAACAATAATTTCGAGTCAAAGGCTAACCATCGAATGCTGGCAAAGAACATAATCAATGCAGCCAAACGTAAGAACAGCCCCTCTCCGGGTGCGTTGAGCGCTCACAGTTTACCCATCTCGCCTGTGGGATATTCCCACCATGGCTATGACTGCAAACCATTCCAGTCACAACCGCTGGGGGGGCAGTCACCCACCTTCACCAGCCCTCCACCAACCCCAACACAGCAGATCTGCTCCCCCGTGAGGCTCTACAACACACGCTCCCTAACTGACTCTGATGCGTCCATTGAGTCCGAGGACTCGGGCCTGCGGTTGCCTGGCATGCATTCATACAACACCTGTCCCCGCGGTTGGGGCGGCAGTCTGAGGGTGAAGAAAAGCACCATCTCCACCGACCTGTGAGCTTGCAACAACCGGGGTTACATTGAGACATCTCGAAGCAGGAAAAATCCTGATTGATAGTTCAATTAGCAACCGATTGTGACTTATGGCCTTACAGTGACAAGAACAAGCTTTTTATATAAACAATTGTGGTAGCTTGTACGCTTCCGGCATACTAAAAGGACACATTAACCAAAGATTTATTTTCACTTCACTTTGAATGAATGTTATACTTCACAAGGAGCATACCTTAGCTTTCCTAGCTCATTAGCAATGATTGATCATTACTTTTTGAATTTTACAATCGTTGTGTACTGTTCAAAACAACATTCCTACTTTATTAATGACCACATGGATTATTATGCTCCTAATACTATGCAGCACAGTGGTAATCACTAATCACACTATCACACATGACAGCAGTGTATGTCTATTATAATCCAAGGGAAATTGCCATACATAGTGCAATACTCAGTATAACATAGTGTACATACTGTATGTTGCTTTTTATTGCATTTGCTGAAGTGAATGTAAACTTAACAGAGACAGAAAAGAGAGTAGAGGGTATGTGATGTGGCATTAGTCACCCATTCAAAAAATGTTTGAGAGTGATTCCCCAAGCGTTTAATTGCTGGTGCAAATGAAATGACTTTAGAATGGATGGGCATTTGACCAAACTTCTTAAATTCATTGTTATTTTGTTTCTTTATTTGATAGGGGTGAGAAAACCTCTCTGAATGTTGTGGACCGCTTTCTGTGCCATTGGCATATTGGACCGATTTTAATGCTACCTGAAGGACATGCTTGTGTGAATGTAGCTCAAGTTTAATGTAATGTTGACTCCCTCCCCAATTTGTTGATAAACCAATTTTCAGTGTTACATCTATGAATATGCGGAAAAAAGGATTTTAAAATCGTATTTTGAATGCAGAGTATGTTCCTGATCATATCGGGTAAGTTGCTTTTTCTTGGCAACTTGATTTGCAAGTTTTGCTTCATTCCTAAGCAAATCAAAGCGATTTCAGTCGGGATTGTCTCGAAATGGCGCTTTGTGCAATTCCGTTAGTTGCCAAAATGGATGTAAGTGGCCGTGGCCTTCAAACCAACAGATCCGAAAAGCGATCCTTACACACATCTTGCCCCACCATACGTCAGCAAACACAGCACATCAACTGAGTTTTTCTGAGACGCATGGACACCTGCTGGGTGTTGACCTTCAGAAGGATTAAACCTGTCGCCGTCAATGGATTGGTTTCAGTAGGACTTTGGACAGGCCAACCACTCCTGACACTTTTCATTTGGACTTTGGCAAGCATTTCTTTTTTGATGGCTCTGTGATTATGCAATTGCATTTTTACACAACTAACATTCCATACTTGCATGATGTCTGGAAATCTTTGAATAATAAAGTGGGGACACACAAGTAAAGCCTTGTAAAATTATTCCTCTCCAAAAGACTATAGTAAAGGAAAATTCCCAGTATTGACTGTAATTTAAAATAGACTACAACAAATTCATGGCATCTCAGTGTATTTTATTAACTTCTGACTTTAAGACATTTATTACAAGGTTGTGTGTCTTACTGCAGACTTCAGGTAGTTAATTCAATCAAATCTGGTCCATTACAAGCTCTAAAGGCCTTTGATATAGCCCCTTAATAATTATCTAATAAATCAGCTAGGAATAATTGGACACAGATGAAAACCTGCAATGTGCCACTATCAGTTAGCCAAATAGGTATATAATGAGCAATGGGGCATCCAACAAATTGACCTCACACCTGCTGGCATTCATTTTAATTTAAAAGTTGTTTACGTACTTTGTGAAAGGTGCTTTGCCAAAATGTCAGCCTCCAAGGTCCAAATTCACATTCATCTCAGGTTCCGAGACTGCCATCTGTAGGACTTGGGACAGAAGTTCAAAAGACCAAACGCATCCAGATAAAAAAGTTGGGCCACTAGCACCTTGGGTCGTATACCCGTATAAGTGTACAGTATTATTAGACCCCCTCATGACTTAAAATATTTTTACGGTTATCGGCAGATGTTACGATTGTTTTGTGGTTATAGTTTGCAGTGCCGTTGAGGTGCACTGCATTATATAGATATATCGAGATTAGTTCTTTAATTATAATTTATTAGTCAAGGTTTGATCAGTATTTATCGACTTCCCTAAATCCCTACATATAGAAATAATATGCAAGAACCTCTCTGTATAATTGACTGATCCTTCCATTGTCATGATCAATTACAACAATTTATAACCCACCCAAGTTTTACATCACACCAGGAGCACAATGTGGATTTTTCTGCGCCTTCCCATTCCTTAATAAAAAAGGGAAGAAAGAGGAATTAAAAGTTTCAAGGTGAGCGTCTCATTTGAGACACAAGAGGCCGCTCTTGAGGTCAAAAAGGCTAAAACAAGGTCAGTGTTCTCATTTTAACAGTCAGGAATACCAGCCATCTCCTGCAGAGTTTCTGCACAGTATATTCAAATTCTTAGTTTCCTTTTTCTCTCTGGGCAGTCTTGGCCAGGCCTTCACTGTTCACTCTACCTTGTTTGTTGTCTTGCATCCTGTATTTTTGTCTCCAGTAAGTGAAGAGCATGGTGTTTTGGCTTTATGGATAAAGTTACTGCTGACTTGGCCATTGAGGAATATTTTTGTGAAGCTGTGAGGTGCCATCCTTTGAGTTTTTGTAGCATTATGATGAATGTGCATACGCAGAGTAACATACCAGTACGAATAATACAGACACGAGTTATTGTAACTTAAACCGTCAAGTAACACATTCTGCAAAATTAACTTTTTTTTTTGACAACCAGCATCTGGAGAAACTGAAAGTTCAGCTTCAGGATGCTTCAACATGGTCACAAGGACTGAGGGTCAAACCCATAATCTTCGCATTTGAAATATTTTTGGTTAAAAAGAAATCTACTGGTTTGTAGTAAGTGCATTTTAGGTATAAAATGTGACAAGTATCAACACAACTACAAGCTTAGGAGAGTTGAACATCATCATTAAGGACATCACCTTCAAATATTCTGAAAACAGATGCAATTTTTAAGATATGTGCAAATATATATATATTTAGACATAGATTTAAACAATCTAGTGGTGAGCAATATTCTTTGGGTGATAGATCAAATTAATTCTAAACAGCTTTTGAAAGTACATTTGGGCAAGTTCCAATATTAGGTATCAGATACTATCATATTTTTAAGTAATATAATAAGTCCTTTTTAGCCACTAATTGGCGCTATTCTATGGCACTGATTCATTGGCTAATCATCATCTGATTTTGTTCACAACATTGTGTCCATCCATCTGAACCGCCTTATCGTCTTAAATAAAATATTCTATATCAAATGCCCTCCTTGTGTGGAGTTTGCATGTTCTCCCCTTGCCTGCGTGGGTTTTCTCCGGGCACTCCGGTTTCTTCCCACATCCCCAAAACATGCTTAGTGGGCCGACTGAGCACTCCAAATTGCCCCTACGTGTGAGTGCAGATGGTTGTTCGCCTCTGTGTGCCCTGCGATTGGCTGGCAACCAGTTCAGGGTGTCCCCTGCTTACTGCCCGATGACTGCTGGGATAGGCGTGCTCGCGACCCCCGTGGGGACAAGCTGTGTAGAAAATAGATGGATGTATGGATATATCAAATGCACGATATTAGTACTATTTGAAAGTAATTATACAGTGCATTATGTTATCGAGGCATCTTTTGTTAATAATGTCTATAACAGCTTGTGTCTTTGCAACTAAATCCGAAAAAGTTGGGGAAAAAACACGATTTTTTAAGTTCTTCCTCTTTTTTTTTTTTTTTTTTTTTTTTTTTTTTAATGTTCTACCTATGGTGAAACTACCGAGGCTCAACCCTTGCTTCTGTTTGCTTGTTTCACTCCAACTTGGACGACAGATGATGACGTATGGGTGTTGTCCTGTCTCGAAGGGGCAAATATAACGCTGCGCTTTGTTATTCCCTTTCGACTTGACGCGTGTAAACAAAGTATAGACGTAATGCGCACACGACTACGTGTATTCGTACTTAATTTTTTTTTTTTTTGTAGTATGTAATGCTAATGGGAAAAGTTATGTGTTAGCTAGCCTAGCATGCTAATGGTCCAAACGAAGAAGGCTAATTATGTTTGTAACATGTCAGTCTCCCCGGGTAGTAAACCTCTTTTTGTTTTCTTATGGAGCGAGCTAACCGTCACTTCGGGTGTTTAGCAACTTCGGTTTTGGTCGAGTTTATCCTCTTGCGAGCGTAGTAGTTCCTTATCTTGCTCGTTAGCCCATATCTTTCGAAGAATGAGCAGAAAACACAAATATAAAGGAGCAGAAGTCAGCTGCTGCGTCAAATACTTCCTATTCGGATTTAATATTCTATTCTGGGTAAGTAAACACTGTCTTTTGAAGCATTTACGGTGCATATAATCATACAGTGACGCTAAATTAGAAGTAGCTTTGTGTTCGAAATGAGATATATTAGCTTAGCGTTGCTGTTTGACAAAATGCTTTTACATTGTCCACCAACACTTACTGGAATGGTTCATGAATGTACAGTAGTTGAATTAATTGAATTATTCTTGTTTCGTTGTTATGTTCATATGCTTGCACTATTATTAGGCAGGTTCAATCTGCTCGAGAGGACGTCATCGTAGTTGTTGACAATGAGTATGTACATATCAAAACACCTAGTATTAGTATTTATTTGTTTTAAGTCTTCTTCGCGTCCCCATGCCTATTTCTTTGTTTGCCACATGTTAGTTTTGCTGATCATACCAAACAACCTTTGAAGCCGAAAAAGTGTTTACGTTACATATCGGTTAGATAATCTTGAGGAAAAAAAAATCTGTAAACTGTTAAAACAGCTGGAGTGCAGTGTTGTTTTAGACATGGCGCAAGTTTCATCTGCATTGAGCACTCATCTGCCGACGTCATCTTTGCAACCATCTCTTAGCAGCAAAGTTTCTCTATTTAGACCCCCCTCCCTCCCCTCGGCCGTCTGCATGGGCCCCAGTGTGACTGGTATAGTTGTGTAATGTGTGTGTGACCCACAGGGTCTTCCCACACATGCTTGGAGATGACCAGGCGCTCTTCCTTTCACGTGCCTCTTTCACTCACTCCAGCACTATAGAGGCTGGCCTCTGGGAAAGCATTGTTTCTCTGCCGTCCACTCCCATAAATGCACAAAGAGTGATGGTGAGAACAATGACGAGGGCGAGCAATGGTTGGCTGTCTTGGCTCATATATTCTGCTTGTGTCTGGCTCATCAGCCACATATGCAAATGACCCATTCCTCCTTATTCTCATCATTTCCTTACCACCTCCAAGTGTCCTCCAAACTTAGCAATGGTAATATCCGATGACGTGAGCTTCACGCGATCAGTTGTTTTTAATTCGATTGTCACAGAGTGAATGTGTTGAGGCTTGTTTTCTTCTTGTTAAACATTTTGACTGAGGTAAAAGTCCTGTGTCTGCATTTTGGGTGAAACAAGTCTGTCTTCTTTTTCTGTTAGTAATCGTCACAAGATGTTCTCTTGTTGCATGAGCTATGAAAGTGGACTCGTCAGACAAGCCAGTCCATTGTTGAAAAGACGGCATTGGGGTTTATTCTGTTCAAATCAACTTGTTTGTTTTTCCTGCTGTTCTCTTGTCAACCTTGACAATGGTGCCTAAAATAAGACTAACATGCCCAAGAGTATAAATATTGTGAGCAATAAAACCCTTTCTACTTGGATTCTTCCGGTGCCCATGTATGCTCGGTGTTGACAGCCAGGCATTCTCTCGCCCGGGAACAAAACACATTCTGTGGTCCCTCAGAATAGACACATTTCTCACATCCACATAATTAATCACATTTTCTGCTTGAGCTGCAGAAATGTTTGGAAGCTTTGCGTTCTGTAATTAACAGCGCGTTAAGCTCTAACCAGGTTGGTGAGTTGCTTGAATGGAGGCTGTGTGCTGTTAGCCAGCATAGGCTCACAGTGCACGTGCCTGATTGGCAATAAAATGTGTATTGTGTGTGAATGGACTTAGTGGACATTAATTGTTAATTTTTTTCCTCTCGAGTCATCTTCTAAGATTGGTATTAAAGAGAGCGTAAATTGTTTGAATTTGACACCAGTTGAGTTCGTAAAGTAGGGGTAGATACAGTAATCGATTGAGCTTTTCTGTCGATTATGTGGATCGGATTGTTGATCACACCTTGAAGCAACTGATGGGCACTGCTACTACTGCTGCTCAGTCTCGCCAAGTTTGCAGTCTCCAAACGACATCCATACACTACATACAAAAAGTTAGAGGTCATTTGCTTTTGGGTAACATTTCAGGATTAACCTAAAATGGAATGTATCCAGTACAGAGGACGTTTGGTATTTAGATGGTCCTTGTGAATGTGATGTTCACATTTTGACATGTAATGTTACAACAATACCTCACCGTTGCAAGATTTCATAAAAGACAGTCCCAGAGGGATGTGGTCACTCATCATAAAAGTGTCAGAGATTGTCATCGGCAGGTTGAGACTGGGAGATCCACAGAAATCCAGATAAGCGAACAGCCATGGACATAAAAAACAAAACACAATTCAGAATTCAATGTCTTTATAATGAACTCTCGCTTCAATGTTTATTATTTTAACCTTTGTCTACTCGAAAGCTATTGCAAGACGACCGTTGATGTTAACAGGGTTAACTGATTAACTCTTTTTCGTATTGCTAATCTCTGTGTTAACATAGTGGATTGGTTATGCTTGAATCCACTCCATTGTGCTCTAATGACACGGCCAAATTACGACAGAGCTTTCTTTCCTGCAAAAACTGCAGATAAAAGTCTTTCATATAAGCAAGATTTCCCATAACTATGAAGCTAATAAGGTTGTGTGTGTCAGATTGAGGGGGTGTGTCACTCAGAATGTTTTTAACTACAAAGGCCAACCAGCCTGTGGGGATGCGCTTCTCAGGGCATTAATGTTTTCCAGATTTCATCAAACATTAGACATTTGGCATTCTGTAAGCCTGCGGGGGTCTTTTCTACAATTGGATTTTAATCAGCGTACCGTATTTACTTTTGTCATTACTCATCAGACAACTTTTGACGCATTAAAATGAGAGATTTTTTGAGTCATACATTTGTTTTGAGCAGCAGCTCTAATAATGCCCCGGAGAAGCATTAGGGGGATTTTATTTGATCCAATGTTCATGAATTCACCCCATGTAATGAGCATAGTTTCCCTACAATAACTCAAAATGCTTGATGAAGTCACAAAAAAAAACTGACAACAAAATCAATGAAATTATGTGAAAGAATGTTGAGACAAATATATTCCAAAAAGTGATTGAATACTTTTTTTCATTAAGCAAAGAGGAAACATGCTATGTAGAGAAGTCCACATTGTCACATTCCACTGTTGGGAAATCTCAAGAGGGTGTTGTACACTGTGTTGTAATACAGTTCATACAAAGGCAGTTTAGTTCCATTTAAATGCAGTTGTAAAGACAAACTCACTTCAGTCAAGCAGTAACACTGTTTTAATATCCTAAAAAAATATGACAAGGCAAACTGTCAGTTTGAAGGTGTACAATGGAAATGTAACTTAAGACCTCTGTGGCAATAGACTTCATTACGCAATGCAGCTAGCTGTTGTGTTCAGAATACAGGCAAAGATAACTGCAGTCCTTTTATTTTAAGGAACGGTTTGAGCAAAGATGATGTGTTCTGCAATTTCCACTTTGCAATCGCTTGTCCGTACTGCAAACGTTTTCCTTGTTAACATTCTTCTGATCAATAAGAGACTAGCGGTGTTGTAGTTTGTTGTGACTCAATAAGAGTCACCATACAACGCCATGTTGCCTAACTGTGGATGATTCACAGTGCAGTAAAGGTTTTACAAATTCAAGGCAGCGGCATCTCCGGGTCTCCTGAGAGCCTTCGATATCGATGCAAACAAACGCCGACTAGTTGGTCAATGTATTTCATCGATGCATAGTATTCGTTGTGCCATTTTCTTCTCACTCAGGCAAATGTATCACTTTCCCGTCAGTGACTGGGGAAAGACCAGAATGTCTCAATCTTTAATTATGTTTCATCATTATAATCCTAAATTACACAACAAGCGCAAGCGGAAATTGACCTCACCTTGTCAGCAACACAAAATATGATTCACACAGGCTTATCTCTGGCTTTTTTTTTTTTATTGTCAAAAAGCTAGGGTCACTCATAATACAATTCCCCACATTTGCATCTTTGGCTGTCTAGGTGCACCTCATGTCTCATCTGTCAGGCGTCTGTCTATTTGCAGGAAACGGTTACAAATGCAAGGCAGGCTTTTATCACAAATGCTGGTGTATAGCTTTCACTTCTGCCAAATGGCATCGTACTTCTGACATGAAACCAACACTGAAACACGTTTAAAAAGTCAAACGCCATTCATCTATTTTTGTGGGTAAGTCGAGCCTCAGCTCACTTTGGGCAAGCGGTGGGCTACACCCGATCACAGGCCATCCACAAAGAAACAAACATTCTTTATTCAACCCCAGCCACAGCTATTTGGGAAGTGAAAGTGAAGTACGAGTACCAAGAGATTGCTAACAGCTAATGAAGACAAGCGGTATAGAAAATGTATAGTTATTGGGAACCTGCCCAAGCGCAGACATTGCTTGTTTGTTTTGTTTGCAGACTAGCCTGAAGCTGCTGCCAAGTTTCGATGGAATGTAGGCCTTTATTGTCCGATGAGAGCAAGACCTTTCCCCCGACTTTCACTCTATTTTATCCTCCTAAGAAGTGTTGTAATAACGCAAGTAAAATAAAGTCAGTGGTGTTCCTTGTGTTAATATTGAGCTAGGAGAGTTTTGAAAGAAAAGCTTATATAGTTTTGTTATATATGTGTAATTATTTGTTTTAGGGTTAGGTTTCTGTCAAACTGGGAAGTAAACATTTTTCTTACCAGAAAAGCAAAAAAGTGGATACAGTGATGTCTGGCAACTGGACAGATTCAGTCATCGAGGTACCACTATATTTGAAACAATAATCTAATCGCACCTGAAGTTTTTCATATACCATATGACCCACCATATAATCTCCACCAATTTTCATTTTGTAATAGCTACTGTCTTAAAATGAAATAAAATTAGATGCATCATTGTAATTGATTAAATTCATTGATTAAAATCTGAAAAATTGGCTTTTGGTTCTAATTGGTCCCAATCATGATCAAAATATAATATGAAATATAATACTTTTTGTTTTGCAGTTTTATATGACATGGTCTAATAAAGGAGCCATCTGAAAAAGTGTTTTTTCCCCCCCCCCCTTAGTTCCCCCGGCATACATCCCTCACAGGGACAGGAAGCTAATGCTGGAAAGATTTTTCCCTAATCCTCCGGATATCGCATCCTCAGCCTCTTAAGTGGCCTGGAGCAATGAATTCAACCTGCAAATGCAATGATTAAGTCTGTCCACAGGAGATGCTGTCAGAATTTAGTTGTCTTTGAAGCCTCAGAAAACCTGTTTTCCATATTTAGCGCTTTGCAGTGAGATTTATTTCCACATGTAGACTTTGCAGCATTCTTTAGCGTAGCTGTGTTCAGATTGATAATTGTTTGTCTAAGGTTAGCATATAGTACCTGTTAAATAGTTAGCGTTCTGTCTAACGTTTTCTTTGTGTTTTGTTTTTCAGTTACTAGGAGCAGGATTCCTTGTCATAGGCCTGTGGGCATGGGCGGAGAAGGTAAGTTTCAACACATGCACGCAGGCACGCAGTGCTCACGAGAATAGCTAGCATTCTTCCAATAGTTTAATGCAACATGCAAAAATGAAATACAGAATTAGGAAAGGGTAACATTTTAACCTGTTAGTATGTAACACCTTTTATTGTGAACCCACCTTTATGGCAGCAGAATTATCTGTGCTGTGATATGTGGTAGAAATGATGTAAATTTGGATCATGGTGAAGCTGTGGCCATAAAGCTTGTTGATGTCATCGTTTCTGCCTCAGTGTGACAATGGCTTCATGCAGAGGAACGATACGAGAGCATGAGCATGCCACTTACTATCTCAATATTCTGTGTTTCAGGTTTGTGAGAACAGGGGTCTTTTGGATAAACTCTCAATGGTGTCGCTAAGTGTATTTGTAACAGCATTCGAGCATGAAAGGGCACTTTTTACCATTAACCTCTCATTATCAGTGGATCAGTAAAAACATGTACAATGTCTTCAAGTCCAGTTACCAGTGAATATGTTCATTAATTATCTTGAAATTATTCTACATGCCAGTTCCCTAAATACTGTGTCTTTGTGGTCGCACTTTCTGATTAGTATTATGTGGTCATGAACTCTGTGCAAATTGCCTTCACCCGAGTCTCTTTGTGGAACAGTTTGAATAATTTAAAGCGGTTAGAGCTGAATGATTAATAGCAGGTATAGGATTGGAATAACAGTTGGGTTGTTTCCCCGGGATTTTCAACACAACGACATTCAGCTATCTACTGTGAATTTGTTATTTTCCAGTTATTACAAAACTTTTGAAGGCTGTTTCTTAGTGCTGACCATAGCCTAAAACACAAGAATCATCGTCATTATCACATAATGCTAAAAATACTGAAATGCAGTGTGCATGTAGGTGGGACTGGTTGTTTGTCTCTATATGTGCCCTGCGACTGGCTGGCGACCAGTTTAGTTGTAATCTGCCCTTCGCCCAATGTCAGCTGGATAGGCTCCAGAACCCCCCCGCGACCCTGAACAGAATAAGTGGTGATGAAAATGGATGGATGGACATTTAAAAGGGAGAGTGATATGATCTTTTGTATATCCTACAACGTGGCACTCTTAACATCGCAAAACAATAGCAGTTTTACATCATTGTGAACTAACACCACATTTACTGTCAGACTGTTTAGTGAGAGCATGGTGGAGCATGGCAGGATGTGCAAAGGAAGGAAGTGTTTGTGAACATTGGCAGAAACCTGCAAACTGCGCTCCTGATAAATGTGACAGCGTTGTCAGTGGGATCAGAACATGCCAGTTATACAAATAAAAACAGTTTATTCATCATGCAACCAGCAATTTTTTTTTTTGGTGCAGCGTTGAGTCTTAGCTGTGTCACAAGTTGAGTTTTAAATATTTCTCTTTGACATCCCACAGAAAAAAGTTAGGACATCTCATTTGATCGAAAGATCATTTTCCACTGTTGTCTTTATGTCTCCTCCTTCCCCAGGGCGTGCTGTCCAATCTGTCATCCATCACAGATCTTGGAGGTTTCGACCCTGTTTGGCTCTTCATTGTTGTCGGCGGGGTCATGTTCGTGCTGGGCTTTGCCGGATGCATCGGAGCTCTGCGGGAGAACACGCTCTTGCTTAAATTTGTAAGTGACTTTCAAAGGCCACATACACACACACACGTACACACGTACACACACACAGTGTAACCACTTGAGAGATCTTCAGAAGAACAGTTAACGCCCAGAGCAGAGGCTGCCGAAGTCGCAGGTGTCGTGTCTGTGACTCGCTTGAAGAGAATTGGCAGTTGCGTCACGCAAACAAAACAAAATGTGCTGTCTCATTGCCAAACATCAAAGAAACAAGGATCCAAGCTCCCAAACATTGCTCCGTGCCTTTTGGTTTGGAAATGAAATAGAACACTTTTGAAGTCCAAACCAACAGCTACATTTTGGAGAATGTATTTTGGTTCCGCTGACAGCTGACGCAGACAAACCTGCCGCTTGCAATTCTGAGTAGCTATTACTTCCAGCCGATTTCCATTAGTAGCAGTAAGTCAGGCGTCAGAGAGAGGAGCTAATAGGGCTTTGCTACATTAATCATTAGCCTGTCTCCACCTACGTTTACTGTGAGGGGATGATTTAATGCAAGCTCTGGGACTGCGGTTTTTGCCAGGCAAATTGAGACTTCAGCCTTCCACCATAGCATCTGACTAACAATGCCAGTAAAATGATGTCATATTAAATGGTAGTGACGCTCTGTGTGTACTGACCCTCTCGCTTTTAGTTCTCCGTGTTCTTGGGTTTGATCTTCTTTTTGGAGCTCGCCACGGGAATCCTCGCCTTCGTCTTCAAGGATTGGATCAAAGACCAGCTCAACTTCTTCATTAACAACAATATCAAGGCTTACCGGGATGACATCGACTTGCAGAACCTCATTGACTTCGCCCAGGGATATGTACGTCTGCCGCTGCTGCCTAAAGCACAGCTTTTCCAAAGTCTTGTCTGGGGGCAGATGTTCAAGACAAAGGGGACCAGTCTGCTACAAATGTCAAAGTGAATATGATTGTGTTTATCCAATTATATGAGGTGGCAGAGATAATTGGTTCCCACGCGTAAACAATGGGCTTTGTTATTACATAAAGCCGATTAGCTTCTCTACTATCTGATATCAGTTGGCACTATCTCTGCCACCGTTAGCTGCCAGCCTACGCAAGCAGAGCCTGGGCAGCCCTCTCGGAGCCTCTCCGAGACCAGATCAAACTAAATCCGTGTCTGTTGCTTGTTCACTAACTGCCCGTTACATTCCTGCCTGTTGTTTGTTTCTTAGTGGTCATGCTGTGGCGCTCACGGGCCAGATGACTGGAACTTGAACATGTACTTCAACTGCACTGACCAGAACCACAGTCGAGAGCGCTGTGGTGTCCCCTTGTCTTGCTGTGTCAAAGACTCTGTGGTGAGGCACAGAAACCAATTAATGCAGCCTGGATCTAGAACAGTGGACTCTCTGAGGTCAAACACAATCTGTTTTGCTATTAACCTCCACTGTGTTGATTTAGATTCAGTTATAATAATGGGAAATTAAGGAATCACATTATAAAACTTCAATTAAGTGCAGGCAACATAAGAAACTTAGAAAATATAAATACTGTACAACAAAACATTTACTAAACGTTTTCCATGATCGTGGAGTAAAGATTAAATACCCGTCCATTGCGTGGGGTTAAGTTCCATAACACTGCTGCATTAAGTGAAATCCGTAATACAGAAATACACCGAGGTGTGCTACTAATAGAAATACCCCCAACTGAAAACAAAGTGTTTTCTTCAAAATTAAAGCTAATAAAAATTAACCCACCTGCTCTAAAAAATTACGGCATCTTTATATGCGTCAAAGAGAGTAAAACCAAAATATAAACTACGTTGTAATAAACTCAAAACTATTTAAAAAATAAAATAAAAAAACTTGTTTTTAACGGAAATGATATAACACACGTTTAAACATGTATAACTTTAAGAGAGAGCAACATTTAGGAATAACAACTATTACAAATAGTGTAACAATGTTTCCAAAATGCTGCTGGATACATACATTCCCTCCCAAATAAAGATGTGAAGTCAAGTCAAATTTACAAATATAGAGCCCTTAATCACAAACACCTCTCAAAAGGCTTCACATGGCCACAATTCTTCTCAACATCCCTTGATCTTAACTCCCAGGAGAGCAAGGAAAAACTCACAAAACTCCAACTGGGGAAAAATAAAAACCTTGAGAAGGGACCGCAGATGGGAGGATCCCCCTTCCAGGATGACCAGGTTGCAACGGTGGACCAATTTCATATGTGTTGAAATTGACCATCAAATGTTCCACCTACACCAGTACCAGTTTTCTGGAGCTGAGCCGTGATTGGTTGTGACCTAAAACCTGGCAACTGTGATGTCATTTTCAGTCAATAGCAAACGGCAAAATGGTCGTCCCCTGAGATGGATAAAAAGAGATGGATCTTGCCTATTTAATTCATATTCCACAAATGAAACATGAATCGGAACACTGTGTTGTGATGAGTAGGTATGGACAGAACAAATTTGGGTGTTAACTTGTTCTTTTAACTTGCTCTCATCTCAGCCCTTCTACATTGGTGATTAATTATTCTTATTACAAGCAGTTGCTCGCTGACTGACATTTCTTTTTTGGCTCTACCAATGCTGTTCTGAAACTGCAGTGCAGACCAATGTCAGGATGTTACTTTGCTAACATTGCATTCCCGAAAGGAAGGGGAAACTCGGAAGTGAATCAGCAAGTCGAGCAGCGCACTGCCTCGCTCTACTGAAAGAACACAATCAGCAGCTGACAGAATGATAGCGACGCTCTGATTGGCTGAATCAGTACAGATGGGTATTTTTTCATGATGCGAGGGATTTAAACTCCAAATTCTGTCATTAAAATTCTTGCAAATGATGAAATATAAAAAAAAACATGAAATACTATGCTCGCCAATCCGGAACTCGCGGTGGCGGGGGTTTCACTTTAACTTTGGTAGAGATATGCCATTTACGTGAAAATTTGATCAAATTCTGAGTTGTTAATCTTAATTGGGATTTGACTTTAGAGGAGTTATTAATCTTAATTGAGATTTGACCTTAGAGGTTCCACTGAAGAATATTCATTTGTGCTGCTTAAGTTACACAACTGTAAAATGTAAAAAAAAGCAACTGACAGACATTACCTCTTGGTTTCATTTCTCTTTTTCTTAAAAGGGCGTCGTCAACACCCAGTGTGGTTATGATGTCCGACGCAAAGAGGTAGGTATCGTCAGACATGTTTTATGGTCTGTCTCTACTTCTCTCTGCAGTATAGATGGTCATAATAATTGATTATCTGATTGTTAATAATTCATACATAGTTCTTGATAGAATCTTTAATTCTGTTGATTGGGCAAAACTGGTTGATAAGACATCTTTTCATGAAGTACTTCAAGAAAATGCATGTACGCGCGCGGCCTTTCGCCATTTAATTCAGTCAATAATTTGGTCGGTTCATTTTGCTTCTAGTAGTAGGCCATAAAAATCTTGAATTCACTTATCAACCGCCAACCTTCACATCCATGTTAGGCCTTTACGCGGCAGCACTCCCAGTCAAGGGTCGTAACACCATCCCGTAATAAAAAAAACCTATAAAGAAAAAAATAAAATTCCGACTGGTACGTGAATGTTGGATAGTGAAAAAAATTATGTTTTCAATGCCGTCCCTACGCTCCATTCTATATTTAATTCAGACAGGCCAAGGTCAATATAACACACTTGATGGAAATTTCGGCTATTTTTAAATTTCACATGGCAGAGAACATAGAGCCGCCCATTTTTGCAGAAATCACAAGCTTCTTTGCGCACAAGGTCAAGATGATTGAAACGACCTGAGCAATCGAGGGTGATTTGAATGCCTAATATACTTGATAAAATAATACTAAACAGAGAAATGCTCCAAAACATCAGTAGAGCATCACAGCAGAATCCACCGAGTTAATTACCCAGGCTCCTCTGCATACTTCCTGCCTTAATAACAGATTGTTCCTCTAGCAGGTATAATTAGCCTCCCGTTATAGCCTGGAGTGCAGCCTTACGCCACTCTGTAATTGGCAATCGGCTGTGATATGCCAGTCCGCTCTGTGTGTGTGTGTGTGTGTGTGTGTGTGTGTGCGTGTGTATGTGTGTGCGTGTGTTTGTGGGTGGGTGTGGGTGTGGCAGTTACAACTCACTGCACTGCAGTCCGACAGATTGCTTGTTGCTAGGCACACTGCAGCACGGTGAACTGCCGGCTGCTGAGTAGGTAGGAATTCATTTTCCTTGTGTCTGTTTACGCCCTGGTGACTAATATTTTGCCGGAGCTATCAGTGATGCGCAGCTTGTTTATGGAGCGACTCAGAGAATGCAGCAGTATGACCACGGCGGAAAAAGAAATCGCTTCTGAGAAAGTTGACCGCCTGAACAACTTGCTACAAAGTACCTCCCCTTATTGGTTTAAAAATTAGCATCCGGCTGTGCTTTTGAACAAAATGTCTACGTGGTCTGAGGTTGCACACTCAACTCATTTACTTTATCTATAGAGTACTTTAAAGCAGCCCCAGCTGCCCACCGAATGTTGCACACAATACAAATGTGTATTCTAAGGCGAGTTTTGAAGATGGACAGACGAGGGGCTTGCTGGACATTTAACGCAAGGGCATTCCAATGAGAGCCACTGGCAACGGAAGAAGCTCAATCCCACTCTGATAACCCACGTAATCCTCTGAAAAGCCTGTAGCGTCTGATCCGTTGACCTCAGACACTGGGCATGGACATAAAGGTTGCCCACTTGCTTCATTTTCCCTATCAGTCAAGACAGCACAAAGTACAGAAAAAGCCTGATTCGGGTTGGATTTAACCAATGACCTCATTTGAATGCCCCTTTAACCGCACCTTTCGAAGTGTGTTAGTTCCAGAATTGGCTGCAGTTGGCTAAATCGCCAGTAAATGGCGCTGCAGCTTTTTGTTCTATCAAGGGTATTGGAAAGAGTGGACATTGGCTTAGCGTTGCCCTTAGCAAGCAGCCTAAAAGGAACATGTCATAGCTTGCTATTCATACCTATAGTTTATTTTTATTCAGGCTCTAGTTTTGTACATGTCTAAAGTTGAAGTTCCAGTCTATAGCACAAAATGTAGTAGTATTTTGTCAGACACAAGAAATGGACTAGGTCTATGGTCTTTCGAAGCCTGAAAGTGACCTCTATGAAACACACCCAAGTGTTCTAATGGAAAGAGTGACTCAATCATCACTCCCATTTTCCTGTGACACTCTTTGCTGTTTGTTTTGTCCTGCATTAGGCATAGGTCAGAGTTCAAGATGTCTCTGTCATGTCAGAGCAGATTACTTGTGTGCTTTTTGAAACATGTTTTTTTTTGCCTCATACCTAGAACTTTGTTGTCAGAGCAAATTACTTGTGTGCTTATTGAAACATGTTTTTTTTTGCCCCATTTTTGGAACTTTGTTTCCCCGCTTTGCTTTGTATAGAAGGTAAAGGTAAAGACCCAATGATTGTCAATGTGTCTCTGCATTTAACCCATCCCCGAAGGGAGCAGTGAGCAGCAGCGGTGCCGCGCCCGGGAATCTGGATCAACACAAATACATCTATACCAAAGGCTGTGTGGGGCAGTTTGAAAAGTGGCTGCAGGACAACCTCATTATTGTTGCTGGCACTTTTGTCGGGATCGCACTTTTACAGGTAATTTAAATGAAATAACCTGAAAGAAACCAGTGGCCATTAGGGGTTGTGATTTTATGTTGTCACTGCCACCTTGTGGTGAGATCCCCCTGGTTGAGCAAATCCCCGCAGATATGGCTACCTTAAATTCTCTCATTTCCTGTGTGTCTTCCTCTCCAGATTTTTGGAATCTGCCTCGCTCAAAACCTGGTCAGCGACATCAAAGCTGTAAAAGCCAATTGGTGACCGGCGGAGGTGAACTGAGGAGTCCCTCAGAAACCCTGCAGGTCTCTGAGGCGGCGCTCCTGTCTGATGTGTAACTACTCTGAGCTAGGTAGCACATCCATGTACAAAAAACTGTTCCTTTAGTAGGCTGTGGGAAGCTGTCGGAAGGGAAAACTCCCAAAACAAAACCTTCTTTTCCCCTCAGCTGGGATGTTACGAAGATCGTCAATCACTTTTTTTCAACACGATTTCATCCAACTTCCCACCACCACTTCAAACTGGTGCGTTAATGGCACAATGTTGCACATGAATGCTTGTCAGATGGGGAATTAAAAGCCATTGAAGGGACTACAATGGAGAAAAATGCCCCCTTTCTTTCAGTCAAGCGTTACTTACATTGAGCTCGGGTCCCGTGGCTCTGTTTGTCTTCTCATTGGTGACCCCTGAGCCTCAGGATGGTCATTACTGACCCTTCAGATGTTTCAGGACATTTAAAGCCCAAGTTGAAATTTAAAAAGTGCCATTAATCTCCAGTGATTGTCCACCTGTCTGCAACAAGCCCGCTATTCCTCAGGGCCTGTCTGAAAATCGATTGTTTAAAATATATTTTGCTTTCTGTCTTTGTCTGGTGGGAATTACAATGGACATACTTTATGCAGAGAGAAGTTAGCTCTTGAACTGTTGATGTGATAGGGATGGCTGGGTTAGCCGCCATCGATGTTTGGTTTCTTTCACAGCATCCCTCAGGCACATGGGATTGTTGATTTGGGGTCCTTTTACCACATTTGTCTTATGCTTAAATTCTATTGCCAAGAACGTGTTTAGCCTTTGTATTCTACTTTCTTGTAGCTACATGTATAGAGATTTAAACATTGCAGCTTTGTTACTAGACCAAAATTTGGCAACAATTTTGGCTCATTTTTAGCCTCACCGCATAAAATTGGTCGCCCAAAAGCGAAGGTTTTCAACTTTGTACTTATTCAAAGAGCTGACTTTAGTATTCGCATTTCTATATAGGCAAAATGTGAATTTACCGTCCCTTTTAACTCATTCACTGGCGTTGACAACTAAAGACATCCAGGATTCATTTTTATTGGACTGGCAGTGGATGAGTTAATTTGGAGAAGCACAGTTTACACAAAGACAATGCACATGATTGTAACATTTGTCATCCACGCAGTTACATCGATTTGTTTGGGATAGTTGAAATAGATTAGGAAACGAGTACGTTACATTTGGACATTGTCAGTATAATATGATTGCTACTTGAACTAGATTATTAGACAATAGTGCACTTCCAGGCTCTTATTGTCATTTTGCCTCATGCTAATGAATCATTCAGACTCTTTGTTTCAATTTGCACCCCAGCCGTTCTATGTCTCGAGCTGCGCCTTGTCCCCCCGCCTGTCAGGCAGCACATCAAGCCCTTTGGATTGTCATCATGGCGAGCTGCTTGTCTCTTTGCAAGTGATGCAGCGATCTGTCAACATGTCGGTGGGGATGCGCTCTAGTGTAAGCCAAAAATAAAACATTTAAAAGAAAAAATGAAACATGAGCTGCCTTAACATTCTGAGCACAGCACAGCCTTTTACCTGTGGAATACGTATCTGGAATTTCAGTCTGTCGCGCCGTGTGATCTCAAGCGCTGTGTACATGTCACATGGCGCGCTCGCCTACACGCCCGTGTTTGGTAGCCTGTCATGCTGATGTATTTTTACACGCTCGGGTTGTTTGAACAAGACGCACAGCAACTTATTTGTTTTCAAACTAAATTCTCACAACCTCTCAGTGCTGATAAATGCTTTTCTGAGCTTTTTAGACGTCATTTGTAGGCAAGCACGGGGAGAAGACAAATTTGCCTTCAGAGCCAACGTATCGTTATTTAGAGCATCAAACACAAATGTCTGATGTAGTACTTGTGTATGCTTTCACTGACTACCACAGATCTTGAGTTCAATCCAAAGCTGTGGTTGACGTTTAATGAAATAAAGCACGAGTCGCTTTGTTCAGAAAGCTCTTGAACTTGCGTAAGGGTTTGCTCAGGGTTTAAAACACCTGGTATTGTTTTCAGTGTAGGAGATTGTGTGTGTGTGTGTGTGTGTGTCTATTAAACGGGCAATTCCGGGGGAAGTCTTACCATATTGAAATAGGCAGATGCATTGGCATACAGGCTAATGAATAATGCCATATTATTGTGTCGCAAAGTTTTCTGAATCCCCTAAAGTTTTAAGTGAGTTTTCCCCCCCCCCCCCTTTAAATTCTGGCTTTAAATGCCTTTTATTACAGGAGAATAAAAAAACTCTTTCTGCTTTGTCCTTGTATTATAATGGCCTTGCAGGAACTAGCTTGTTAATTTCCCAGCTTTCCCGGTGGGCTTTTAAATCATTCCTATGGAGGAGCCTTATGCAGCCCATGAATGTCAAAGTGGGAAACGACATGGACCTAGCACACCCTCCTCACGCTACAAGTTAGCTTTATGCAGTGCACAACACAAATGAGGAATGTGAATCTAAAGGTGTTGCCAGTGACTTTTTTTTCTTGTCTAGATTAAAAAGTGAGAGAATTGAACATTCCGTTCTGTTGATATTTTGCAAAGAAGCCATTGTCCACCCATAAAGTGTCTTCAGGGAATGAGTTGTGAGAAACATCACCATTTTCTGGCACATTTGACCTTACCAGAGGTTGACCCGGGGCCACCCTCGGGTCAGCATTATTGTCGTTAGCAACAGAAATGCTCTTTATCACACAGACCTCCCAGGTCTCAACCTTGTGTCCGTAATAAAATGTATATTACCCGGAATGCATCTTATGTCTTGCTTTACAGATACCACTGAACTTTGTAATCACCGCTCGGGTGTTGGCCTTATGAAAAAAAAACAAAAAAAAAAACATCCTGTTTGCGAATATGGAAACTGGGACATGGTCTGTTACACTGTATATTGTAATGTGCTTTTTTTCATATATTAAAGGATTTATATCATAAGACCTATTTTGTCGTTTTTTTTAGCACACCCATGAAGGAACGACTACGCTTTGTGCTTCACTAGTTCGCTGGTTTTGCACTCTAAATTAACTAGCCACACTTTAGGGTATACCTGACCAATCATGATTGGTTACAAGTATTAGCACCAGATTCTTTTACTCAGCAACTTTAGGCGTACGCATTCCATTTCTAATA